>NW_024100479.1:167500-767500 GCF_016545835.1 Crotalus tigris
TACAAACATCGGCCTTGGTGATTAATCAAGTGATAGTAAAGCCAAGAAACAGGGCCCTTAACACATTCCAAGCCGCGGGGAAACTAGCCAAATTTTTAAAGTTTTGCAAAAGGCCAACAGGGTTGGAACCATTCTAATCTCTGAAGGGGAAATATTTCGCAAGGCAGGAGCTAGAACAGAGAAAGCTCGTCTTCCAGTTCCTGCCAGTTGACATTCTTTGGATCTGTAGCATGCCCGATCTGTTGGATCAGGTTGGACAGATAGAAAAAGATGATCCCTCAGGTTACCTGGTCCCAAGCCATTGTTTTGTTTTAAACCTGAAGCCTGCGTTGTGAGGAAGCACGATCTGCATGAAATTCACACACTAGCTAATCGGTGTCAAATTCGCTGCATCGTGTGACGTGTTGCGACATATCGCAACTTTTTTTGCATTGCCGAAACTGGGGTGGGGCACGGTCTGTGCATGATGCAACCGGCCCGCGGGCCGGCAGTTTAACACCCCTGCACTAGCACCTCCTGGCTTTCTACACCAAGGTGTGAAGACATGAATGGGATTGTGACATTGACTCTGGCTCTACCTTTGCCTTTATGGTGTCAACCTGAAGGATTCAGCTGTAGGGAATCTCTCTTGCGCTCTCTCTCTCTCTCTCCCTCCCCCCCCCCCCCCCCCCCCCCCCCCCGGAAGCTGGGGAGATGGCCTCACCCTTCCATTGCTCAGTCTGCAGATAAGTGCCTGAAAAGAAGTAAAAAGGGCTCATAGAACGCCATAAGGGCAGACAGGTGGGACATAAATCCAATTAACAATAACTAAGGGTGGTGATTGTCCAGTTCATATTTATCCAGAAGAATTCAGTTCTGGCGAAGGCTGAGCCTCCTTATACATGGCATCAAATTGCCTTGGGAGAGAAGACCCAGTAATAAATATATCATGGTGCGAATTTACATCGATATGGATCAGCCTTTCATCTCTCTGAAGAGAAGGGGTATCTTCCCCTCTGTCTTTTTTTTTTACATCACTTTGCATTTCTCACCAAGCAATCTTTGTGTGTTCCATCTGAGTTAAGACTGTGAGAGAAACTACTGTAGTGAAAAACAAATTGCCAGCTACATATTGCATAGGAAGTTTGTATGATATATCTATCACCTAGCATGGCGACGCATTTGATTTATACCAAAGCAAAAGGAGCTCAGATTTAAAACCAGAAACCACTGTTCCATGACTGTTAAGATGGAAATATTTGAATGGCTGGGAAGCATTTTAATACTGGTTAAAAAAGGAAAGAAGGGGGGAAAAAGTTAGCATGTATGCATTTGTGCAAAAGTAGGAATCTACTTGGTCCATATTAGCAGCTAACATCAAGATTTATTTTATATATTTTCTCTTCTAGTGTAATTGAAAAGTAACTTCTCATTTGGCACAGGATCGGGAATGGCAGATAGGAAAAGGACTGTTGCCTATTCTTTCTGTACTTCACATAACAATTTACAAAAAAGGGGGAGATTGTTTGTCTATGTGAGAACTCTCTACTACATAAAAAAGGGGAAGTAAATTTTCTCATGATGTTCTTTTCTGGTATCAGGTATCTGCTAAATCAGTCATGGTGGGTAAGTCTGTTCTTGAATTGAGCCCCCATGTTTAAGGGGAGTATATCTTGAGCACCAGATACTAGATATCAGGAACAGGGAAACTGCTGATCAGCTTCTAAACTATCACAAGGTAACAGAAAGTATGATTAAACTGATCTCTGATCCAGATTTGCAGAACTCTTATTTTGTTATGCAGTGTCGTGTATTTATACAGGTAATCTTCAACTTACAGACACTTAGTGACTGTTCAAATTACGACAGACTCCTCAAAAACTACTTATGACCCATTCTGACATCCCCCTCCCAGTCACATGACGTTTCAGGCACTTGGCATTTATGCATGTTTGCAGCATCCCGTGTCCGTGACTTATGATGGTTTTGCTGGAGATCAGCATTTACTTCTGGTTTCTACCAAAAAAAGTGCCCCACAGAGATCGATGGGGTTTGCTTAACAGTCATGGCATTTCCTTTATGACTGCCATGAAAAAGATCGTAAAATTACCAGGCTCATTTACAGTTGTAACATGAGGACTATCTAACACTGTTAAATATTCTGCAAATTTGCTTATATTATTAAAAAGCCATCTTATACTGATTGGAATGGGCTTGTAATACTCTTTATGTATTCTTCTCCTCCTCAAAAGGGGAGACTTAGTTGAGAAGGTGCAAATGGATCCTTCACCAAATTATATTTAACTTTATCTACATGTTATAATTCTTCCCCTGCTTTGGGTATTTACACTTTTAGTTGTGGTTAAATCCACCAACAAGAGTTTTTTTTTGTTTGTTTGTTTGCCATCTATTATTCCAAACAAGATGGGATGGGTGAATTTGGTTACATTTCATCTTGAGAAGGCAGAGAAGGAAATTGCTTGAAAATCATCTGCACCTTCAGTGTCTGGGTGATATTTGTGCAAAATGAAATCTTGTTCAATGGTGATTTTTATATTACAACTTGGGATTACATGGGTTGATATTCCTTTTTGAATATTCTGTAGTGGCACCGTTTCCCCTCTCAAGTCAGGAGTATTGATGTGAATGCCATTCTTTAAATGACTTTTCTACAGGTGTATTTCGTTGTGCCCCATTATCTTTTGCCACTGCAGTATGGGGCTGATACGATGACTCCATAATAACACACTGCCTCAGTAAGGGTCACTTTGCAAATTATTTTCTTCCAGCATGGATATTAATCACTGTGTGGGGAAAGGCTACTGCAACTTTCTAACCCTGCAATTTTCAGCTTGCTAATTTAGCAGCATATCCCAGTAGGTGTAAGAGACTGTATTCTTTGGCCAGCAACTACATTTTGAATACTGTACAGGATGATGAAACCCAGAGTCCTTCCATAAAACCGCTAAAATAAAAAGATTTGTGCTTGTGTGTGGGGGGGGAGGGGGGTTTAAGCAGAAAAATGAACAGTTAAAATAAATACAGGTTGTCCTCAATTTACAACAATTCATTTAGTGACCATTCAAAGATACAACAGCGCTGAAAAAGCGACTTATGACTGTTTTTCACACTTATGACCGCTGTAGCATCCCCACGGTCACATGATCAAAATTCAGATGTGCTTGGCAATTTCTTCATATGTATGGTGGTCACAGTATCCTGGGGTCATGTGATCAGTTTTTGTGACCTTTCAACAAGCAAAGTCAAAAGGGAAGCCAGATTCACTTTAATAACCATGTTACTAATTTAACAACTGCCGTGGTTCGCTAAACAACTGTGGCCAGAAAGACCGTAAAGTGGGGCAAAATTCATTTGACACATGTCTCACTTAGCAACATAAATTTTGGGCTCAATTGTGATTGTAAAATGAGGACTACGTGTACCCATGTACTGCTTATAGCTCGATAAAAGGAGTTCCTGTATAAATAGTTCCAGCATACTATTTGCCAATTTTTAGCTGGAGCCACCCATCCAACTACTTATGAGCTTTTATCAAAATCTAAGAAAAAACAAAAAGAACATTCTCACTCTTTTTTTTTTTGTTATTAGTATAGTTGGGTGGTGGGTGGATAGTCAAATTATTCTACTGCAGCAAAACTCATATGGATGGCAGAGAGTTATATCAGTTATAAAATTAGGTCTGGACCCTGATACAGTGAATGGATGAATAAGCCAAATTTAATTCCCCCTTGAGAGTACCCAGTTGGATTCAGATCAAATTAAAGCAAGTTAGGAAGTGTAGACCTTCTCACAAACATCTGTAACTTATTTTAAAGAGTAATCATAGACTCAGTGTCGGGAATCTGGACAGCTTTGCAGTTGTAATAAATGTTATTAAATCCTAATTTGTTGGTGAACATTTCTATGAAAATAGCAGCGCTTGTAGGGCAGCACCTTATTAAGGAAGTTGCCAAATTACAAAAAAGGTTTATCCTTATCTTTTGTGAATTTGTAGAGGAGACATTTGGGCAGAAAGTCAGTGAAATGCCACCTTCAGGTTTCTTGGTTTTAAACCAGGAAAAAAAAATACAAAGGTAATAGAGTGGGTGTAATGAAGAGTAGTTTGGTGTCAAAGTGGTTAAGGCTTCAGGATAGAAACTGGGAAACTGAGTTTTAGTCATGCGTTAGGCACAAAGCTGGCTAGGTAACCATGGGACAGTCACTTTTTTTCTCAGCTCTAGAAAATAAGCAACGACAACCGACTTCTGAAAAATCTTGACAAGAAAAGTCTTTCCTGTTAAACATCTGGCCACTTGTTCACTCTTAGGCATTTAAAAAAGAAGGAGCTACTCTTTTACTTTCAGAGTAAAATAGGCTTTTGTGTCTTCTTCCTCTGTCAGCCTGGGTATTTTTTTTTTTTTTTAATCTTTGGGACCATCTCTACATGTTCTGAAAACTTTAGAGCTGAATATATCCTTCTGGTGACTATGTGCCTTTAACTGTAAACTGATAAATCAAAACTTAGTAATACATGCAAACTAGATTTCAAAACAGCCCATTTTAACCAGAGAGTCAGGTTAGTGTAGTGGTCCAAGAGACTGGTCTAGAAACTGGGAGACCAGGAAAAGGATAACTCTCCATGGCAAGCTCAGTGCAACCAGCTCACTGCTGCTAGCTTGTCATGGTCAAGTCATCTCTGCCAACTCAGTGCAACCAAGTCACTGCAGGACATCTTTACATGGCCAATTCGCCACAGGGACAACTTGCTGTGGGCAGCCAGAGGGAGAGCCTGGCAGGCGAGTAAGCGGGTGGACAGAGCACAAAATGGCAGCAGCTAGGGCAGTGGTTCTCAACCTTTTTAATGCTGCGACCCCCAACTGGTCATAAGTCGAGGACTACTCAACCGGTCGTAAGTCGAGGACTACTCAACTGGTGCAGCACCGTTTGCAGGACTTTTGGCGGGCTCAGCAGGGCAGAGACAGCCTGGACAATTCCTATTGGCTTTTTAAGCCAATAGAATTAGACTCTATTCAAGAGAGTCTATTCTATTGGCTTTCAAAAGCCAATAGAATAAAAGGGAGTAGCACAGCTAAGGAAAAGGGGGAAAAAAATGGCAGACTGTGTTGTTTGGCGGCCCCCCGTGAAATGGTCATTCGACCCCCAAATGGGGTCCCGACCCACAGGTTGAGAACCACTGAGCTAGGGGCTTCTAATTTTCACATCCCCCATCACCCCCACTACTGCTGCCGCCCTGTTGAGCTCTAGGCTGAAGGGGCCTGGGATAGAGATGGGATGGCAGTGGTGATTGGGGCAGGTGGCAGGGAGGCAGCAGTGACCGGGGACATCCAACTTTCACACACTTTGCTGCCACTGCCACCATGCTGAACTCTGGACTGAAGAGGCCAATGGTGGCACGCAGGCCAGGTGGCGGTGGCAGCAGCTGAGAGCGTTCTCTTTTTACATCCCATGCCGCCACTGCTGATACTGCTGCTGTGCCAAACTCTGGGTCAAATTCCGGGTAGCAGTGACAGCAGCAGAGGTTGTAAATATGGAATGCCCCCCCCCACTTCTTCCCCACCACTACCGCCACCCCTGTCCTCTTCGGCCTGGAGTTCAGCCTAGTGGCAGCAGCAGTGGTGATGGCAATGGTGAAGGGTTTCAAAATGGAAAGCCCTAAGCTGCCACCACCGTTCTGCACTCTGCCTACCTGCTTGCTCGTCTGCCTACCCAGCTCGCTCTCCATCTGCCTTCAGTGAATTGGCTAGGTGGAATTGTCCAGAGGCAACCTGGTGGTGGTGAATCGACAGAGGCAAATTGGTGGTGGTGAACTGGTGGTGGTGAGCTGGCAATGCCGAGCTGGCTGCGGCAAGTAGTCCTATACTCTTCTAGTCCTGCCTTAATACAAAAGCAACTGGGTGACTTTGTGCCAGTCCTCTTTGTCAGCCATAGGAAGAAGGTAGAGGCAAATTATTTCTAAAAATATTGCCAAGAAAACTGCAGGGATTTGTCCACACAATTGTCAGGAATCAAAAATTGACTCAAAGGCACAAACACAGAAACACAAGCATGGAAATACATGGTCAGAAATTTTCAGGATAAAGAGAATGCGGGAGAGTTAGGAATAGCAGAAAAATAAAATAATTGGAGTACAGTTGTCCAACATTCCAATAAAAAAAAGTTAGTTTAGGAAACCCTTGTGAATGCATAGGAAGTTATCAATTAAGCTAAGAGTTAAAAGGGCATGATTAGTAAATGATGGATGGAAGTACCAGTCTCTTATATCCATAAAAGAAAAAAAAGAAGGGAGTCTTGTTCCTCTCTATTCTGTGTTGCTCAGACCATACCTAGAATATTTCAATCAGTTCTGAATACTGCATGCTAGGAAGGTTTTGACAGTTTGGAGCCAACCCAAAGCCTGACATAAGGCATGGAAGAAAACAGTCAAAAGAAACAGGAGGAGATCGGTATGTTTAGCCTGGATAAGAGAACAGCTACAGGGTGACATCATAGCTATCTTGAAGTATCTAAATGGCTATCATGCGGGGGACAAGGTAGACCTATTCAGAATAGTTCCAGAAGACAGAACAAGAGCCAATAGCTTCATTTGCAAGACATAGATTTAGTTTTTTGACTTTCGGAAGCATTTCCTAAAGGATAAGAATTGTTCAGTAGAGACTGATTGGGGAAGTGATGGCTTTTTTGGGTTCAAAGAAAGGCTGGGATGTTATCTAATGAGGTTGCTGTGGTAGAGGAATTTTGCAATGGGCATGAGGTTGGACTAAATGTTCTCCAACCGCCCTTCCAATATTGAAATAGGAATTTGAATTAAACAATGTTGGGATTTAATTTGTTATCCTACTCGCAATTATATATTTGTGATCCTTTATTGTATCCAGACAATAATCCTCTAAGTTAGATCAACCTAGGGAATGCTTGGCCCAAGATTGCTGAATGAGATCCCTAACTAAATGGCAATTTCCTCTTGGGTTGATCTACTCCAGTGTTTCTCAACTTTGACAATTTTAAGGCATGTGGACTTCAACTCCCAGAATTCCACAGCCAGCAATGCTGGCTGTGGAATTCTGGGAGTTGAAGTCCACATGCCTTAAAATTATCAAGGTTGAGAAACACTGATCTAGTCCAAGCCTTGGGTTGTGATAAAATTCCTCCCTCAGATGGCTAGTTCACAAAGCCATTGTCTGAGTGAGGATACTGATAAATCATCTGCTCTTTATCTGGCTTCTAAGTAAATGCACATCCTTGAAACCATCCACGGTTTGCCTGATGCTGCTGTGTAACCTATGCAATTTAAAAGGAGACACACTTAGGAGATACAATGCTTTCAAATAAAATCTCTTAGATAAGAGAAATGGTTCGAATGTACATAAGTCCACTGAATGGACTCATATTTCTGTATATGAAGATGCTTCCTGACATGGTGAGTGCGTATGTATGCGTGCTCGCTGGGGGCGGAATATTAAAGACAAGAAAGTTAGCAGGATGAGTGAAGGGTGTAAACAATATATTGGGTATCCTTAAAGGAATGCAGTCATAACAAGCCATTGAAATTTCCATAAATAACACATCACTCGTTTAACTACTAATTTATTATTCCAATTCTGATTTCCAAATTACTGAAAATGAGCTGCTTAAAACACACACGTAAGTTCTACTAATCTAAAGCAGCCTTCAAAGCTGGCATCCAAATCAAATATATCAGCCTATTGTGGAGCAATCAGTTGACTCTTATAACAAAAAATTAGGGTAGGAAAAATAAACCTTATGCAGTGAAATCAGCCATATGAAGCAAAGTTCTTTTTGAAAGTTTCTTGTGAAATCACAGCCTGTACACCAAATTAGGTGGGTTAAAACAGCGGGCAGTCATTAATAACTAGGGCCACCGTTTTGATTATGCCCTCATAATATGCTAGAATCTGCAAGATGTATGGGTTGAAAGAAATTATAGATCCTGGGGAGAAAAGATATCTAAGCGCTGCTACGTAAAGGCTTAATGTAAAGGGACTGCCACATTCTGAATGTAAGTGATTACATGGCAGAATCACTTAAAACCTGCCTGCCTGCTTTAACATAATGATATTTTTGCAGAAACAAAGAGAAACCTTTCCAAGCTAATTACTTGTGTGTGTGTGTGTGTGTGTGTGTGTGTGTGTGTGTGTGTATTTCACGCTTTCCAACTATATTTTTGGACTCTGAGTTGTCAAGTGGCTGGACAAAGCAGTGTTAAAAATTCAACAACCCTAATTACTAGTCGAGCAGTATAAAAACCTCTGAATAAATGTCAGTCGGGGAGATAAGCTCTTATCTTAATCTAATGGCTCCACAGACTTAATTTGTCAGGCCAGCCTGGTTGATGAAAAACAGGTTTTATATTCTCCAGCATTCAGCATTTGCAGCAACATCTTTCCAAATCTTTGAAGTTGGATAGCAATACCAGCAGCGGAACAGTCCTACAAAAAAATAATAATAATAATAATAATTCTGGTGATGAAGCCAATTTAATTCCTATTGTCCTATTACGCTAATTAATACTGCTCTGCCTACACTGGTGCAAGAGAGACAAAAATGAAGCCAATTTATTTTTAGATTTGTTACATTCTGGGCTAATTGCTCTCACCCCCCCCCCCCTTCCTCCGTCTATCCCCCACCACACACAATGTGTTAATCATTGTGGATCCCTTCTGGCATGAGAGAAACAGGGTTTGAAATGAAGGCCTCTTCAAGGAACCATTCAGAAAGACCAGGACAATCAACTCCTCTATCTCACAAAGTAAGACATTCTGGTGGTATGTGAAAGACTTTATTTTATTTTATTTTGAACACAAATGATGCATTGGATCCTGAATGATGACTGTACTCTTGGAAAGCTCTTCCTTAAAGAAGACTTTAATGCAGTTCATATTGAATATATGCCAGTGTCAACAGACTTCATGCCAAACAAGTCGCAAAAGGAAAGATTTTGACCTCCCTCAAGTTAATGCTCCCTCCCTCTCTCTTTGACCTACAGTTGTGTATGCTTGGTAAATTCTGCGTAATTTTTTAAAGACTGATGACGGTCCCAGCATTCTGGATTGAAGAGATAATGGAGATCTTAAAAACAAAGGCCACTTTAATATTTTTAAAGACTTTCAGCATGAGCAGGGCAAAGGAAACGCCACTATATCTCTGGGACATGTCTGCATTGTGAAACCATTAATTATAAACTTCTTATGGGGGTGTAAGCTATAAAACATTCTGGAATTAGAGAGGCATAAAACCAATGTAATTGGAGCACAGAATCATAGATACAACAATGTGATGATCTCAGAATTGCCAAACAATACCACTTCCATAAGCCCATCTCACCAAGGAAAGGATAGATCGCAATGAGAAAAAGACTCTAGCTACTGTAGGTTTCCAGTTTCCCTTTATTATAAATCCCCTCCCATTATTCCTTTTAATTTCTTGATGATAGATTTGTTGCATTTCTATAAACAGCCTTTCCCAGAATCAAGGGCAGCATTTTTAGGAACTGAGCCAGTTTTAGGCCATATCTGTGCTTTGTATGTGTGGGCCATAAACTATGTCTAAAGTGCAGGAAGAGATGATGTCGTTGTCTTTGCTGCACCACAGCATAGCCGAGCCAGTATTTTTCTGCTCCGAGTTGAAAGTATGTTTTCTAGTGTGTGTTGTTGGCCTGCGTGTGGCTGTTTGCTTTGCCTGTTGTGCTTCACCTTTTTAGGCCATCCCTGCACTTTGATCAGTTACTTTGCAGAGACAGAAGAACCCCCTTGCCTGAGTTTCTCAGCTTCTTCTTAGTAAGGTCACCACTGAATCTCTTCTGTCTCGAACGCCTGAATAAAGGATGAGACTGGCAGCTTCGGGAAAGAAAAATAATAACTCAAAGAGAAGCTTGTATTGGGTTTTCAATCAATGGAGTTCTGAACATCAAGGGTTAAAACCACCATGTGGCTGACCAAGGACTACAGTAAGAGAGTCAGCATCCAGAGTCCCTCCATAAGAGAAAGAGTTTCTAAATTTGATAAATAAATAAATAATAAACTTTGTTGAGGAAAAGCTGGGAAAATGTAAGAGAGGAATTTTTATTTAAAGTTGGTGCTTGTGTCTGTATATACTGTATGTCTGTCAGTATATGTGCTTCAACTTTGTATTTATAAATACATATCCAGTAAGATCCATATACAAACAAAGCTATGTGTGTGTATGGGTCCTGTAAGATCTAGAGTAGACACACACATAGCCAGTAAGACCCATACACACACATACAACATGCACACAGATAGAAACAGGCTAGCAGACAGACAGATACACACACACACACACGTACATGTCCAATAAAATCCATTAACAGGAAGGAAAGAGATTGGCAATTGCTTTCCTGGATCCCAAAGATAGGAAGACACAATCATAGGGGAATTGTCCAGTCTGGGCCTGAACCCCTGGTGACTGGCTGCCCCAGGTTCCCAATTGGGCCAGAATTGTCTCAAGCCAGTTGACCATCCAACCAGCATCAGACCAACCAGAGCCGTGGTGGCACAGTGGTTAGAATGCAATATTGCAGGCTAAATCTGCCAACTGTCAGCAGTTCGATTCTCACCGGCTCAAGGTTGACTCAGCCTTCCATCCTTCCAAGTTAGTAAAATGGGGACCCAGGTGGTTGGTGGCAATATGCTAACTCTGTAAACCACTTAGAGAGGCCTGTGAAGTGAAGTGGTATATAAGTCTAAGTGCTATTGCTATCAGCCTAGGAGAGAAGTAACATAAAGGTGCAGCCTAGGAAGACATTGGGAAGTTTTCTATTTTGGAGGCCATTTTGTAAACTGCCTGTTTTGCTGAGATTTTTGTTAATGCATTTTCATCTGCATCAGCCCACATTCTTAATCCTTTTGATAATAACTTTATGAAGAAATTAAGTAAACATGTTTCTTTGTCTCTCTGTTAATCTATATAACACAGGGGTGTCAAACTCGCAATGTCACGTGACGTGTCACAATGTAACGCAACTTTTTTTCCACTGCTGGCAATGGGGTGGGCGTGGTTTCGGCATGACGCATCTGGCCCATGGGCCGGCAGTTTGACACCCCTGGTATAACATACTGTAACCAAGAAATAGGTGAGTGGGAGTGGTAAAATTGCCTCTCTGTTGCAAACCATGTAACAGGCCTAGGCCACCTGGTTCTCATTTTTGACAGTCCTCCAAGCAATTCAAGATTGTTACTGAATATTAGTGATAAAAAACCCTACATAAAGATAATTTCATGTTGTTTTAGTCACACCAACCACACAAAATAGATGCACTAGAATATGCTTAAGACATCTATTTTCTTAAGAGGGGGAAAAAAAAGGCTAGCGGTGGTAGGGCCCAATGTAGGACTTTGCCAGTAATGCCTCTGAACCTGTTCCAGCCTTTAGTTGGTTAAAGAGACACTATTTACCTTTTGTGGAATAAATATTGGCCAATAATGTCCCAGGGATACTTTGACACTTTAAATTGCTTTTGTCCTTCAAAATCACTTACTATCATTTTCATATTCATTTGCTCCCCTCAAATTAAAATATTGTTTGCTGAAAGCAGGACATAGAAAAACAGGGAGTGGCGTGATTATGTTTTTTTATGATATATATTTATAAACATTGCTGCTGGTGAAATCAAACAATATTAGAGAAGGAAACATATTTCTGAAGGTTATGCTGGCTAGCACAACTAGGAGGTGCAGTGCAGAATATTTGGAGGGCCCATAGATTCCCCCAATTGAAAAAAAAATGGTAGTGTCTTAACTAAATGAAGAATCACATCAATCAGACCTGTATATTTTATGGTTGTAAATAAGAGGCTTTAAAACCTGCCTATTTACTCCAACAGTATTATCTGCTTTTGAGTATTTGAAGCCACAGCAATTTAAATAAACCTATCCCCAAGTAAACAGTGTTTCGATTATGCTATGGATTGTGGCATAACATGTCACCATTGCATAAAATGTCACGAAGGAATCAAAATGGTCATCAACAGCAGCTTCTGAGATGGGACCAGTCTCACTCCTGATGCTCCAGATCTGCTATCCAGAAGCAAATAAAGAACCCAGATCAATCCCAGTAATGATACTAGGACCCATAACTCCAATAAACTAAAGGTACAGTGAGGGTGTCACAGTGCAAACATTTAAATTTCATTCTTGCCTGATTTTTGCTTTGTAATCGTATCAGTTTCTTCATCAGCAGGACTTCAGGTGGAAGGTAATTCAGAATTCTTGCCCTGGGCATTTTTCAGCTGAAGATATAACTCAGCGATAAGTGTTGATTTAAATTAAGATTCTTAGTTGGGATGGAATTTTCCAGAAGATTGCTTATTCTTCCTATTAATTGTTAGATTCATAAACCCTAAGACATCTGTTGTGCTATGGAACAGAAAATGAGCAAATTAAGATGTTCAGCATCAGATCTAAATCCCTTTTCACCTACAAAGTCAACTATTGGTGTAATTAATTTTATTTTCCTGATTTCATTCCAATCAGGACTTTTATCTGATCAAAAGGAGCAACGCAATAGCTCTGTTTTACTCGGACTGGACTGAGCTTCATCTCTCCTTAATGACATACTGGGGCCTATAAACTATCGTGTTTCCTTGAAAATAAGCCCTAGCCTGATTTTTTTTAGCAAGCACCTAATATAACCCCTACTCCAAAAATAAGCCCGGGGTGGATGGGCATGGCCAGCACAGGAGGTGGCGAGCATGCAGGGGCCGATGGTGTCTGGCAGCAACCAGAGCCTGCGCAATGCAGGTAAGTCCGAGCTCAGAGGCAGAGGCAGGGGGAGGCAGGCAATCTGGATGTGCTGTGCGGACCCCTGGCTTGTGGGAGACTCATGTAGTGGCACCAGCAGCAGGTGGTGGCAGAGGCACAGAGAGAGGGAGGCGATCCGGATATGCTGCATGGCTGCCTGGCTCATGCAAGCCTTCATGAGATAGGCAGTTGAGCAGAATATCCGGATTGTCTGCCGCCGCCCCTGCTTCTGCCTCTGCGCTTGGACTTCCCTATGCTGTGCCAAGGGGCCAGCGGGCTGTGACTACTGCCGGACACCATTGGCCCCCCCATGCTCGCTGCCTCTTGTGTGTGCACCAAGGGGTGGGGCACCTGGCCGGGCTGATCACCCTGATACAGTTTCCCCCCGAAAATAAGCCCTAATGCATCATTTGGTGCCAAATATATATACATGGGTATAGAAGGGCAATGGAAATTGGACAAGGAGCTTCTGCTAGTATCTGTAATTTTTCCATTTTTGTGGAAAAGGCACAAACCACATGGCCAAGGACATTATTTGCCTACGTTAGTACTGACTATCTCTATCCTGTGGTGGTTCTAGAAAAACAACACTGAGGGTTAAAGTTGACTAAGAGCAGCTACAACAAGCAATCACTTGTTAGCCTATGTAGGGAACATGGTAGATGATTAGGAAAGCGCTGTGAAACTTGTGGTATTTGGCAGTGCAGAAAAGGTTGAGGCTTATATGGCATCATGTCTCTTCCACTCCACATCTATACTAAGGTGCCTTCAAGTCAGTGTCAACTCCTGGCAACTGTTTGGACTAGTCCCTATAAATTTCATGGAAAGTTTTTCCAGAGGTGATTGCCTGAGCTTCAGGGCTAAGAGAGAATGACTGGTCCAAAGTCATCCAGCTGGCTTTGTGCCTAAGGTGACATTAGAACTCTGATTCCTAGTCAGATGTCTTGATCACTATACAAAATGCCTGTATAGTAAGGAGTCACTGACTCAAAGGCATACACACCCAATCACAATTGAGTTTGATTTGGATAACATGAGAAGCTGCGCTTAACAGATAGGCAATTTAATGCCTCCAATTTTTTCTTGTGGTCATATATGATAGTGAAAATGAAGATCTCATGAACCTAGAGGGCAAACTAAGTTTATTCCTATGGTTTAAACATTATTTGATGGTATCCAAACACACCCCACAACCTATAAACTGTTGTCTTGCTATATATTTGCAAGCCTCATACAACTCTGGCTGTTCATACGTTCAGTGCCTTCACATGCATGCAACAGTATCTTAGTATACGAATATATATTGCCCGTGTTAGCTTTAAATGTGCTTTGCCATAAAACTTAATGGTTTTGATGCTGCATACCTAAAAGGAAACGTTTGTCATTTTCAGCTATAAATGTTTGTGCTCAACAGTCTTAATTCACTGTGTCAGATAAGAGGAAATCATGTTAGAATGTATTTATGATTTATCGCTCCTATCTAAGCTCCAGAGATGTTGGGGAAGTAGTTCTTCTTTTTAATCTAACAGGAATAGTCAGGTAAAACCCACACTAATCTAGCTCTTTGCTAGCGAGAAATAAAAAACATTATGTAGGCGATTTTTGGGGCTCTAACATAACGACAGGGTGCTTTTGGATGATCTACTTCTGTGCAGATATTTGGAGGCTCTGTTTCCCATGAACCTCTGTTGCATGCTGGTGAATGTTGTGGTTGTATAAAGCAGAAGTCTAAGAATTAAAGGTATGTCCAAGATCATTAGAGGTGGGCTAAAGAGTCTAGGCAGTGGACATTCCATGCATTTTTAAAATAAAAGAAGTATGATTCTAAATCTGATATATGCTCTTTGTGATGGTGTAAACTTTAGCTTACATGCTATCTGGGAGTCACAATCCATCTAAAGCTAAGCATTTTAGAGCCGTGCTTATCATATATCTAGATGTGACTAAGATTATTCTGCTTTTCCCTTCCAACTTGGGCATCTCCTCCAGCTGACAAAAATTCCCAGAATGTAGGCTGTAGACACCCGCAAAGAGAAGTATGAGTTTTGGCATTGAAAACAAGCAAAGGGGGTAAGATTTTAAATGACAAAACTTGCATGCACCATTTGGCCAGGGAGTGTGGGTCTCTTGTGTACATTTTGTTTGCTTGGACAAAGGGGACTTTTGCAGTAGGTGGATTCATGTCCTCTTTGCTGAGATAGAATGCTAAAGACTTTGCTCCTCAGGGTTGCCTACACATGGCTGCTGATCATAAATTTATCCGGGTGTAACTGCTTGAAAATATGGTGAACCAGCCCATTGACAGCATAAAACTATCTAAGAGTAAGATTTGTTACGTTCGATGGAACTTATACCCTGATGAATAGGTATACAGTTTCTGCCTTAAAATGCCTACAGATTTCAAGTGAAGCATTAGGATTCATTTGTTTGGATGTAGGAGCTCAGAAGTAATTTTAATTCCAGTTTATCTGAAATTATTCTTATTTCCTTCAGACTGAACCCAGCTTGTATTCTTGGCAATATAGTGGCCATTGCCTTACTTTTCTGGACTGCTTCCTAGTCTAGCTACAATCCTGCTATTTCCTAATAATCTTCCTACCAAGCATTAACTTGGTTCAACCCTGCCTTTGTTTTTCAAGATCAGTTAGATATTATTTGAATTTTCTTTAGATAAGCATCCTGGTGATGCGAAATGGTCCTGATCCACTTTGAAATCAGCAGTACTTTATTCCCATAGCTCCTTAGTCTATGGCCCAGGGCCCAATATTTTTTTGTGGTTTCCCCTCTGAGGTTAGAGATGGCCTTTCTATCTCAAAGGGAAGGTTTTCTTCCTTTCTACCTCTTTGCCAACTTCCATCAACCTCCATCAACCCAAGAAAGACTCTGATGGGAGTTGGGCAAGAGGATCTTTGGATTTTAAGGGGCCAAAATTTCCCACCTGAAGCATAGCCTAAAGCAGTGTTTCTCAACCTTGACAATTTTAAGGCATGTGGACTTCAACTCCCAGAATTCCACAGCCAGCATTGCTGGCTGTGGAATTCTGGGAGTTGAAGTCCACATGCCTTAAAATTGTCAAGGTTGAGAAATACTGGCCTAAAGTGTAAATCACAGACACCCCAAATGTGGACCGAATCTGACACACTATTATTCCTTTATTGACTTGTAGAAAGTTTCAATCTGGTAAGTAAGAGAGGACGTTCCTTTTGCATTCTTATCAGCTTGGGATGGGATGGGATGGGGTTAAAGGTAAGATTTCCTTGTAGATGCTTAACAGACCTATTTCACCCTTTAAAATTCTTAAAAACCTGGCCCATCTGCTTTGGAACTGGGACCCTCATCTTGCTATGGCAGAGTTGAAATAGTTCACAAGTAGAAATTATGTAATTCTGAAAAGTATGTTCATGTAGCCTTCCGTTCAAGGAATTGGATGGTGAAACCAAACAGATTCAATAGAAAACCATGTAGGAAAAAGATCTTTTCCCATTGTGTTGACCTGCAGCAGGCAGGGTATTGGTTTTGCTGGAATACTGCAATATTTGCATAGAAATGCTTTGGTTTTGGCCTTCTGGATAGACAGTTCTTAGCATTACCAAATAAAACATCTCCAGTTGCTTTGTTTATTTTCCACCTTTTTTCTTTTCTGCGAAAAAAAAAAAAAGAATGAAACAGCAATAAGAAATCATGGGAGAGCTACAAATGTAAGACTTGGACATCAGCATTTTCTATATAAAAAAAATGTGAATGAAGCAGAACAATTGCCCAAAATAAAATGCTTGTTTGGAAGCTCCCTAAACAGTCTGATCAATGATAGAGAGGAAAGGCAGCGGGAACTAAATCCACCTCTTGAACACCAAAATGGAGATTTACTATCTAAGATTTTTAGCTATCTTCAGGAAAATGGTATTTTTAATGAAAACAAAACAAAACAAAAAAAGATTTGGCACACATATCAAATATGTTGGAGAGTCTGGACCGTTCCAAGTATTTTTCTAAAATAAAAATGCCTTCCAGTTAAGGAGAGGAGAGAGAGAGAGAGAAAAATATTTGGAAAAACAGCATAAAATTGAATTGGATGCTATGTGTGTCTAGCATTTGTGGTAAACGTTTTTCTTTATTTAACTGTTCTCTGGAGGAAGGTGGAATGGATTTACATAGTGCCAAACGTGAATATAAGGTAGAATGCACTTCCTGCTGGAAAGCTGGACCAGAGGCCCTAAACTTTGGGGGCCAGTGAACACATATGGAGTTTTCAGAGTATTTTATGGCCACTCTTGCAAAATGGTTCCATGGTGGCTGTGGCAAATCACAAAACACCAATTTAACAGAAGGCAAGCCGAACACTGGACTGCAGCCACCAACCATGCTATTTTCTAAGAATGCATCTGGGGCCTCTGTGTGGCCCAGAAGCATTGTGGGAAACAGGAGTGGCTGGGGCCTTGTTAGTACAGTGTACTACCTTCACATTCCTTTTTTACAAATTAAAATAACCTTTTACAAATAGGTGACAAATATTGTCCAACAGGCACATTATTTGTCACCTAATGGAGTTCAACTCCCAGAATCCCCCAGCTAGCTATGCTAGCTGAGGAATTCTGGGTATTGAAGTCCACCTGTCTTCAAGTTGTCAAGGTTGATAAACACTGAGTTAGGGAGTCAGCATTAGGCTCTGACTCAGTCCAGCAAAACTATCTTCACCCAGCTGACCTAGATTGATTTAAAACAATCTAAGCAATTGTTATCTTGCAATTATTCCCACAATGCTTCTGGCCCCAAATGCATTCTTAGAAAATAGCATGGCTATCCCTTGGATGGGAGACTACTTGCAAATGCCACAGCTAAAGTAGGAAGTTGAATAAAGATCCTGCAGAAGGCAGTGGGAAGTCACAACTTGTAGCCAAGATGCATGTGTCATGCATGTGTTCCTGTGGCTTCCAGGGGTCAAGAGAGAAATGCTAAAAGTAGGCACCTATCAGGGAATAAGTCCCAGTGTTGCACTTCTAATTAGAAGTATCTAGATTTTCCATATAAAAAATTGCTGGATTTGTGTTTTTCCTTCATAGTTCAAAGTTGCCCATAATTCCATAGGGATTTTTTTGGGGAGGGGGAGGAAACAAGCTGCCTTTCAAGATGACAACAAAATGCTTAGAAGGAAGAATGGTGGGCCATGTGTTTGCTGACTCCAGGAATTCCAGTCAAATGCCTGGGCAAGGGATTCCTGGTTTTGCTTGAACTGGCTCTGTGTGTCTTCTTGCTGGGATCAAAGACAACAACAAGAACTTGTGGTCTTTTCTATGTTTGAACCCCCCCCTCCCTTCCCCTCTTTATTGCATTTAGAAGAGTGAGAAGCTTTGTTTGCTGGCTGTTTAAACCCTACTTCAAAAGAAAACTTGAATCAGTACATGCCTGTGCTATATACAAATTAAAATAATTGATTTTTGGCAGACTTTGGGAAAGATATATAAATTTAAAGGATCACATTTCCAATCCAGGGCTCTGATTTGGAACCACTGCTCCTCATCGAGCTGGAAGTTGGCCATGGAAAAGAAGGGAGCTGCTCGCTTTGATTTAATCTAACTTCTTGTCATGGCAGCGCTTTCTTCAACTCTTTACAGCTCAAACCTGTTGGATTTTGGCACAAGTCCACAGCTGCATCCTTTCTTTGCCTGCTAGTGTTGCGGCCTTTGCATAGAACCATTGAATGGGGAAAATACATAGGACAGTATTTCTCTTTTTTAATTCTCCCCTTCTCCTCTTTCTCCTTCTCCTCCCATCAGTGGGAGCACCACATCCAATGAAGCACAACAGCTTCTGGCTTATACCCATCCTGTGACGGATGGCATCGGGTCCCACACTCTCTGCACTGCCCTAAAAATAGCTCTCAATTAACATTGCATTTCAAGAATTGGAAATTTTCCCAGAAGTCCATTCTTTCCCTCTTTTCTCCCCCCCTCCCCTTTTCTGTTTCATTACATTTTGCAGTAATAATACATAAGCCTGTAGAAAACATGACGGGTAATGAAAAATGTAATTAATATAAGCAGTGTAAAGCATGTTTTTTTCCTCTGTTGTCCTTGCAGAAAATTGCTGCTTTAAACTGAGCAGGATGTGAAAATGCATAAAGCAAACATCGATATGCTCCGCTTTGTAAATATCTTAGGCAAAACCGTGAAGGCAACTGCTGTTATTATTTTACCTGTCACAAATTCTTTTCAGAAAGTTTTTGTGTTGTTTTTCTTGCCTCTTTTTTTTTGTTTTGCCCTTCCCAGATTAAAAGATGATACTATCCTAAAATTACTACTTTTTGGTACTATAGCTTTAACACTTACTGATTCATGGTAGAAATTGTATTTTTTTTTCTGTCTGGCTCCTCCCCCATTTCCAGAAAAAATAATCGGTCACCTATAAACCTTTGCAAAATTTGCTTATGCTTCCCATTTCTTTTTCATTTTAGTTTTATTACACAAGGTTAACCTTAGACATGGTCCAGAGAGCTAAAAAACTACATTAGGAATACATTTTCCCCCCAAAATGCTTTTGATCCTGAAAGAAATTCTGCAATCTGATTTATGAATTAATATTGGGGTGATGGCTGGATGGAGTCACTGAAGCAGTAGGTGTGAACTTAAATGGACTCCAGAAGATGGTAGAGGACAGGAAGACTTGGAGGAACGTTGTCCATGGGGTCGTGATGGGTCGGACACGACTTCGCAATTAACAACAAAAACAACAACAACAAAGACCAAAATTAGCAACTATAGCAGGGCTGGAGTCTAGTGCAAATTCTTTGTGTGAACCCAGCTATTTCTTGGAATTGGATTACAGTCATAAGCTGTTTCCTTATGAGATACTTACAATAGCTCGATAGCCATCATTGCAGCGATGTACTGCATTGTTATCCTACTGTTACTTTTCCTCAATAGAGGTTGGCTGGCTCTAGATGCTGAAAGTCACTATGTGGAAATGACTGCAGAGTACATATCAGTTATGGTTAAGCACTGCCCTCCTGAATCTCAAGTTTGGATAGAGCTTAGCATCACTTCATCATTTGTAGGGGATTCCATAGCTCCCATAATTCATATGAAACCACAGCAAGCTGTCCAAGATCTTGCAAGTTTGCATTCTTTGTAGAAGATTCCATAGTATTACAAATATTCTTGGAACAACTCTAAAATAATTAAAAAAAAAAATGGCTTCCAGGAGAACCACCCTTGATTTGACTTGGAGTTGTTGTTAATTGCATAAATTGCTAATCCGGATTACCCAGTATTGAAAATGTAGACTTTTAAAAATAAAATTGGTACTCTCTAAACGTATTGGACTGCTGCCTCTTTTGTCCTTATCTATCATGATATACTGACTGAGGACAATGGGAAGCATAGTCCAGCACTTCTGGAGGTATCATCAAGAATAAAAGGCTGTCCAACCCAATCTGCATATAGTGGGGACTGAGTATGACACTTCTAGATGTGTAGCAGGTTCTTAGTCACTCACTTCCAACTCACTTATAACTTGATAAAACGTACTAACATGGTCTGCTAGGTAATGCTACATCTCCCAGCAGACTCTACTAAACTGACCAGAGTTTGGCATGGGAGCACTGCTTTGTAGAATAGGCTTGCCGCTCTACCTTTGAGAGGGATAAAGTTATCCAAATTGAAATGTACCTGCAGGAGGCCATTATGGATTCTGATAAGACTTTCTAGCTAGAGAGCAGTCCAAAGAAAATCAAGGCAATATGGTCCGTGCCAGGACTTTTGGGTTATTTCTCATGGGCCATGCTTGATTCCTTAGGAATTCAGTCTGAAAATCTTTCCCACCATAACAATGCAGTATTTCAAACTCAGTTTCTACAGCCAGCTAAAAATTGTGACTAGTTTATTTATTTTTTTCTTTTCTCTTTTCCGTTCTCTGTAGCTGGCAATATTAGTTACTGTTTATTTTTACCTTGTTCCTAGAACTAAAGTTTTTCAATTCAGACCTCTGTAGTGCATGAACCAGTGGCTACCACACACAGCATGCCTTTTGCTTTAGGTTCTCCGATCTAAAGAGACCCCTTTAAAAAACCAGGCCTCTCTCTTGTTGCGTTTTGCACAGCCATTTGGAGTCCCAGATGTAGGAAATGAAATAATCCACGCTCACACAGGCTTGAAAGTGCCCATCTGGCACCCAGGAACATCACCCTGCAGAATCACATAAGCGTGAGTTCACTTTTGTTTTGGCATTTCATAAACAGAGAAGCAGAGGGCAAACAGGGAAGGCCTTTGAGATAATAACAATCGTATTTATCACAGATTGGTTTTAAAGTGTATGTATGCTTGTAAAGCAGGTCTCAAAAAAGGGTGAGGGAGATATCCCTGGTGAAACTGCCACCTAATCTTTCTCATTCTTTCTTCTTGAAGAAGACTGAATGTGGGGGAAGCATACATGATGCCATATCCCTCAATAATTAAAGGCGTGCAAATATCACCTTAAAAGAAATACTTTTTAAAACCTCAAAAGTATAAGGTAACTTTCTAAAACCCAACAAACCATCCCTGGTTTTAGAGTTACCTTAACTGGGCTGCTGTACTAGACAACAGCAAGGAGATGGAAAACATTTCCTAATACACTGGTTCTCAACCTTTTTAATGCCGTGACCCCCAACCGGTCGTAAGTCGAGGACTAAACCAGTCGTAAGTCGAGGACTAAACCGGTCATAAGTCAAGGACTACCCAACCGGTCGTAAGTTGAGGACTTTGCCTGGGAGCGCTGCGCATGCGTGGTGCTGCCCCCTGCGCCGGCCAAGGCGTAGCTGGCAAGAGGCAGAGACAGAGCAGACCGACCACCGGCTGGGCCACCAGCTGGCCCAGCCCAAGGGAGGTAAGGCACCTGCCGGAAAAGGGGAAAAAAAATGGCGGACAGCCTTGCTTGGCGACCCCCATGAAATGGTTGATCGACCCCAAATGGGGTCGCGACCCATAGGTTGAGAACCGCTGTCCTAATATAACAGAATAACAGGGCTGGAATAACAGAATAACTTGGAGGTTTTTTAGTCCAACCCATTGCTCAAGCGGGAGACCCTATACCAGTGGTGGCGAACCTATGGCACGCGTGCCACAGGTGGCACACAGAGCTCTTTCTGTGGGCATGCGCGCCGTTGCCCCAGTCCTAGGCCTTCAACTGGGTTTTATAAAACCTTTTCGCTTTAGGCCTCCACCACCGTGTGCAAAAAATAAAGGTTCAATCAATCAATCAATTTCAACTTCTCACGGGAAAAAAAAAAGATGTCGCAAAGGTGGAATTGATTTTTTTTTAATTGAAAGTTTTTTAAATTTTACAAAACAAATCCCCTCCCCAAACCCCCCCACCCTCCCATACCCTCCCCCACCTCCCCAAACCTCCCAAACCCCCCCCCCCCCCAACCTTCCCAGAGCTGAGTACAGGCTTAATTAAAATTTTTCAGAAAAAGAAAAGAAAAACTTAAAACACATATAAATCCTAAACAAATCTAAATACATTAAATTAAATAGGTTATCTTCTCTAAAAAATAATAATTGCAATCATTAAACACATTATAATATACTCTAAACATTTTCTAGTATCATACTTATATTATTATCCATCATTCTGTATAAACTCCCTCCAAAACACAAATTTAAACATTACTTTCTTTGAATATCTATACCTACAATATAAAATCTAATCTCTCCCTCTTTCTTTATCCTAGAACACAAAAATAAACATATAAACCTTCATTATACCATTAAAACTAAATACTCTTTGAATACTTAAACTAAATACTTAAACTTAAACTTCTTATCTAAGATTTTCATTCAATCTCCATAATCTTCTCTCAAAAAAAAACTTAAAAGACATATAAATCCTAAACAAATCTAGGTACATTTAATTAAACAAGTTATCTTCTCTTAAAAATAATAATAATAATAATAAATAAAAAAACCCCAATCATTAAACACATTATAATATACTCTGAACCTTTTCATATCATACTTATGTTATTATCCATCATTCTTTATAAACTCCCTCCAAAACACAAATTTAAACATTACTTAAAACATTAAAATTCCCTTATACACATGCAAAGGTGGAATTGATTGATTGAACTTTTTAGTCCCATCCAGTCTGCCGTTACCACCGCAGCCACGCCCACCCAATGGGCCACACCCATCCAATGGGCCACGCCCACCCAGCACCCGACGATACATAAGTGGGTTTTGGGTTGCACTTTGGGCACTCGGTCTCTAAAAGTTTGCCATCACTGCCCTATACCATTTCAGACAAATGGCTGTCCAGTCTCTACTTAAAAGCCTCCATGGATGGAGAACATTTTCTAATATGGTAACCCAAGTTATGGCCTCTCTGAGCCTGACATTGTAAGAGTAGGAAGACCCCTAAAAGGGTTTAAGTAGGGGTTATTCAAATGAAAGTAAATATTACAGTGCACTGACATCTTGGCCGTTTGAGGCAAAAAAGTCAAGACGGCAGCAGCAACAGCAATGCAATCTAAGTCACATCCCTTATTAATGTGCATGGTCATGCATGTTACGATGGTTGCATGATTGTCACTTCACTTCTTTGGCTTTGCTGTGGACACCCCTGATTGTACATGTGCTCAGAAGCATACAGAACCAGGTTCTAACTCAGTGTAGAACAGATCTCAGCTTCACTTCTTGGAAAGTTCTTTAGAGGGTTGTAAACATCCCAGACGGAATTCCAGAAGGCTAGTTTCAGAGTCAACCTAAAGTAGTTTCCTGTCATGTCATTTTTATTACCGCAACTGGGACTGGAAATCCCATCATAAGTCGTGACAGTTGTAAATCAAGGTGCCCACTTGATTGGAAGTGATTTCATGGCCTTTTTTTTTTTTTTTTTGCAGCAATCATTAAGTGAACGAGGCAGTCATAAGTGTGAAAACATTCATTTGAATGGGCATTTCTTTTCCGAAAGTAGCAAAAACCCTCATGAATTGCAGTCATGTGATCTTGGAGGTGAATGCTATGGGCCCTAATGGACCCATTCCATAGTCACCATAAATGCAAATTATCCTTAAGTGACTATTCGTAAATCAAGAACTACTTGCACACAAGATATTTTGCCATAGAGGCTTTGCCACCAAAACCGTTTGGGTGCTGGGCCCTAGCTTCTATCTTCTCAGGTGATTTTTATTAGATTTTTTTTTTTTACAGAAATAAAAGATAAACAAGGGAAAGTTAAGAAAAAGAGAAAAAAGGAAAAGTGTGAAAAGCAATACACATAGAAAAAGATAATTAAAGAAACTTCTGATCTTCATTTAGCAATTACAAACTTAGTATCCTCCCTTTCTAAAATTACATTAAATTGTTCCCTTCTGTCCCATATTCAACCCTTCTTAATCAGCAAATCCATAAATCACAATTTCATTTCTCCCCCTATTTTTCATCCTTGAGTAAATCCTGACTATTCAAGTGCTTACCTTTTCCAAAGTACAGGCAACTACAACTTGTTACAGATAAAGAAAGGAATAATAAGACAAAATCTATTCTCTCTCTCTCTCTCTCTCTCTCCCTCCCTCTCTCCCTCCCTCTCTCTCTCTCCCTCCCTCCCTCCCTCCCTCCCTCCCTCTCTCTCTCTCCCCCGCCCCCCCACACATATACACACAGAAACACAAAGTGATGTCATTTAGCAATAAGGTTATCTTTGCAAAACAAGGAACAAAGCTGATGTTTAAATTAATTCTGTTGGAGCAAGCAATTTGAAAGACTCCTTTGGTTAATCCAAAACTTCAACATAATTTCCTCAATGACATAAGCACTCATTGGGCTATTCTGCCCTATCGGAATGAGATTCTTAGGTTGCAACCCAAAACTGGTAGCAGCCTAAAGCTGAATACTTAGTTCCATTTCAACAAGTCAAATGAGAATGCTTTTGATTGAAAAATACTATATGTAGTATTCAGATTTAAATATACCGGTAATTTAATTTAGACCTTCAGCTAGGTGCTTAGATTAGAGGAGACCAACAGTGCAGTGTCACATGGTAAGTTTTCTAACTTTCATTTACATTGAAAGCCATGCATAGGCTGTGAAAAATTATATATATATATATATATATATATATATATATATATATATATATATATATATATATATATTCAGAATTGGCTTACACATGTTTATCATTAACATGAGACAATGCAAAGTATGGCATCTTGATGGTGAAGTATTGTAGACTTCCTTGTGGTTTCTGTGGTGATCAAGAGGTTAATCCTAGGGTTCTCTTCTAATAATTGAAAACCTCATACATTCAAGGTGTTCATTTCTATAGGAGTAGAAGCCCACCATGTGAGAAATATTATCCCAAAGGCAATTCTTTCTTATTTTTAAATTAATATAGAGGTGTTCTTCAGTCTTTAGATTGTTAAGAAGTAACCATTGTATGTGGTTGACACAGTAGTTGATAAGCAAAGACAACAGGAGCCATGATCTTGCAAGCCTTGTATCTACCTCCAGTAAAAGGAATCTACCATTTAATAAGGCAATCTATTCCAATGATTAACTACTCATACCATATTTTTAATTGTTCCTGCTGTTATTGGTTGTGACCTGCAGAAGTCTAATCCTTCCATTATATGGCAAACATTTAAAAAAATATGCTAGCATATCTTCCTTTCTGCAGATCTAATTAAATCTAATCTAGTTTCTTTAACCCCTCCTGTTAGGGTTAGGTTTCCAATCCCTTTACTATAATGGGAGCCATCCTCTGAACTTGCTCTAGTTTGTCAAAACCCATTTTAAGCCTGTACACCAACTGTTAGCAAAAATCTATGCTTTGAAGATTATTTGGAAGTATTATTCAGAGTCTTAAATGAGTAGTGCTTCTCTGCTATACATTGGACACACCCTTCTCACTTTTTTCCAGTTTCTATGCACATCCAAAAAGCACATTTTTTTTTAACAGAAAAACTTTAATGAATCATCTCCTGAGAGCATCTCTCTTCCTACTTGTGCAGGAACCTGATGAATTACGTGAAAGCTTTCAGTGAACACCAAAGTAGTCCTGTGGTTGTGCATAGCATAAGACAGGGGTGTTAAACTGCCAGCCTGTGGGCCGGATGTGTCATGCTAAAACCGTGCCCACCCTATTGCCGGCAATGGGAAAAAAGTGATACATCGTGACAATGTCACATGATGTTGAGAGTTTGACACCCCTGGCCTAAGGGTTTCTCCTAAGTCCTAATAGCTCAATGTTTATGATGACAACTTTGGGCAACCCAGTTTCCCCAACAGGCTGTCCTCATAGTTGTTTAAACGGAAGTGAATCCTACTGAATTCAGCGGCATTTACTTCTAACTAAATGTGTAGGGAATTGTATATGAGAGGAAAATGTGACAGAAAAGTAGTTAGCCCATATATAGGTTGCAAAAATCTAGACAATCATCACATGGCAGCAAAGAATTAAGCATTTTCTACATCCCTCTACTGTCATCTAATGATTATCTAATTTTTTGTAGTCCATGTACAATAAGCTTTTAGTGGGCATTTTCTAATCAGAGAAAACAGTCCTGGGGAAATTTCCAATCAAAATGGTAGGACTAGTTGTCCAGAATGATTGGACTGTCATCCCAAGTATCTAGCAGTGACCCGAATGCTTTTTTGAAGGCAGGACAGACCATTCACCAGTCTGGCAGTTTCTCCTCTGCGTTTCTCTGATGTGTGTTGTGAACTGACCAGATTTTCAGATGCCACTTCAGCAAAGTAGTGCTTCAAGGATTTGATGACAAATGGAGACAACTAGGAAGCCAGTACAAGCTGCTCTGTACAACCCAAGAGAGTGCCTTCTTGCCTGGGTCATTTGCTTTAAATCAATCTTCCCCAACCTGGTGCCCTTCAGGTGTGTTGGACTTTTCACTATTTCAATGTTCCCCACTTCCTAATTGTTCACAAACTGACTGGAGATTATTTGAGTTGAATCCCCAAATACCTAGTAAATGTGAAGACAATTGCCAGTGTTATCATTAGGCAAGCAAAGCCCAAAATAATTGATTCTATAGTGCCACCAGTTTCTTATGTTTACTATAAATTGACGTTCAATCTGGGATAAATACATTTGGTGTCTTTTAGAACCTGACAACCTGCTGGGTTCTAAAGGACGTATGCTAATTTTTGCCAATAGTTTAGAATAAGTATCTATGATTTGTTCTGATTCATAAGTCAGACTCCTGTCTCTGCTGGCACTTAGGAAAGATTCACACATTACTCCAGAAAAAGGTAGAGACATGACAAGATTCTTTTAGCTTGTCAGTTTCACATGGAAAATGTTTCTAAGTACACTTGGTGACAGCTGGTGTTTTCTGTGTCAGGGACAGGCCTTGAAAATGGAAGGGTAACCTGACAGAGTAACTACCAGCTGTCCTCAGCTGAGGGCACATTTGTAAGCATGCACGGCAGGATGCTGATAGCAGAATGCCACCTGAGAAAAGTCATGTGTGAAAGTAGCCCAGAGTTTTACCAATAGTATACTAGTTGTACTGCATGTAAGAGGTACATTCTTATCATAATGGAGCCTAGAAAGAAAATAAGAAAACAAAATGGGGGGGGGGGAATGGTATTTGTTGTAGTCTAATAATTAGTCAGCCATAATTGTATACCAGAAGTGTGATAGGAATGACAGCATATAACAATTCAGGTAGTCAGAACAATGTTTAATAAACAAATATAACTTGTAACAATGCAGATACTCATCTATATTTGATCATGGTTAATGGAATTTACTTTCAAGTAAATGTACATTTTTAGGATTATGGTTTGAGAGATTGAATTAGAATTCTAAAGCTACAATTCATATTCTTCTTCTGCCATAAGATCAGTAGATTCTCTTAGATTAGCCCTCAAGTTAACTATAGTTTCTCATTGCAAAAGAGGTTTATGATTGGCCTACTTTATGAACTGTAAGGACTCATGAGATAATGTGAGCTAAGTGTTTTGAACAAATAAAATTATGATTTATGAGGTTTGACTAACTGAATAGCACAGAACATTGCTTGTTGCACTGCATCATGGTAAGTCTCAGTGTATTGCATTTTACTCCTGAGAAAAAAAATGGTAGTCGAAGAGTGAAAAAATGAGATTTACTAATTTGAGTAGATAAGTTTAGACCTGGCAGAACAACTATGTAATTATTGTGCAAGAAACTTTGGTGTTCAGAAAAGCTCTTCCTGCTCTCATTAATCTAGCCCTGTGGTTAATGTGCTTGATTCACCATTTGGCACCATGACAGGAAGCTTTGTATCAGGGAATAACTTATTATAATAAGTAAGTTTACAAGCAGAAATAAGCCATCCCAGCTGACTATAAGAGAAGTTGCAGAGTTTCCAAATTAATCTTAGCGCTAACCCTGAAAAGCCACAAAGCTAATTGGAGAATTGAAAGCTTTCAAAACATGTTAGGGAGCTTGATGGGAACATGTTGAAATAAACACAAACATTTAGATAAAGCCACCATTTTAATTGTATTAATTCTGCCAATTAATGATAATGGAAGAGCCGTCCAATTAGCTAAATAGCTAATAGTTTTATCAAGCAGAGGCTGGCAATTTAAAGCAAACAAATTCTTTCTAATTTTATCCCCTTGCTCACTAAGATATTTAAAGGATAATGGGAGAATCCAATAAAGGATATTGCTCAAAGAGAGCTACATTTAAATTGTCTAATGGCTTTAAGAGTTTTACCTCAATTAACAAATACTAAACCTGAGCACTTAGTGAATTCCTGTAAAAGAGACATCATTTGGCCAATTGAAGAGAGTTTAAAGAAATTTATAAATTAACATACTCTCTGCATAAGCATTATGCATTATGCTACATTATGACTGATGCTCTTCCCCCATTGGTATATTTCTGAAACCACCAACAAAAAGCAAGTGAAAAAAATTGCAGACAAGGAGAGAATTTTATTTACTGAAATACTCAACAGAATGGAGAAGAATAATCATTTATTTGAACAGTGAATTTCAGTAGAAAGAGGTCAACCCATCCACCATATTGGAGAAGGGACAAATTCTAGAAGCTCTTTCAATTTGAACTATATTAAAGCTCTGGAAGAGTAACAAGATCCTTTTTGGAGGGTGGAATTCATTAGGTAGAATAAAGCTCTTGTAATAATATGGAGGATAAAGTATCATTAAAGCAGTGCCATCGACTGCTAGTAATGGGGTGGTCTGGAATATGTCCAGTTTGATCCAGATGGATGATCAAAGTGACTTGTCATTTGATGTCTTAGGGATTATGCACATACTCCATACACATACATGCTTCAGAGTTTCATTCCAGCATATATACCGTGTTTCCCCGAAAATAAGACCCGGTCTTATTTCTTTCTTTCTTTTGCCTCCAAAAGAGGCACCAGGTCTTATTTTCGATGGGTGTCTTTTCCACTCACCTCATGGCAGTGGCACCTACCGTCCCACCCAGCTGGTGCACTTCTTCTGCGGCTGAAGGAGCAGCTTCATTCTGTAGTTCCAGCCTGCATTTTGCTGTCAGAGGCCTTTCCGGAGACAAGTGTTGATCCATGGGAGGCCTGGCTGCAATGGTACTCCTGCCCTAGCTTAATCTTTAGGCATGCGTCTCGCCCCAAAACTAGGCCCACCTCCAAAAATCAAGCTAGGGCTTATTTTGGGATAGGTCTTACTTTTGGGGAAACACAGTAGCTTAATGATGGGAAATGCCCAGGCCGGCAGGGAGGACAACTCAAGCAGGGAATTATCCTTGAATTTTTACACAGCAACAAGAGATTTACGACTGACATCCCCCTTCCCCCTTAAGCCCATAGAGACTTAACTGTCTGTTGCCTGAGGAGATTCCTGCACTCTAGGGAGAATACAATAAAATAACTAGTTTGAATTCTACACATATGTATCTGATTCCTTTTGCTTCAGAAACAATAGATGAGAATGGAAGAGTCATTGTCTTTCAAACAACAAGATTCCCTATTGTTAATAAATTCCACAGGATTGTGCCCTTCCTTCCTTCCTTTTCCCTCCCTTCCCCTTCATGGATTGCATTGTCCACTACATAAATTTTTCAAATCCCTTGAGTCTCTGAATTCATCAGCATCAGGTATTCAAATGTTAAGATCCTAGTTTATTGTTGCACTATTAATAATATATGAAATAAAGATAGAGAGCAACATCTTTTAAAAGTAATGCATGCCTTGGATGTACAAAAACAATAATCTTCTATACCACTGTAATGTTTTCTCTTTCTATTTTTAAAAGATAGGATTTTTGTCAACTACTTCTTTAGTTTGGATGCTGTGGGTCATTATTTTACAAGAGGCTCTATACAAAGGGTAATTTGGAAGCTTTCTTTGTATCATTGATGAAGACAGGTAATGATTAATCTTCGGAAAAGCTGTAGCATTTTTCTTGTTTAATATATGTGTGTGGATGTTTGGGTGTGTAGATGTTGCTGTTTTCCTTCTTACAGGATTCTTAATAAAGCCATCAGAATAATTTATAACTTAATACATTTTATTATGTAAGTTTCAGACAAAGCACTCTCACAATTTTCCATTTTGTTTCCTTTTCCACCCTTGTTCTAAGTTCCTTCTCATCCTGTCTCCTGGAACTTGTAGTAACACATTACAGTTGCCTTTTCTGATGTCACTGTGCTTTTCTATTACAGATCCAGCTAATGTCTCCTCTACAGAGGAAGGCATCAGTGGTTGATTTCAAAACAATGGATAATAAGGAGGAAAAAATCCCGGCTATCTGCATCTGTCCTGGATTGGGAATAGCAATACTATGTCCATGAGTCTAAAGACTAATGTTTCCTGAAAACTCCTGCATTTGTTTCAGAGTGAAAAATTAATAGTGGAATGGAGGAATGGCTGGAGAAACACTGATTATAAAACATTTCACTAATTCATTAATACATCGTCAATCAGCTTCTCCATTTGATTTTAATTCCTTGGAATTTCACTTCTGACTACATTTGAGCATCAATTCAGCCTTGCTCCTCTTTTCCTTGTTATCTGGCCTCTTACCTCTCTGATTCCCATTTGATTTCTTCGGCTTCTGATTTCACCTGCTTTCTTAGTGAGGTTTTGACTTTCACCTAGTGCACACCAGATGGCAATGCATCAAACTGCCCATTTGACTTTGAAGAATCCAATAGAGACTTTTGGGTTTGAGGCAGAACAATTTCCAGACTGCTTGACCTAGAAGATCTTGATTTCCAAGGTGAAATTGATAGGACCATTCCCAATATAAAAAGGGTGATGCCTCCTTAGAAGTTAGAATTCCTTAGAAGTTGAGGCTTCTTTCAATTTCTTCTTGGAACTAGATAAAAGAGTAGCTTACTACAAAGAACAAAGGGAACTAAAACAGAGAATAAATATATTCATATGTTTATCTACCTAGCTGGATTTATGATTATGCTAAACCATGGATCATTTATGATTATTTTTAAACAGTGTTGGTTGGGGTCATGTTAGGTGTATGCTATTTCTAAATAATGGCTTTGTTCATTCCTTGTGCTAAGCCAAAAGCCAGCTACTTTGACACAGTGTGATTTGCAACCCAAGAACTTTCATTCTGCATTTTTAAAACTAACTGGCTTTTGCATAACACAAAGGATTTATTTTTAAAACTCAGATATGGGCATTTATTAAAAAACCCCAAAGCCAAGATAGTAGTAAATAGCTTTTATCACGACAGTGTAATATACTGAAATGGACAAGACAAGCTTGCCCTCTTTTCTCTTTATTTTTACTGGCATTAGAACCATTAGCAATGAAAGCGTGTCATGAAAATAAAATTCAAGGAGTTAAATTAGCAACTCAAGAACATAAACTAAAATTATACTCTTATGATGAGATTTACAGTCACCCATCAGAATGATTTCTTAGCATTGTTCATGGAATATGAACTACAACATGGTTTCATATCATGTTATTGGATTAATAAATGAAAAACTAAAATGTTGATATGGAATTTGGCAGAGGAAGAAAAGTCATACATATTTTTGGAATTTAACATAACTATAAATCAGGAGAAATATCTAGGAATTTGTATGACAAAAATTAATAGGGATTTATTTAAAAACTATTTACCAACTTGGAAAAAGGTAATAGCAGATATATCCAGATTAGGGAAAATTGTCTTGGCTAGATAAAACTACAACAGTTAAAATTAATATTTTACTAAGGTTTAATTTTCTTACTCCAATGAGTGCAATACATACTGAGATTGGTATTAAATGATGGGTAATGAACTATATGTGGCCTAATATGGACCTAATTATTTCTTAAAACAGTTTGGATATTAATAAGCAGAAGAGAGATTTTCTGAATGGTACAATAAGGAAAAAGAGAGAGAAAAGATTTTAAAGACTTAAAAACTTTTGCAGAATGCTTAACAAAGAGTGGATGTAAGAAAGTTTAAAACAGATAAGATTTTTTAAAAAATAAATTGGAATTAAAATAGACAAGCAAACAAGACTATGGAACTTTTTTGTTTACTATTAAAGACTGCAGAAAATTGGTAGATTTTTAAAGATAATATGAGTCAGACTATAATTCTGACTGTAACTATGGAGATACTGACTATGAAGCTTATTGTAACTACAAAGTGCCAGTTGAGATGAAGTATTAAGGGAACAAGAAGACAAAATAGAAAAAAAGGGGATGTTTGCCTTTTTTCTTTACCCTGCTTATGATACTTTCATTTTTAGATTATAATATCATAATAGCAACTACCAGAAAAGCAGCAAAAATAGCAGAGGGGAGGAGAGGATTACTAGGGCAAGCAGTAGAGAGGCGAATTACAAAATATTTACTTCAGGAAATGTTTGAGGAACTGGGTAGTATCTGAGCTGACTCATTTGATACTAAATTGACTAAATCACTTGATACTAAATTGATAGCTTTTGAAAAAATAATGGATGGAAGATTGGTAAATGGAGATGAAAAAATAACTTAAGAAGATGGATTTTTTGTAAAACAAATGTCTAGAGATATAAAACAAATTAATGACAAAGTGGAAATTATGGCAAGTAACACAGAAGTTATTGATAGAGTTAGAAAGAATTCTAGATAATCTGTTGGAATCGAGACAGAAAGAATTTTGTTTGAAATTTGGAGGATTCTGGTGAAGATATTAGAGAAAAGTTTATAAAGCCTTTAGCAAATATTGTGGATTTATGTGCTGATTCCACGTGGTTGTAATAATCAGTTGGTGGTTTCTGAGATGTTCTTGATGTATGGCAGTGGAATTCTTTTTAGAGTTTGTGTTGGTTGTGCTGTATTGGTTTGAGTGGTCAGGGATGTTTTGATAAAGTTGTGTGGATATCCATTTTGTTAGAATATGCTGTACAGATGCTCTAGTTACCCTTTCTGCTGTTCCAGGTTGCTGCAGTGTGCTGCATTGTGTGTTCCTCTACTACAACCACATGGAATCAGTATCGCACACAAGCCAACTAAAGCCCTTCAAAACATCCTAAGCAGACTAAAAGACCCAACAACCTCAGAAGAAAAAACAGGAATCATCTACAACATAAAATGTAAGGACTGCAACAACCACTATATAGGACAAATAGGCAGAAGACTTGCAGAAATCATTCACCAACACCAACTAGCAGTCAGAAGAATGATGAAAATCCTTAAATTTCACAACATATAGACAGATCTAACCATAGTTTCAATTGGGAAAATGTGAGCATCCTAGACCAAGCCTAGTCCAAAAATGGTAGGAATTTCTAGAAGCCTGATACTCTGACAAATTAGCCATCACTAGAAATATAGACATTAACATCTATAGACTATGCAAAAGGGACCAATAGAAAAGAGTGCTGACTTTCTGTCAGATGTTTTTGCCACACTCCCTGGCTCCAAGACACATGCTGTTGAGTTCACAGGAGGCTGGTTTATTTCCGAAACGCTCTGGCGTGTGGGATTCCAATGAACAGCAATGTCAGCGCTGGGAGCAACTGCCCCCCAGCGTTCTAAATAGGTGCCTCCTGGCTGGCCCCACCCCTACCCACCTAGCCAGCATCCAGTGTGCGCGCCTATAGGGCAGCAAGGCAAAGAAATGAGGCAGGCTTTCAGTGTTCAGCTCCCTGCGGCTTCTCTGCTCAGCTGTTTGGAGGGACAGCCTCATAGCTGGGCTCCACAGGGTCCCCCTTCCAGCAGACAGGTATAGGGAAGGGAAAGGGCTGTCGCTGCTGGTCCCATCTTCTGCCTTGTGACACCTCCATCTGGTAGTCTTGTCCCCTCCTCTCTCTCCCGTTAGTGGCAAGCCCACAGGGGCTTGACATCAGCACCTTTGTTTCTTTTCTATCTACTTCTTCCACTTAAAACATTTTGTTAAAGAGTTTATATAATTGTTCCCATTCACTTGTTGTAGAAATGTGGTCTTGGGTGATGTGGGTTGGAATTAAATCAAGTTCCAGTCTTCTATTGAGTAAAACATAAATAGAGAAATTTATTTACAATCTAGAACATTGTAAAATATAGAACTGAGAGATTTTTGAGAGGTGATTCCACTTCAGCATTCAGATAGAGTAAGTATACTTAACTTGTAACAACTCTTCATAGACTAAGCCAGTGGTTCTCAACCTTTCTAATGCCATGACCCCATAATACAGTTCCCCATGTTGTGGTGACCCCCAAGTGGGTGTGGCCACCAATAAGAGGGAGTAGGACAGCTAGGGAAAAGGGAAAAAAATGGCGGACAGCGTGGTTTGGCGACCCCCGTGAAATGGCCATTCGACCCCAAATGGGGTCCCGACCCACAGGTTGAGAACCACTGGACTAAGCTAACTCTATTACTGAGGTGTAGCGGGCTAACGGAAAGGCTTTGCAGGAGCCTGGTCAGCGAGAGGGAAGTGGAAAGCTGCTGCCGGTTTGGGCATGGCGGGTGTAGACTGGGGGAAGGGAAGAAAAGGAGAAGGAGAAAGGGAGTGGGGGTGGTTGTTGTTGCTGTTGGGGAGAGACCAGGTGAAGCTGAAGAGAATTGGAGTTTTAGGTAATTCCTCTCCTTTGGAGTAGTGGGAAGGAGAGGAAGAGAGAGAGTGGTATTTTATTGCTTTCTTTTGCAAGGGGATATCCCAAGCAAGGGGAAGAGAGTGAGGAAGTTGCCTGGGGTGCTGAACCAGGTTTTAATTAGAAAGAAAAGGGGAGGGATTTGGCATAGAGAGAGACCTGGGACGATGGGTCCTGACAGAAGAGGAGGCAAGACGCTACCACTTCGGAGACCAGCAGCCATCCAAACGCTGATTACTACTCCTATTCCCACTGTAACTGCCGGGGATATTAGGTGCCAAGATATCACATATAAGATTTCAAAAATTTTAAAACTCAATAATTTCAAAATAAACTACACATAGTCCAGATAAAATTTCTTAGACTACACATGAATGCTATTTCTAATCATTTTTCAGAAGAAAATAACCATGTTCAAATGAGAGAAAGACATGAGTCGCAGAATAGTTTAGTAACTGCTTTTGCCACAAAATACACATCTTTTTCATATTTTAGATGGTACAAAGAAATGTTTTCAGAAAAAAAACTATGTGTCTTCTTATTTTTCAGATCCTCTAACTCAAAATTTTAAAACAAGTAATGTATGAAAGTAAGGTTATTTTCCCAACTGTAGAAAAGCGTTTGTATAATATGTTCTGGATGTGTTACTCATGGTGAAAAAATAAATAGTAGTTTTGCTTTCTGAATGTTGTTGAAGGGTATATCATAAAACTGCCCTTGAAGACACTTGGATAAACTTCTAAAGTTGATTTACATTTAATCACACCTTTTTTGAGGGCAAGAGCGTTTCTTGAATTAATCTGTGGTCTTAATTCTTTCTGCATAGTCTGCATTTTCTCTTATGAAGGATTTGAGCAACCTTAAGAAACATACTTCTTGGGTTTTCTCCTAATTATTTCCTTTTCCTCCTCCTCCTCCTTCATCTTCCTGCTGTCACTTATTTGTAACACAAGTTACAAACAATTTCATCCTTCACTTCAGAGTCAATTCAATTTGCATTAAGGCTCAAAAGAAAAGACAACTAGCTAAATACACTTTGGTCACAAAAAAAATATTTGGGAATTGTAATGTTAAAGCAAAAATCAGTCTAGTCTTTCCATATTCCGGAATCCTATGGTTCATTGCCAAAGATATAACTAAAAGATTTTGCTATGGCAGTAGTTATTATTGTTGATGATAATAATATAATTATTCCATCTATTTTTACTTTTCTAGAGGAACTCACATCACAAAATATGTATATTTCTAGATTAAGATGAGATTAATGAGCCATATGGGGATTTGTATAGTTCAACTAGTTCAATACTTTTGTTACAATATCTTATTAGCTCTAAATAAGAAAAATAGATGACTATATCTTTTTTACCTAAGCACGTTTACTTTTTTCATATTTCTTGATGGTGTTTTAACAACTAAGGGTATCTAAGTTACGAGTCTCCTGAACGTTTCAAAGGGAATATGGTCTCCTTTTTTCCCTAATATCCATTTTTTTGGGCCAGATAAGACCATTTCTTTGAACTGTAGTGAAGTCTAGTTCTTAGAGGACTCGTAATCAATAGCACCTTCAAGAAATGTTATCGTCTTTTTGTGTTTCATCAAGCTGCTCTTGTTTCACAAGCTAGTATTTTCTTTCAAACTTAACTACGGCCCAACTAATTCCAACCTATTGACCTGGAATTATATCTCTATAGGACTTTTTTTTAATGAGTGGGGATGGGAAGTGGGGAGGGAGAATTGAGATGCCATATATACATTATATGAATGGGAGAGGAAAAGCATAAAGTTGTCTACTTGTGTTGAAGTCTTAGAAATTAAGTAATGAAGTTTTGATGAAAATTTTGCTTTGTTTGTAAAGTTGGGTGTGGTTTAAATTATGAAATGATAAGTGTATGTCCTCTTGATATGGGAGATATTTAAGTAATCATTCTATATCTAGTAACTTATTCCAGTGTGAGAAGGCTTCATTTACATTATGGGCAGAAATATTTATTAAAGTAATTAGCATTTAAACTGTTTATGATTATCCCAACAATTGCTCAGAGTGTAAATCCCTGTGTAAGCTTAATTCTTCTCCAAATGAATGTTGGCAGTGACAATAACTGCCTGACACACCCAGAACATTATTACTCAATTGCACATATCCTGTTGTAACTAATTATATAATAATTAGTTTTCAAGAACACATTAACTTTTTCTCTGGCATGCTCTCACCCTTCCCCACCTAGTTGCAAAAAAAAATAAAAAAATAAAAAAAAAATACAGCAAATCAAGTATATAGTGTGTGCTGGTGCCAAGTCTACCTTCAGGTTTAATATATTTTAATAAAACGTTATTGCATACTCTCCATATATTTAAATAGATTGCTGGCATGATCTTCTTTCTAGTTTTATGTCTATAAAACTTACTCATTGCACATTATTGAAACTGATCTGGAAAGAAAACTTAATAGCTGCATCATTTCAAATACAATGCTAGAGATCAAAATCTGATTTTTCTCGGAGTGGCTGAGCCTAGGGGTGGAGTCAAGAGAGGAATCAACCTGGAGTTATTGTGTTCCCACAAATGATCTAAATCCAAACCCTCTTGAATTCTGTTAATTCTTTATCTAGTGCCAATTTAGTGCTGACTGGTGACTACATTCTTGTGTATAGGCATAGGCCAGTGGTTCTCAACCTGTGGGTCGGGATCCCATTTGGGGTCGAACGACCATTTCACGGGGGTCGCCAAACTACGCTGTCCGCCATTTTTTTCCCTTTTCCCTAGCTGTCCTACTCCCTCTTATTGGTGGCCACATCCACTTGGCCACGCCCCTGGGGGTCACCACAACACGGGGAACTGTATTATGGAGTCACGGAATTAGAAAGGTTGAGAACCACTGGCATAGGCAAAAAAATCAGCTTAACTGGAATTTACTATGTGGTTCTGATTCTTCCCACTCAAGAGATTTGTGAGTTCTAGTTTCCAATCATCCAACTGAAAGTCTGTCCAAAATTTTAGTACAAAAGTTTTGAAAACAGGAACCCGTATGTAAGTCTGGTTATTTTTGCCCTTCAGTGACATTTCTACTGCACTCCTATAGCAGTACTGAAGCCCTAGGAAAAATACTGTGCCATGAATACAGTACAGTATATGCTATACTTTAAGATGAGCAATTTGAGTGGAAAAATCATATAGTATGAAAATGTTCTGGACTTCTCATCTTTTGTGAAAATGTATAGATTGCCTATCCTACCATTTTTAGCTGCCAAAATCTGCGATAGACAAGAAGGTACTAACTTACACAACCAATTCTTTTTTTAAAATGTGCATTTGTAGAGACTGTTGAATAAGGATAGGAATTTTGCCTAACTGAATATAGAATTATGGAATGGAAGTAATTCATAAGATTACAGTATATCAAAGGGTAAATATGTGAATACATTTTATTAAGAGCTTGTTTTCAAAAGACTGTCCACATGGCAGAGTCACTAATTTGAGTCCCTTATATAGCCCTTTCATTACAAAAGCTAAAATTCTTTTCTTTTAAAGAGAAAAGGTAAATTTGGCCAAAATAATTCTGGAGCTATGATTTCCCCCCACCCTTCTTCTGATCAATTGTGTCCAATTCTCTGAGAATACCTGGATAAATCCCTGAAGTTTTCTTGGCACGATTTTCAGAAGTGCTTTGCCATTGCCTCCTATATATGGCTGAAAAAAAGTGACCTGCTCAAGATCATGCAGCTGGATTTGTGCCTAAGGCAGAATTAGAACTCACAGTTTCTAGCCTAATGCCCTAACCACATACATACATATATGTATGTATGTATGTATGTATGTATGTATATATATATATATATATATATATGTGTGTGTGTGTGTGTGTGTGTGTGTGTGTGTGTGTGTGTGTGTAATTCAAATCAGAGGCTTTGAAATATATATTCCAGTTGAACTAATCTGCAGGAACCAAATAACTTAGAGGGACAGAACAGTTTTCTCTTTCTAATCAAACTACTAAAGTTTGTGCTGTAGTTGTAGATCCTGCTTCCTAACCTGATGCCTGCCCTCTTTATATTAGATTTCCCAAGCCAGCATGACCTAGGAATGGAATTGTTATCTGAAGGGCAACATTTTGAGGAGAAAAAAAAAGATTTTAAATAGGGTCACTGTTTTAGTACAGACACCCCAAGCAAAGGAGATAGTAGGAAAGTGCAATACCACCCTTCATTTTGCTCTACCTACTTAATCTTCCAAGTCAGAAAAGACCAAATTCCTTTAATCTATTTTGACTTTAAATTAAAGAAAAACAAACAGAATTTTTTTTTTTTGCACCTGGCTCGACAAAAGTAACTCGCTTGCTTGACGAGATTTCAAGCGGCCGGGATATTAAAACCCTGAAAAAAGGAGTTTATAATGGAAATGCTGACAGACTATTAACTATAGCATCACTGCTCTAATAAATGGAATGGGCTGTCATAATCTCTAGTTCATAAATATGCAAATACAAGACAGAGGATTTGCTCCAAAGGATGTCTCTATAATTTTAACTGACCTTTACTGATACTAAATGAGCCTGTTGCTTCTGATTTCACGTTTTAAATACAAAGCACTGTCTATTTTGCTTGCAGGATGAGATCCTGTTTTTCCTAGAAAGTGTATCAGCATTTCTACTTTCTTCAATGGAAGCAAAGCAGAACTCAAATGTCAATGCAAGGTTAAAAGTCCCACTTGCTGAGCAAAAACCTTCTTGGCTGCAAGCAATTTTTGGGTTGATACACATCCATATTCACGCCAAATATGTTTGCTGAATTAATTACTCTCTTCTCTCTCTCTTTTTTGAAGGGGAGATTTCAATTGCCTCTTTTCCATTCATGTGTCAAAGATCTCACTGACCTGCCAAAATTCAGTCAGTCACTCAGTGATAAACAGCCCATCAACACAATAATATCGACTCTGAATATTTTCCAGTTTTCTACTTTGGGCCAAATGGAGGTAAATCCAATGACTTAATATTTAATAACCTAAATGTAATTTGCTTAGAGTCTTTCATTGCATAGAAGAGAATTGGATGGCTAGCAGTTTTTTTTTTAGATTCAATCCTCCTCCCTCCCCTTAATTATTTTAAGCTATTCATCTTGGTATCTGATCCACTGATGCTTCGCCAAATTGCCAGCAGGGGAAAGATCTGTCCAATCCTGAAGCTAAATGAGTCACTGAGAATCAATCTGTTTAGTTTCTCTTGCTACGGCAGGGTTCCTCTGTCCTGGTCTCATTCAGAAAGAGGGCTTCAGCGTTGGACATTGCCGCCTCCTGTTTCTCCATCCTGGTTCTGTTCATCACAGCTGTTCATGGACTCCAACTGGCTGGACACAAAACCACAGATGCTCCGATGTCAATGCTATGCCGTTCTTGCTCTGATGGAAAATGAAGACATCCGAGCTTTCTCAAGGTTACTAGTGCAGTAGTTTATCAGGCATCTGAAGAAAAATGAACAACATGGACAAATTGTTCAGCTTGTTTTTTCAGCTGCCCCCAAATTTTGTTCCCAAATCCCCAAACGTTCTCAACAAGGGAATAGCCCCAGAGAAGTGTGGTGAAGAATTTTCACCTTTCTCTCCATTACTTTATAAGCTCAAACTGTCAGGTGCATTCATATACTTAAAAGGAAAATGGTTCATATAATCCTGAAAGGGAGGTGTAAAGGTTTTTGCACTGCCTGCTAAAAAAAAAAATGCTAAGAAGCAAGCATTTCATATTTCCTTTCTTTCTTCAGAGCCATGATTCAATTGCATAAAACTATGTGCCTTGCTCTTAAGAACTTCATGTAAGATTAAGATAACTGGTATTTTCATGGTAAATGATTAAATTAGCAGACACTGTTTTATCTTGAACTTTGCCACTGAGGCTGACATTTTTGCACAATTTACTCCCAGACACTGGTAATCTAAACTGCTCTGCCTCTCTCATTTTTCAAAGCATTTGAACAACTAAAGAGCCCTTCTGCCTCAGACTGATTTGTAAGAGGGCAAGTCTTGACACTCTTTCATCCTGGCATAAGAAACGGCAGAACAGAATATGGATGATTTCTTTATTTCTGCTGAACTTGGATGGGGACATCATTTTAGTGTATAGCATTGGTTCCCTCTTTTTGGGATGTGGGTGTATATGTGGGCACGCTTTCATATTGTGGGAAGGCTTAATAGTTTCAATGATACTAAGAGTGACATTGATGGGAGCTACTGTCAAGGTCATCCTTTCTTCTCCAGTAAGGTCAAGAGGAATGGTATGAAGCTAAGGATAACCTGCAACAGGACAGTAGATAAAGCTTTATAAGTACCAAGAAAGTCAAAGTAGAACAAACTTCAACCTGAAAAGAGTCAGAATAACAGATTTGGAAGGGACCTTGGAAGTTTCCTAGTTCAACGCCCCCCCCCCCCCGCTCAGGCAGGAAACCTTATTGTTCAGGCAGGAGCAATTAAATCAAGTTTTGTATTGTTGTAAAGAGACTGTATGGCTATGACTGAAACTACAGAGGAATTTGGGTACCAGATGATGACATTTCCAGTATTGGGGGGGGGATTCTGGGAAAAGCACAGGACTTGTACAAGTGGATCTGGAACTAATGATGTAACCCAATCAAAATCAAAATTAACAGGTGGCGCAGCAGTTAGAGTGCAGTACTGCAGGCCACTTTAGCTAACTGTGTTCAGCAGGTCAGTGGTTCAAATCTCACCGGCTCAAGGTTGACTCAGCCTTCCATCCTTCCGGGGTAGGTAAAATGAGGACCCAGATTGTTGGGGGCAATGTAAATATATATATATACATTGCTTACTGGTGTACACCGCTTAGAGAGTGCTTGCACTTAAAGTGGTATATAAGTCTCATAAATAAATAAATAAATAAATAAAATTAGTTTGATGGTGCCAGTATCAAAAGAGGAGGAATGTGCCTCTATTTACAAAGATGATCCAAGAAATACAGATTTGAATTAAGAAGGATATAATTCTATTTCTATTAGAATCAGTGGATATTCAATGAGTATCTGTGTTATTGAAGTTAATGAAGCCAATATAGATACAGGGAAGGAAGATCCTGAGGAATTCTGTAACAAATTGCAAGAAGTGCTAAATGAAACATCAAAAAACAACAACAATGTAGCCCTCGTTATGGTAATTGGAATAAGAAAAATTAGAGAAATGGAGGAGCGTATAATTACAAGAATACTTGGATTTGATAAATGCAATAATTTAGGACAGAGGCCAATAAGCATTTTGTGAATACAATTCTTTGTTCATTGCCAACATCTGCTTCAAGTGACAGAAATGCTAACTCCTCACTTAGATATCACAGGATAGAAAACCAGAATCATGTGGGCTATCTGTTAGGAAATAGAAATACAGGAAACAGAAAATGTGAAAAGGAAATCCAGCCAGCTGTGACAGTTTCAGGGGCAGATTGTGGAACAGACCATGAATTATTGGTGTCAAACATACAGGTTAAATTTAGAAAATTAAAGAAGGAAGGGCTGCCAGTAAAAATTGAGATGGAGAACATACAGCCAGACAACAAGAACGATATAATGAATATATTATGCACTTAACTTAAGGAGTAAGGAACTTGAGAAGTTATCATAAAGGTATTATAGTACAATATTTCTGGAGTTAAGATGATGTCACTAAATTTAAAATGCAAAATTATACATCCTCAGGGCTTGTGCTTTTTCTTAGGTAGGGACAATAGTGCTGGGTTATTTATTTATTTGTTTGTTTATTTATTTCCCACCATTATTATTTTTATAAATAAGTCAAGGCGGCAAACATCTCCAACAAAGAAACTTCCTTTCTCTTATTTTCCCCACAACAACTCTGTGAGGTGAGTTGGGCTGAGAGAGAATGACTGGCCCAAAGTCTGCTAGCCAGCTTCCACAACTCAGTTTCCTGCTTACCAGCCTGGTGCTTTAACCACTAAACCAAACTGTCTCTCTGGTTATTACTTTTGAAAAGGCTTTATGGGGAGCTCCACCATGTATCAAGCAATACCTTGCCAGGTTTGAACCTGCTCTTTTATTCAAACCACGAACAGAGACCTTGTTGCAAGTCCTCTTGTTTGCACAAGTATTGTCCAGGTGATAGGCTTTCTTAGTGATAGCCCCCTTAACAGAGCACCTTCCATTGGATGGCCCTGATCTTGCTAGCGTTTTTTCTTTTTACACAAGTGGAAGCAGTTTAGCTTGGTCCTTAGATTAGATCAGTTTTAAGAGCATTAGATAAACGGGAAAGATCCAATTTCAGTATGTCTCATTGTCAGAAAGTATTAAGACTGCGTTGTTATTTGTTAAAAATTCTTCCACTGAATTGAACTAATAAGCTAATGTTCCTCTACTGACTGATATAAAATCGAAAAAAAAAGACATTCACCTTGCCTTCCAACTTAAAACCTATTAAGTTAATTTTAGACCTTAAGGGGTTATGAGAGAAAACATACTTTGCCACCATGGGAGTGGGAGCACTACCAAAAAATTGCAGTGTTCCTTCCACGCTGAGGTAAATGAAGAATCTCCTCTCTGTCTCTTTTAACCTTCCAAGATACCAGGCTCAAATGAAGTTTGGTTGTCCCACAGTTATGATCCAGTAGCCATCTCATGAAACAGGAAATATGAGACAAGAAGGACGATCATTCTCAATATTTTACTTCTATTTTCTTTTAAACTTATATCAGGTTTTTCCAATAATCTTTTAACATGAATGATTTTAAGAAGTGCTTCTTGTTTCTTTTCTTGTTTTTTTTCTCCACTCTTCATTTCCTTTCCCTTTTATAGACCTTAGACCAGTGTCCCCACCTCCTGGTCCATGGTACCGGTCCATGGCCTGTTGGGAACTGGGTCAGACAAGCAGCAGCCAGCATGCAAAGCTCCATTTGTGAAAGCAGTGGCATATGTGGGAAACCGTGCCGCAGACACCACTGCCAATCTGCAGACCTGGAAAGGTTGGGGACTATATACCTGACAACATGCATTATCTTGCTTTTATTGGTTTATAAGTCACTTGGGGAATCTTTTCAGCCAAAGAGTACTTTATTTTAGTCTCACATCATCCCATTTTTCTAGATGCTCAAGGCAGCTTAAATGGGGATCTCCTTTCATTTATCCCTGCAAAACCAAACAATGAAATAGGCTGGGCTGGAAGAAAATGACTGATCCAAAGACATAAAGCCAGTTTCTATGGCCAAAGTTACATTTGAATCTAGATCTCCTCCATCCTAGTCCAACCCCGTAACGATTACACTATATTTCACTCATATAAATGCTTTAAGTAAATCAATTTTATAATTTTGCAAGGAAATCTATTCTACAGTTCTGGAAAGGGATCACTCTTGCTATAATGTGCCAGAAGATTCAATCATGAGAAGACCAGCTAGTAAATACCTGCAGATATGTGTTATTCCCAGCAACAATTTTCATGGGTCCAGGCCCAGGCAATGTTTGACATAAGAAGAGTTAATGAAGTTAGGAATGGAGCTCTAAACATGGAATCTACTGAATCTACTGAGGCATTGCTGCTATATCCTGAAATATCTCCTTGGAAAATATATTTAATACATATGATCAGACTCACCCTCTAGAAAAGGGAAAATGGCAGAAAGTCAAAGTAGGAGGAACAACTGGGACTATTAGCACCTATAGGTTCTGTCAGCAGGGCAAAGTGAGAAGAATGTGTTGCACATTCCAGCTTTCATTCTTTGTGATGGTTGATCAGATTATGCTCTATATATTCTTTTCTGTTCAATTATACAGTAGTACATAGAAAAAGGCTAACAGCAGATGGAACAAAATTACTCAGTTTTAAAAGAAGGACATTGCAGGATAGGCTGACTCTTGTATTTCAGCAGTCTGAGTTGTGTATTATTATGATAAATCAAGCATGGCAGATGATATCATGTGGGCTTACCTTTCAGCTACTTGGTACATCACTTGAGCATTGGATTTGTCATCACCAAAACAATTAATTATGTACTTCCATGTTATCAACGTAGTATATGAAAATATACTTGGCTAGCTCACACCATATGGGTCTCACTTATGTCAGCATCCTTCCTTAATAGAGGAGGTGAATGTTGGCAAGAGATAATAAAATGGGGTCATGAGAAAGTCCAACTTTCATAAGCTACATTGACAAGCAGGATGGACAGATTATGCAACCTCCAAGATAACACATAGAACAAAATGGATTCTGTAACAATTCTGCTTTCTCCACTCATCACCTAAACAGACTATGAAGTATTTCCAGCTTTAATATATTTTGCATGGTAATTTTGAGGTATTTAATCACTACTAGGTAATGACAGGTAGGCTAACCAGCCTAATGTGTCTTGAGCTGAGCTCCTGTAATGGTATGAGGGAATGGCTATGGGAGGCACTGCAAAGAGACTCAGCCAGGGGAATAGCCAGATAAAAGCAATGTAACTCACAGCAGGAATATGGGCAGCATAAGTGGCTCAGAAAAGACCCTTTCTAGTGGTGGGTGGTGATGGTGGGGGAAATAAATGTTCTTTCAAACTTGCAAGATTGATATGAGTAGACCAGATAGGAAACATGGCCAGATGAGCTAATTCTGCTTTATTGTAAGGTTACATTAACCAAGTTTGGCAAGTTTAAAAGTATATTTCTATCCCTGTCTCCTTTACTTGCCTTGTCCACATTCCTGCTGTGGGCTAAGTTGCCCTTTATCTGACTATTATCTTGGTTGCTTCTCTATATCCCATCTCCCAACATATCTTTATGGCTGCCTTGATACCATCTGTACAAAATGAATAGCTTATAGTTATGGACATTTCAAAATTCACAAAGCTAAAATATTTCTGCCTTTGTTAATCATGACTTAGTGTGATGGATGCAGTGTGTGTGGAAATCAAATAACATGATTCGTCCTTCTGATTAAAGTTAAATTTATTAGCAATTAAGACAAGGGTAGAAAACAGAATGAGCTGAACTTCCAATTCTACCATCCAAAATTATATAGTGAGTGACTGCATTATTTGTGGACAGTTAATATCTACTAGAATTTGACAGTATTAATATAACTGCAATGCAATTAAAATAACCCTCCAAGTTTGCAATGCTAAGATTATTTCTGCTCTAATTAAATCATAGCTCTTTAGCAAAAATGAGAACAAAATTAAAATGTTGGGCATCTCTTCTCCCTCAATTGCTTTCAGCACTTTCCTTCTCTTGCCCTCCCTCTTGGTGAATGTTGCTTTGAGGCAGTGGTGGGATTCAAATATGTGAACAACCGGTTCTCTGTGTGGATGCTGCTTCCGGAAGTCAATTCTGGGCCTGAGCAACAAAAAATTAGCTACTGGTTCTGCTGAAGTGGTGCAAACTGGCTAAATCCCACCACTGCTTTGAGGCCATCCTTGGCCATCCTAGTGAAGAGGAGAAGGCAGAGTGTCTTTGGTTAAACACCTAGCACACCTAGAACACTCCCCCAGCCAATCAGAGCACAGCCAACCCCCCAACCAATCAGAGCACAGCCAACCCCCCAGCCAATCAGAGCACAGCCAAGCCCCTAACCAATCAGAACACACCTCCACCCAATCAGAACACAGCCAAGCTCCCACCCAATCAGTTCATACCCCCACTGGCAGTTAAAAGGAAGAAACAGCTAAGACCACACATTGCTGCTCGAAGCACGAAGCTGAAAACACCAGCCTGAAGATGACGAATGGGACTTCGTCAAAACGTCGCCAAGACACTTCCAATTTTACGCGGGAGAAAACCCGAACAACCAAACACCTACATACAAACACCCGCGAAAACCTCAGAAAACATATATACCTACACACATACATACATACATACATACATATCTGTCTCTAATTACGTTAAAAATTTGAATCCTGGGTGATGTCATGTAGTAAAAACAAATAAATACGAACACCAGGATAATATCAAACTAGGATTTGTTTAATAAAATGCTGAGCTTTCATCAGCCAGCACTGCCAACATCATCAGAGCATAAAAACAAGTCAATGGGAGTTCCCTTTTTATACCGCCGGCCGATTTTGCGCATATATATATATGTCTTTGGTTGTTCGGGTTTTCTCCCGCGTAAAATTGGAAGTGTCTTGGCGACGTTTCGACGAAGTCCCATTCGTCATCTTCAGGCTGGTGTTTTCAGCTTCGTGCTTCGAGCAGCAATGTGTGGTCTTAGCTGTTTCTTCCTTTTAACTGCCAGTGGGGGTATGAACTGATTGGGTGGGAGCTTGGCTGTGTTCTGATTGGGTGGAGGTGTGTTCTGAATGGTTAGGGGCTTGGCTGTGCTCTGATTGGCTGGGGGAGTGTTCTGTTTGGTTGTGCTCAGGTTAGTCTGAGTTGCAGAGGGGTTTAAGATTTTGAGCTGCCTTGCTATTTTTTGGCTTCGCGTTCGTGGTCGTGCCTCCTCTTCATGGAGGGTGTCAGTTTGCTTCATGTATGGATTGGAGGGGTTTAAAGTGGCTAATGATGCAGCTGTGGTCTGGCTTCTGGTGAAGAGGAGGCACGACCACGAACGCGAAGCCAAAAAATAGCAAGGCAGCCCAAAATCTTAAACCCCTCTGCAACTCAGACTAACCTGAGCACAACCAAACAGAACACTCCCCCAGCCAATCAGAGCACAGCCAAGCCCCTAACCAATCAGAACACACCTCCACCCAATCAGAACACAGCCAAGCTCCCACCCAATCAGTTCATACCCCCACTGGCAGTTAAAAGGAAGAAACAGCTAAGACCACACATTGCTGCTCGAAGCACGAAGCTGAAAACACCAGCCTGAAGATGACGAATGGGACTTCGTCGAAACGTCGCCAAGACACTTCCAATTTTACGCGGGAGAAAACCCGAACAACCAAAGACCTACATACAAATACCTGCGAAAACCTCAGAAAACTATATATATATATATATATATATATATATATATATATATATATATATATATGTGTGTGTGTGTGTGTGTGTGTGTGTGTGTGTGTGTGTGTGTGTGTAATCTTTTCAGCCATCCTCAGTACTCTCTGAACTGCCTTCCTGTCCAAAGCAGTAATGCTTCCAAACCAGACAGTAATGTCATATGACTTGATCGTCCCTCTACAGAAAGTGGTAAGGACAAGGTGCTGCATTTTCAGAATTTGGGCACTTGGCAACGGGCATGTATTTATGACAGTTGCAGCATCCAGGGTCATGCTATATCACCATTTGGAACCTTCCCAGCTGTCTTTTCACTAGCAAAGTCAATGGGAGAAGATGGATTCATTTAACCACATGACAGACAGCAATTGCACCAATCTGTTTAGCGACCATGGCAAACAAAGTTGTAAAATTGGGTGCAATTCACTTAAAGCTGTCTTGTTTAACAATAGAAATTCTGGTCCTGATTCTAGTTGTAAGTTGAGGACCAGCTGTATTCAACAAATAAATCTCACTAGGCACTGGCCAGATTTTTATACAGTTTCATAACAAAAATTAGAAGATGCAAAGAAACATTGGGGGGAAAAATATGTAAAAAGTGTCAAATGAGCTAAAATACAATATAAATACAAATATTTTTAAAAATAAAGAAAAAACTTAATGCACTTAAAAGTACATTACTAAATGAATAAAACAGGAGAATACTCTTCTATCAAAACACTAGATTACTAATCTACCAAAATACCAAAACGCTAAGATACAACTCTATCCAATGTTAGATCAGTGTTGAAAATTCGTAATACAGTTTCAGATAATAATAATACAATGAACTACAAAAAATTAATACAATCAATATGCAATCCAATAAAAGGGGAAGACTGCAGATTTTTTATCTTCCCATCTGTTGAGCTCCTCATTACAGTGCTGTAGTCAAGGAAGTTGCCTAGCAAAATTTTACTACTTTTCATAAGGCTTACCTACGAGTAGAGAGTTTATGTAAAAACCATCCAAAGTACCTGGGATTTCTTGTTTTAAAAATCACAGAATTCTGGATGTCTCCATAGAAAAGGCAATTCCAAGGCATTTAACAGAGTCACACCTGATTTTTTTATGACCTTTTCTGCTATGGTTGTTGAGCGAATTACTGCAGTTATTAAGTGAATCATGCAGTTATTAAGTGAATCCGGCTTTCCCATTGACTTTGTTTTCCCGAATCTGGCTGGGAAGGTCAGAAATGGCAATTGGATTTGAAAAATAAAGCCGACTGCACTGCACTGAGAGTTGTCCAAGTCTTTGCAGCCCGGATCTGGAAGCCTTAATGAAGTGTTATAAAATAGTGCTACTTTAAAAGCACAAATTATAGTGCAGATCACATTTAAGCAAGAGCAAGGAGAGTTTTTAATTGATTTATTCATTGGATTTATTGATTTCTTTTTAATGGCCTTGCCCAGTTTCCCTATCTGACTCCATTCACATTGGGAGTCATCCTCTGGCATTCCATGCAAAGCTAAGTGGAACCGTCAAGGTCAAAAGTGGTTTCTCCTTGCCTTTCTGGTTTGATAAAAAATGTAATTGAGTTAATGTTACTGTTTACTTTAGACATACAAGCTAGTATAGTTTAGCTATCATTACAGGAGGTAGTTGATTATTCAAGCGAAGTGATGGAGGTTTTACTCTAGTCACCTACTTCTGTATTTATGATACATTTGTCATTTCACAGGTCAGTTTTTAAGCTCTTATTTCTTTCATTCTCCATCCTTCCCTTGGAATTGTAAAACTGCATCTTTTGGCTCTCATGATTAAAATCTTCAGGGTGTTTGTGCTCATTTCAGATAAACTGACTGCCTGCAATTGAGCAACTACTATGACCTTTACACAGATGGCTTTCTGGTGTTGAGGCTATGCCTCCTTTGATGGAGGAGGCCAGCTGAAAAAGCTGCACTACAGGGAGTGGAGGGGTGGGGTAGAATAATTGACCTATCTGTTGTCCAATATAGAATACTTGAAATCCATTTCCGCTAGACACAATAGCAGCTAGCAAATTAGTAAATGGAAGTTGGAATGAAGGAGACCTGATAGTCATCTGACCATAGGTTACACTCAGCTTTACAACTCCTGAAGATGTTTTTCAGAGGGTTCATATAGACTGCAAACAATATACAGGTGGTCCTCGGTTAACAACCACTTATTTAACAAACATTTAAACTTCCAATAGTGCTCAGCAAGTAGTACTTATGACTGACCCTCACATCATCTCCACAATGACAGTATATGGTTGCCATTTGTGACTTACTTTCCTGGCTTCCGACAAGCGAAGTCAATGATGACACACTTTACAACCGTGTCATTAGTGAAAGCAACTCTAATCCCAATTTCTGACATAAACTGAGGACTACCTGTGGTAGGGTTGCAGCAGAATTTAATGAGTAATACTGACTCTACTGATCTGATTAAATATTTATAGACAAGACTCAAAACGCAGAATTATTAGAATGATAATAGTAAAATAAGATCTAATGAAACAGGTCAGCTTTCTGATTGAATCCCTTCTAGAAGAGGGGTTACATAAAGCTACATTATTGCCCTGTTGTTAGTTGATTTCTATATAACAATTCCATGGCTGATCATCTAACTTAAAAAGAATTTCATTCTTCAGATATTTCAGGGATACATACAGCTACTATATGTAATGATACTGTGATTCTATCACTCTCATTGATGAGTCTATGGAGGGCCCTTCAGTCTTTTAATATATCTTCTGCAGGGAGCAACTGCTATAGTTAAGCTCAGGGCTTTTTTTCTCATAGAGCGCCCAGAACGGAGTTCCGACACCTTTTTTGGATGGAACCTTGTAGGGTAGGCAAGGCGGGTTGTATGACATGTGTGAGTTTTTTTTTTTTTAGTTGTACTAAAGCCCAACTCAAGGTATTATCAAGAGGACATAGAAAACTTGACCTGATTCATTATTAGGGGGATATTCAAGGGTGGTTTATTTTAAGCATGTCTGCCTTGTTGTAGCCCTGGGTATAGCATAGAGGTGTATTGGTTACTTGATAGATGATCTGTTGAAGGAGCACAATTTGGTAGCATTTCTATGTCAGTGTTCCTGGATCTTTATCCTCTGCCATGGAATCTCCCTGTACTACTTGAAAGTATTGGTGGCTGGAGGCCACTTCTACCTTGAGACAGATTCCAAATGGTTGCCTTAGGGGTTTTGGGCCTTACGTCACAATCCTTATTTTATTTATTTATTTTATTTATGAGACTTATATACCGCTTTAAGTGCAAGCACTCTCTAAGCGGTGTACACCAGTAAGCAATGTATATATATATATTTACATTGCCCCCAACAATCTGGGTCCTCATTTTACCTACCCCGGAAGGATGGAAGGCTGAGTCAACCTTGAGCCGGTGAGATTTGAACCACTGACCTACTGAACACAGTCAGCTAAAGTGGCCTGCAGTACTGCACTCTAACTGCTGCGCCACCTCGGCTCCTTGAATTGGTGTGTGTGTGTGTGTGATCTCCAAAGTCCCATTCTGCTCTTATTTACAATCTATAAGAAGCCTCTGAGAGTCATCATCAAAAATTGTAGTATATAAGCAATTGTCAAGTCCCTTTTGTCTTCCCATCTTCAACATCTTTGGTAGACTGCTTTCTTTGCTAGATTGCAGACCACATGAGATATTACAGGGTAAAACAGGAAACATCTATTTTTAGCTGAGATTGATTTACCAGCTATATCCCTTCCTGGAAGAGTCTGATCTGGCCTGTGGTTATCCATGCTATTGTTATTTCTCAATTAGATTATTGTAATATAGTCCATAGGGGGATGCTCTGAAAAGAAAGTTGGAAATTGAAGCAGGTCCAAAACATGCAGATCAAGCTTCTGTTGAATGCTTCTGCTGAGAACTTATGAAATCTGTTCTGGCATAGCTACCTTGACCTATGGATTCCCAAATCAAATGACAGAGGCCATTCAGATTTATGCAGGTGGTTGTCCTAACTTTAAGAAAAACCAGCAGAGTACAATAGTGTTTTTCAATAGCGGTACAAGACTATTGTGGAAGGAGAAGTAACTGCCCACAGCCTCAGAATATGTGTTGCTTCACACAAGCAGTGTAACAATAATGTGTCTTGAGCATCACACAGCACAGGGGTCACCAAACCCTGGGCCATGGCTGTGGCCTATTCAAAACTGGGCCATACAAGGGGTGGCCTGGCATGCACACACACGCATGTAGCTCAACTTATATTAGCAGCAGGCCGGAGCATGTGCACATGCGCATACAGCTCCACTTGCACAAGTCAAGCTGCTTGAGCATGTGCGTGCATGCCGCCCCACTGCTCACGCGGCCCTGTTCCCCTCTTCCCTCCAGCAGGCTGCCAAGCCACAAAAGTTGGGGATTGCTGACGTAACAAGCTGCTTTGACAAACACACACCACAGCAAAATAATATAAATCAATTTAGATTTCCTTCTTGTTAGTGGAATCTATACAGACCTTCAGTTCCTACTTGTCAATTATAGAAGATCCATGGGATGTCCACGTATAGGTGAACAAGTCCTAAATGACCTGTAGATGTCTTCCATACCATTCAGGTGGCATTGCATATGTCAACACTGCAATGAACCTGGCCGAAGCCATTTTGTTTTGTTTTTGGTTGCCACAGGACTGGGAGGGGAGATGGATGATTTTAATGTTAGCCTAAACAATATTTTGTCCCGTGGGAACCAAGTTCATCGCTGCCTGGGAATTTGGCGAGCCGAGCCTTCAGTTAGAAAGCCCGCCAAAGTATTCTATTGGGGAATGTAGTTGATTACATAATGCTGAGGTGGGAAGTTCAACTTTGTAACATTGTAAACACTTTGGAGGGAACTCCAGACTTGGTTTCACTTTTGACTGTGATGATACTTTGTAGCCAATAAACATGTTCTTTAAGGAAATCTCTAGCCTTGGAGTTCTGCTTTTAGTGGTCTCATCTATCGGAACCATGACAACATGATTGTTAAGTAAACAACCAGAAGATTAAAATTATTGAAGACATAAAAAGGGCACTTGACTTTCTGCTCATTAACTAGCTGATGAGTTTAACTAATTTGGCATTAGTTTATTTATCGTCAGCACATTGTCCCGTGTATCTTGTCAACACAATGAACCTCACTCCAACATCATCTTGAGCTCTGTTGATAGCTCATCTCAGTAGGAAGGAAATGGGTGGGCTCCATCAGTGGCCAGTGTCACTTCATGTGTGTCATACAGAGCTTCTGCCCAAAGAGGTCCAACTGCTTTGACACTGCAGTACCAGCATTTTGTGCACCAGAACAGTCAGATAGAAAAAACCCATATAAATTTCCCACCCTCATCTGAAAAGAACTTAAATCTTCAACAACTGATGCAAATTTTTCTGAACAACTCTTGGGATGGGGTGGCATATTAATGTATGTAATAAATAAATAATTTGGCAACTTCCAAATTATTATTTATTTAACAATAAAACAAATTAAGGATGATGATTTAGAGAAACACAGAATTTCTTAGAGTTGCCATCTGGAAACTAGTTTTAATTTTTGCATATAGTGGCTATTTTTTTAAAAAAGAAGCTTATTGTAGAGGTCACCATATGCAATGTGCCTTTAATGTGGTGTCTAGCTCTTTTATTCTTTTGCCATTTGTGATCATATACAAACAACTGACTAATTCTATGGTGTGATTTATATCACAGTAAGCAACCTTTCACAGCAGAGACTGAGGATTCTCTTCTTGCACTTGTGTGTGTGTGTATGTGTGTGTGTTTATGTGTGTGTGTGCGCGCATACATAACAGCGTGCTATCCTTCCTTCCTTCCTTCCTTCCTTCCTTCCTTCCTTCCTTCCTTCCTTCCTTCCTTCCTTCCTTCCTTCCTTCCTTCCTTCCTTCCTTCCAATATTTTGGGGAATTATTAGAAGTTTTAACTTTAATTAATGTTTTAAACCATTTTTAAAATCCTTAAAACAATAGAAAACCATGCCATATGGACTGGAATATTATGAAGACGAAACCTGATGGTTGTCCACTTTTTTTTATACATAAATGTTAGGTAACACATGTTGATAACAGCCAGATGGAGTTGTAATTATTGCTATTATTACTTATTCTACTGGTATACTGCTAAATGAAGAAAAATTGACAGCAGTTTACAAACCACTCAATTAAAACATCCATGCTAAAAAATTAAGAAATCAATTATTTCTATATAGAAATATATGAAATAGTAATAACAGCCAATGGATAAAATTAAATAATACAGGTATGAAAACAAAAAGAAAACAAATAATTTTAAAATAAAATAGATAAGATATTATCAGTCAATTTATCTCCAACACTCTATGGACAAATTTTATTTTAAGTAACTTCTGGAATGTTCAATGTATATTCTTAAAAGTCTTTCTTGGTAGGCTGTAATGTACCCAATCTTCTGTTATGAGGTGCACATAATTTAGCTGCTTAAATTAATTTAGTTTGAGACCCTTTGGGTTCCTGAACATTTTGAAACAACTTCACATTCACACAGTCTAAAAGAATAATTGTGGATCTAAAGTCTATGGCTTATCATCAGTCTTTGAGACTACTAGTCTTCCAGAAAAATGACTCAGAGGTCAAACAATGAAACTCTGATTTATTTCAATAAGGTTCTCTTCTAATCCAAATTTATTTATTTACATATTTATTTATTTACTTATTTATTTATCATATTTCTATTCTGATGTGATCAAAAGGCTTTCTAGTCTTCCTGTGGAATTGTTTTCTTGAGCTTGTCTACTTTGTACTTCTTAATTGTCTTAGCATTTTAGCAATTGTTAAATTAACATGTCAATATCTCAATACCTTGTGATTGACCAGTGTAGGATGTATTCATTTAACAGTGAAATATTTTTGCAATTTAGTTCTTATATACATATTAATCTAATTCCGATATTCCAAGGGCCAGTTTGATGCAGTGGTTAACCTACCAGACTAGAAACTGGGAGACTGTGAGTTCTAGTCTTGCCTAGATATAAAGCTAACTGGATGATCTTGAGTCAGTCCTGAAAGCAGACAAGGGCAAAACCACTTCCAAAATCTTGCCAAGAAAACTGCTGGAACCAGCCCAGGCAGATGCCAGGAGTCAATACTGACTCAAGGGCATTCACACACTCCTATATTTTTTTCAATCTATTTTATTCAATTTATTTTATTTTACTTACCATTTTTTTTATCTCATCTGGGTTTTCTGCCCTCTCTCTCATTTGTTACAGAATTTATGTAAGAATTTGGTCACTGACAATAATAAAAGTTATGGTTGTGGTTGTTACAATTACAGTTACAGTTACTGAATTTACCAATCTTGTCAAGTTGTGGAATCCATAGGCAAGATCCTCTTTTTAATGTTTAATTACTCATGTTGCAACATTTAGACTGCACAAAGTTGCAGCTATATCACACAATATCTACATCTTCCTTTCAGACAAGAATCATTTGCTATATTATATTCTGAAGAAATTCTGATTTTACCTTAAATATAATCTTGTGGCAATCATTAAGTCAAAGGCATTTGTACTGATGTTTCAGTCTTGCAGAAAGTGTCCATAACTGAATGAACTATCTCTGGATGACTATCCTATTTTGCTGTTAGTGCAACATTCCCAACGTGCCTTCTTATATGCTAGGAAGAAGCTCAGGTTAGATCATTCCATTGAATACTTTTTTTTTACATTGGTCAACTCCTAGGATTGTGTTTGGGTTGGGAATTCTTGATTACCCATATAGCATGGAAGCCTCCTTTTAATATGTACTATACTGGCAAGAATTTCTGGGTATATCATGCAAACATGTAGCCTGGAAGAGCCTTGGTAAGTGTAGATTGAGATTGGCATACCTTGCTATATATGGTTAAGTTTCAAGAGAGGTAGATAGAGAAGAAGATAAGATCAAATTAAGACCCCATTGCCTGTTTTAATGGCTCCTCCGTGTTGAAGAGTTAGGCTGTTTTTGTGTTGCTTTCCTAGTCTCTGTTCACCATAATGGAAGTATTTTTCCAATTCTGATGGAAGATTCTGCTATTTATCAAATCCATCTTCTAATGTGTGCAAATAAAAGGTTCTCTATTTCACCCACAGGAGAATAAGGTACAGCCAGCAAAAACAAGAGGCATGGCTAGGTTTCATGCTAGAATTAAGGATATGAAAAAAGAGGAAACAATTACATTAGGAAAATTATTGCCAGAGTAAGTTATTCAGGTTAGATTGTCCAGGGAGAAAGTTAATATGTTCCCTAGCCATTAAAGAAAGCTTTCCATGACAGTGCTGCCATTCATGAAAGGCTTCTATGGTGCCAGTAGCAAAGATCTTATGGCATTCTCATTTAATTTAATGAGAATGCTGTGGGGCCCTCATATTTCATGCCTTGAGATCACAGTACTATGCACTATACATTTTATTAATCATATACAAATGCTGTTTGTATAAACCAACCCTGACTGTTAATTACAGATACTGTTCGTTGAAATTTTGCATCTTTTTTTTCTCTTTTTTTTTGGCCTGGCAAGTTTTTTCAGCAGGAAAAAATAACTGCGATGCTTCTGCATTAAATAAAGTTTAAACTTTAGCCAAACTTATCCTGCATTTCCTATCCCTTTCAAGGTGGCTCATATGATGTACCTGACAGTTGAACATGCTTTGGAAGGAGCCAAATCTCAATAAGAATCTTCAATTTGGCCTGCTCAACAAGCAAAATTTGAGCAGATGTTTATGGTGAGTTGCGGAGTGCCAAATTACTTTTGAAAGTGCTTAATTATATTAGTTTAAGGACAGCGTACCTGGCACAGAATGCCCGGAGTGTGATCATCACGAAGAGGACGTGTGTGTTACATTAGGACACACCCCTTCATCAGTCCTGCCAATTACATCCCAACTTCTCTTACAAAGAGCTCAGGGTAGTTTTTACACACGTCCTCATGTGAGGAAAATATGAGGCTAGGGAGAGGTGAGAAAGAAGAAAAAGGGAAGAAGTTTTGAGGCTGACAATTCTGGTTTCTAATCACAGTGAAGAATTTTACAATTCTATCATAGGTGGGGGTTTTTTTCTCCAGAAAAGATATTGAAGTAATATATTGTAGAATAAATGTTGTGTCCTTTGCTAGTTCTCTCTCCCAGGATCAGGAATATTAAAGAGTTTCAACATAAGCTATGAGATCTGAGGGGGTGTATTGCAGTATTTGATGATTGCTTAGCACTTCCTCCTCTCAAATTTGAAGATTTTGCTTCCCGAAAAATAAGTAGGCAAATTAGTAAATAAACCACACCTGTCTTTTTGACTGATTCTTAACTGAATACCTCTACTGTCATTTTCATAATTAACTCCAAAACCATATGGGAATACATTTCTTTTAGAAATCCCTACATTGCAGTCTTCTTTGCAAAACCCTCCAAAGTTACAAACAAACATATTCACCTGAAACTTGTTGCATATGCCCCCATCAGAAAGCACAGGTTGCTTACAAATCTATGAAGAAATAAAATTACAGGTAGCCCTCGACTTATGACGACAATTTAGCCCAACCTTTCTGTTGCTAAGTGAGGCGCTTGTTAAGTGAGTTTGCCCCATTTTACGACCTTTCTTGCCATAGTTGTTAAGTGAATCACTGCAGTTGTTAAGTTAGTGTCATGGTTGTTAAGTGAACCTGGCTGCCCCATGGACTTTGCTTGTTAGAAGGTCACAAAAAGAGTTCACATGACATTGGGACACTGCCACCATCGTAAATACAGGGGGACGATTGAGAACATCCTGTCATACAGCATCACAGTCTGGTTTGGAAGCATCACTGCTTTAGACAGGAAGACGGTGCAGAGAGTGGTGAGGATGGCAGAAAAGGTTAGTGGCAGCTCCCTCCCTCCCATCCAGGATATAGCACAGAAGCGTTGCTTGAACAGGGCCCATAAGATTATCTGGGCCACTACCCATCCTCTTCACGACCTGTTTTCCTTGTTACCTTCTGGGAGGAGGCTTCGTGGTATCCGAAGCAGAACATCCAGATTCAGCCAGAGTTTCATTCCATATAGCATTAACTTTGCAAACTCTCAAGCTTCCTCCTTCCATTATACATTAAAGACGGACAGTATTTAATATTTATTTGTTATGTATATGTAGGGCTGTGGGTCTATACATATGTTGTACATAGTATGTTTAGGTATGTGTCATGCATGTGTTTCACTTTGACAGCAGGCAACTAAATTTCATTTTTGATGTGTGCCATTGTGTTCACAGTAAAAAAAATGACAATAAAGGTTATCTTATTTATCTTAGCTTAGCTTAGTTGCCAAGTGTCTGGATTTTGATCATGTGACTATGGGGGACGCTGCGATGGTCCTAAGTGTGAACAATGGTCACAAGTCACTTTTTTTAATGCTGTTCTAATTTTGAACTGTCACAAAATAAACTATTGTAAGTCAAAGTTTTCCTGTATTGGAAGGTTTTTTTTTCCCTCAAATAAAATAAAAGTACCCAACACATTAACTGTATCAATTTGTCCCAAATTTCATCTCCTCATATAACACAGTGAAAAGTGGGTAGGTTAGTTATAAGAGTCTCCCCATTTCTGGGGACAGCCAGTGGGAAGCAGTGGGTTTTGGATGTCTGAATGGAGATTTGGATTCAGTCTGTAAAGCCAAGGAGAAGTTTCCCGAAGGGATCCCAGGGGAATTGGGCTATTTTTTAAATCAGAAAATTGTGATTCAAGCTGAATGTTGCTATTGTTAAAGGCTGCTCAACAGTGGCACAAATTGTTTTGGGATATGGTGACTCACCCATGCTGAAGGTATTTAAACGCTGAGTCGCCCTTTTAAAGACACTGAGTTAATAAAGGGAATATTGGAGGATTGGTGTTGTCCATTATTGCCTCTCTGTTATTATTTGTACAAATTCTTATTACAGCAATTAACAGAAGACATGCCAATGCTCGTGGCTATACTACAGGTCAACAATTACTATGTTATAAGATAACTTATTCGTACTTCATAATTACAAAATACATAGATATCCCTAAAGAGTTTAACGAAGAGAAGGACAAGGGGGGACATGATAGCAATATTCCAATATCTCAGGGGCTGCCATAAAGAAGAGGGAATTAAGCTATTTTCCAAAGCACCTGAAGGCAGGACAAGAAGCAACGGGTGGAAACTAATCAAGGAGAGAAGCAACCTAGAACTAAGGAGAAACTTCCTGACAGTGAGAACAATTAATCAGTGGAACAGCCTGCCTCCAGAAGCAGTAAATGCTCCAACACTGGAAGTTTTTAAGAAGAGACTGGACAGCCATTTGTCCGAAATGGTGTAGGCTTTCCTGCCTGAGCAGGGGGTTGGACTAGATGACCTCCAAGATCCCTTCCAACTTTACTACTATTACTAAATTACTAAATCAGTTCAAGGCTGGACCTTCAGTTCTAGAAGACATGCATGTCTTTATTTTGTTCGTAGAAAATTGGATGGTCACGAAGTCAAGCATTTTCTCATTATGCAGCCTATGCATTTTTACTCAGAAGTAAATGAGTAAGTGGGACTTTTAAGAAACAGGCATGTAAGATGCAAGCTACTAAGTCTTCCATCAAGAACTGAGACATTGATTTACAGAACACAATTCACATGTTCTCCAAATGCTGCTTCTAAATGATCTCCTTGAATAAATGCCAGATGAAACTTTCATGTGACAATATACAATTCTCATATATGGAATGATATAGCTGCAGGGAAATCACCTGAAGACTAAATCCACTAATGACCTAGATATTATACTTTAATTTATTGATAACTAAATAATCAGAGGTTTTTTACGGGCTTCTAAAGCCCTGACAATTGTGTATTGCGCACTTCAGCATGCACGCTGACATAAACAAAAACAATAATAACATCTGAAATTTAGTTAGGAACACAATTGAGAACATCTGTATAGTAAGCAGAAATAAATTAGAAATACTGAAGTGTTTTGTAGCTGTGAAACTGAAGAATATAAAAAAAATAACTGACAGCACCTGGATTAAGCAGTTATAAATAATGGATAAAGGGAAAAATCACATTACCCCCTGTGTAAATTCGTCCTCCCCTGAAATATATTTTATGAATGTAGAATTACAGTAATAAATGCAATATTTGTTTTTCCCCATAGAAGTTCTACTTCACAGCTATAATGTAGTTTGAAAAAGCAATCATGACTATAATGTACTTTAAAAAAGTAATGACCAATAGAGACAGTGTTTGCCAGAGTTGCTATTTTCCTAAAATAATTTTGCTTTAACTTTAGGAAAGGAAGACACATGTTGCTATTGAAATACTTCATTACATTTTTCTACTTTTGCCAACATCACACACATGTCAAGTTGCTAGGAGATGACCTTGATGCCATCACATCAGATAGAACAAGGAGAATTGTATGTGTGGGGACCTTGGTGCTCTCCGAGCTTGGTTATTTTCTTGCAGATGTTTCATTACCAAACTAGGTAACATCAGAGCACTGATGTTTTTATCTAGTTTGATAATGAAATGTCTGCAAGAAAACAACCAAGAGACCATCAAGGACCTCACAGTTCAACCCTGAGCTACTCAGGATTGTACATGTCTGGTCTTTTGCAGGACTGATGGTTTAGAGAAAGTGAAGCAGCCATCTCATGGTTTTAAAAAGACAGCAGCTTAAGCTCTTTAAACCATCAGTCCTACAAAAGACCAGACATGTACAATTACATGTACACAATGCTTTTTTTCTAAAAAAAAAAAAAAAAAAAGATGCCGGAACTCACACACGTCATACAACCCGCCTTGCCTATCCACAAGGTTCCATCCAAAAAAGGTGCCGGAACTCCGTTCTGGGCATTGTATGAGAAAAAAGGCCCTGCATATACATGTAATTTATGTAATTTACAGACATGTAATTTATTATTGCTATACCTCTATCCCTAGAGAAAGATAGAAATCCCTAAAGGTTTCAGTGATAATGCAATTACAAATAAAATAGGGAACTAGTGGATGGAAGAATCTATACAACTGGATTCATGACTCCATGGGACAAAGTGAATTCAACAAAAATCAGTAACTCATATGCAGGCTACTAATTTAAGAATTGTACTATATTAATTTTATCAAATGGATTCTTCAAGCAGCAAAATTTATTTATTTACTTTAGGCTCAAAAATGGCTGCAAAAGGTAGAAATCCAAAGTGGCGCTGGGCTTCTGTTTGTAAGAGGTTTGATGCACTTCTGGATCAGAGTTTTTACTGGCAAGGAATTCTCTCTAAAACAACTCACTTCTCTAATGAATAAATATCAAAAAGTCTTACGACAGAGTTGTGATGGTAGACAACAGAGTCCCCCAGCAGCAATAACTTTGACAACAGTTTTGCTGATACTCCCATAAAATGTCTTTAATTTCAATATTCAGTAGCAGAAAGCCACTACTTTGTGGAAAAAGAAAAAGCAAACAAGCTGAAGAGGAAGGCAAGTTAGAATCAAACAGCAACCCAGCGGATTCTAAATGAAAAGAGACAAGAATTTCCCTTCAGCTCATAGATAGAAAATGTCAGAAACATAAAAAAACATTATGAAGTCAGGCAAAAGTCTGGAGTGTTTTTCCTTCATGATTAATGATTGGTCTGAAACAGGATGGGAAAGGTAAAGCAAAGTTCCTCTTGAAGTACCTTAAAAATGCCACAACTGGCGGTGGGGGCCAGGGGGTGGGTGGGAATATTGAAACATCAATATAAAAATAATAATAATAAAAATCCCCTTCCACTAAGATGTAAAGGTCAGGCGAGATTTGGGTGTTTTTAAATGCTGTTGTGAAGGAATGTTTATAAAGGTTAAGATGTCATGTTGTTCCAGAGTTATGGGCTGGGGGGGGGGGTCCTTGAGTGCCAGCTGCACCTCAGGCCACTGTGGACTGTGAGACACAATGACAATGGACAGCAGGAGGCTGGCAGATCATAGGCTATTGCTGGGGAAAATTGTACCTTGCTTCCCAAATAATGCAAAGGGGCATGAATATTTCAGAAGCAAAAACAAAAATATATCCTGTTTTAAAAATATGCCTTCAATAACATCGCAAATGTCTAATTTAAACCCCCCCCCCCAAAGCAGGAACATTTCCAGAGTTCAAGCTGACTCTCTGTCCTTAACTCAATTTATTACGCTTCTCATTTGCGGTACAAATACATATGGTTTGCACAGGCACTATGAGCTAAATTCAACCTGTTTCAGATATTGGCTCGCAAATGGGAAGGAAACGTGATACGGCTGTTTAAAGTATCCTTTTAAAACATTAAGCACATAAGCACTTGTGGCTGAAAAGGTATGGAAACAGGTAACGGCCATGGTGCGTTTGTCTATCTCCTCCAAAAATTCCTGGACAAATTTTTTCATGGCTGTTATAGCAGTAATTGCAGACTCTGACCTATTTAGTTACAAATAAAAGCACGACCGTAAGAATATTGAAACTGCTTTATGTCAGGATTCGTAGTTGTAAGCAAACTCAGAGTCAGTGGTAAAAGATTCATTTCACATCCAATAGTCTCTTAGTTCAGTCCCAGAATAAGAAGTCTAAAACTCATGTTCTGATTTGGTATTAGGTGACTTCCCACATCTAATTGCTCATCAAGGACAACTGAAGGTGAATTACAGAAGACTAAACTATACTGCAGTCCTGCAAGATAAGATGGTTTGAACATCATTTTAAGCTGATACTTCTCACTGGGTTATGATACAAATATTCACCTGTCAATACAACTTTCAGCCTGGCAGTTTAAGCAATACAAATTGAGATACTTGGTTTGCCTAGGTTTAAGGACTGTTTTTGCAAACTGAAACTGGCTGAAGAACTTCATAGCAAGATGCATCTCAATTAAATAGTACCAATTGCAATTTAGCTAACCCAGCTAACCTTAACTTCCTTCTACTCTGATAATGGATCTATTTTTTTTTTTAAAAAAATAAGTAACTCAGACAGCCTTCCCATAGAAATTACTACTTATAATAGCAGAGCCGAGTTTCAGGTAAATGAATATGAGATTGGAGCTTTAAGTTATCTAATGGAAATACATGCTTATAAAAAGACATTTTTATTAAATATAATTTCATTTCAACATTGCCCTCCCATTGATGCTAATCTGTCTGATGTTACAGAGATAGCCTGTAAAAGATGTGCCTGCGTGAGTCAGAATGCAAAGCCGTAACTAAAAAATGCAGCAGCAAAAGAAGTTATAAACACACCTTGGTTTGCCCTTGACCCATTGCCCTTTGTAAACTGCGTTGGCTACCAGTTGGCTTCTGGGTACAATTCAAAGAACTGCACTGGTCCTCCTCATTATTAAGTCCTTCATGACTAGGGCATGGGTATTTATGGCACTGCCCCTCTCTAACTGTTTCTAATAGTATTTGTTCTTTTAACAATTGCCAAAGAACAAAGCTGTCCTTTGCCAATTATTAAAATAAAGGCAATATGCTAAAGACTCATGAAAGCATGCCAGTGGTATTATTTTAACCCACAGGAAACGGTGCCATGAATGCCTCCAAGCAAGATAATAAATTAGGCTTTATTCTTGTTTGCATGGCTACTTTTCAACAAGTACAAACCAGAGTTTGCCTACATTTATTTTGGATTATCAGTATTTCAGGTCACCAATCAACATGTGTGGGGAGAAACAAATAGGTGAAAATCTTCAAGAGTTCAGGATTGCTTTTATCATAGCTTGCTATTATCTCTGAAGAAATCTCCTTTCTTTCTTTCTTTCTTTCTTTCTTTCTTTCTTTCTTTCTTTCTTTCTTTCTTTCTTTCTTTCCCTCTTCCTTCCTTCGCTCCCTCCCTCCTACATATTTAGAATGACTGTAATATAAAACAGGAACATAACTCTTCTAACTATCAGAGTGGTTTTTCTCTGTTTTTATTCATGATTACTTCATTCTAATTTATATTTCATAGCTGAGAAAAAGCATCCTTTATTGAAGATTTAATATTTCCCATCCCCTAATTAAATAGCAAGCATTAACAATACAAGTTTGCTTAGAGCAGTATTTAGTAATTAATGGGGTTTACCTGCTGGAATTTTGCCCCTACATAAAACCTACATAAAATCTTTCTACTGCAAAAGAAGCCCAACTCTTATTATCTCATTGAACTGAACTTTTTCAACACCCAATGTGAGCTAACTATAAGTCTTCTGTGACCACTGGATTACATAAAATGCCAGAAAAGAAGATGAGGTGGTCCTTTACTCTGGTAGCTAAGCAGGGGAATTAGGAAGACTTCATTCATTAAACATCCTTTTATAAGTGTCTTTCAGTTTTCTATTTCCAAAAATGTTGGGGAGAATACACACACACACACACACACACACACATACAAAGACTTCAAATACAAAAAAATTGTAAATGTAAATGTATTATCATGGTGGCACAGTGGTTAGAATGCAGTATTGCAGGCTAATTCAGCTCGCTGCCAGGAGTTCAATCTTCACATGGTTGACTCAGCCTCTCAGCCTTCCAAGGTCGCTAAAATGAAGGCCCAGATTGTTGGGGGTAATTTGCTGACGCTGTAATCAGCTTAGAGAGTGCTGTAATGTACTGTGAAGCAGTATATAAGTCTAAGTGCTATTGCTATCAAAAGAAATACCACAGCAATAAAAAAAAAGTTGCTGCTAATTGAAAGAATTGCTCATGAACTGAGGTCACGAACCACAGATGTCTGCGTGCCACAATCATTTCAGATCACGGGCAGACTTTCTGGTCGTTCCCACATAACAAAAAGCATTTTTTCAGCTAAGTGAAATATCACAATAATCAACACCTTGAGTTATTCAAGAGGCAAACATTTGAAGAGCTCTTATGAAAAGTTCAGCACAGTCCCAATTCTCTGTTTATTTGCATCTCACTTGAAACATTAAGTCACCTACATTCTGCAAGTGACTTTTAAAAACATGTTCCACTCTTAAACCCATTGGTAAAATATTTCAACATTCATACATTTGTGTTACGATACACCTGCTAAGAAAACATTTGTTTTATGTAATCATTTTGCTTCAAATTTGATAATTCAAAATAAGACTTCTGTATTTACCAAAATAAATTAAGGATGAAGCCAAATCAATCAAGATTATGTTGATTGCTATGGAGAATGTAGGATGATATCACTAGGATAGAGCCAAAATTAATTTCTTTTGTTTTTCCTGGTTTTTTTTTGGGGGGGGGGGAGGTAAACAAGTAGATGTAATGGTATGTGAGAAAGATCTTGGGAGATGGAGTGAAGAGATGATCTTATCAAATTGTCAGGTAAGAGACCCGATAACCTGCAGGGACTTTTCCTAGCTTCTTGACTGTAAAGAAGATAGAGGGAGATTTGTATTTTCAGACTTGTAAGATTCTGTTAATGTAAGCCTTACAATAAAATAGAATTAGTTCATATGATTGTGTTTTCTGTCTGGTCTGCCTGGGAAGACTGACAGTAAGCACTTTAAGTCTTTTTGTTATTTTTTTAATGAGAAATCTGTAGTGCAAACAGTATATCATGTTTAGCAAATCCACTCATATTTAATAAATAAAATCAGGGAGCAAAATAATTATGCTTCTCTTATACAAGTGAGTCCTTAGCAGAATGGTTAGGGAAATCATGTGGACAAAAACAGAATATAAAGCATATTTTCCCCGGGAAGGGAATTCTAGTGTTGTGAAGCTACAACAGAGAAAAACCCAGTTCTTTACCAAATAAAGTGCTTGTAAGTATTTCCCTCTTGTAATCATATTTACATAAGAGAAAAGTTTGGTTCATACAGTCGTTTCTCATTCTCGGGGCTTTATAAAATAAATAGTGTCTCTTCTTCTGCTATCAGCTGACATTAACCCAGCTGAAAGGATCGACCAAATGCACAGATTGGCCTTTTGATTTAACATTAGCTTGAAGCACTTTGTAAGGTTGGGTTGTACAGAGTACAGAGGATGTTTTAAGTGCTTTTCTGAATTAGTGATATTACAGGTTATGTTTTTAAATTCACAAAACCTAAAAAACAAAAACCAGGAACTGAAATTCCTAACATTCTTTGCATAAATTAATTATTAGTGCATTCACAATAAAAGGACTTCTCTTCACATACTGATCCCAAACTACAAAAAGTAACCTGCATTTAAAAATTTGAAGGAGACTTAGGAGCTACTTATTTTCTTTTGAATGAGGCCAGTTTGTTGTTAGTTTTTAATAGCATATTTATAGGCTCAGTTCAGACATGACAGGAAAAACTTGTTTTGTACTATATGAAATCTTGCCTTCATTCTCTTCCATGAGATGGAGATCAAGAGTCCATTTTCCATTATTCGTATTATGACCAAATTGGGAATCTGCAGTTGATTTAAACTATATTTAATAAAAGCAAAAGAGCCAAGCTGTAATTAAAGCCTCAGTCTCTAAAACTAGACACCAGAAGAAAATGTGATTGCTTAAAAGACAAGCTTTTGGCGACAGCCAAAAAGACATGATGTTTACCATTAATGGACTCTATAGAAACTAACCATCACTCCATACATACATTTAGGAGGAAAGAAAAGGTTATCCAGAGGATGAGAAAAAAGAATTGTTGGAATTGTTTGTTCATACAGTATATACTTGTGTAAGTAGTCCTCCCTTCTAATTAAGATATGCTCAGTGAGTAATCTATAATTTTAATTATATCAAAATACTATGAAACACTATTTTTCTTATTATGCACTTCTTTTGAATGCCTTCTCTATTCTGATGTAATGTGAGGGAAAATAGGTGTTATATAAATTAAAACTGATAGGTAACTAGATCATTTATTAATGTGTCCTACAGGTAAATTAAATAACATGAATATAAATGAAAAGGAGAATGAAGAATGAAGATTGGTGTACCACTGTTACTTTGGAGGACCTTCGGATGGATTTTAAACTTAACTTAGAAGTTACAGATAGTCCTTGCTTAATGCCCTAATTGGGACAGACAACTCCATCACTAAGTGATGCAGTCACTAAGTAAAAAAAAATCACATGATTGTGCTAGGTTTATAATATCAATTCCATTGCAGCCATTAGGAGAACCACCTGCAGTTGTTTAGACATGTGATAGTGACTTGTGACTTTAGTGTTGGCTTCTCCATTGAGTCTGCTGGTTGGAAGCCAGCTATGGAACACACAATCTTGTGACTTTAGGATGCTATGACTGTATAAGTGCCTGCCAGTTGCAAAACTAACGTGTTTGGTAAGACAAAAAACCAACTAAAATGTTTGCGAAAAACTGGAGAGCTTATGTAGATATTTTGCTAAAAGAAGGAAAATATGAAATGATGATTTATGGATCTGAAGATTAAGAAATACATGGATTAAATGACAAGCTTAAGGCTCTTGTATAACATCTAAGAGGGAGGAAGGTTAATAAGAGTGTAATTAAATATTGAAAAGGTTAGAAGTCATTTATGTATATTTTAACTAAACCTGCCTTCCTTCCTTCCTTCCTTCCTTCTTTCCTTCCTTCCTTTCTCCCTCCCTCCCTTCCTCTTTTTCCTTTCCTTTCCTTTCTTCTAAAATAAATGTAAATAAATATTTTTTTTTAAAAAAAGTGCACCTACCAGTTGTGACTCACCCACATTTTAATCGTGTCACCATGGTAACACTGCAATGGTCATAAAGCGCAAGACATACGTTAAGTGCAAGGATGGTCATTAAGTAAGTTTCTCACTACTGTTGTAACTTTGAACAGTCGCTACACAGGCAGCCATTAAGTGAGGACCACCTGTAAAGAGGTGCTAACTAAAAAGGCAAGAGATTTTATGCTCCTGTGGAGCAAGGCATTGAAAAATGCTAGGGCAAATTCTGCATTATTAAATCTAGAACCATTTGGTTATCCATTCATCGATTATCCAATTGCACTCTTTCTATTATCAAATTATAATTATTTTTATTTTGAAGAAGTCAAAGGCTGATCTGTTGCTTGGTAGAATCTCTGATATAGGCAAAGGTAGAAATTTCATTGCCATAGCTAAGTCAGGTTTAATGCAAGTATGTTGAATATGCAGTTGAAGCTGCTAATATCTGTCGGCCATTGCTGGAAAACAACAAAAATTCACTGCCAAACCAACTCTAGACAAGCCAGGCTTGGCAGAGAACTGATGCCATATTCTAATTTTATGAACCGCGCCATATGTCACTATATGGCTATATGACTGCTGTAGAATAGAATATGGTGACATGAAATTGACCCCTAGTAAAATGGGCCAGTTCAGATTGGACTTGGGGCACTATAAAACTACACTCAAATGGTAGTTACTATTTGTAAATTACATGTCAAACATTTGGTAACTAATGCATGAATTACTTTACTTATGAGAATGTTAGCAGGCTTCTCCCCAATAAAGAAGACTGAAATCTTTCCCATGAATTTTACTGAAGGTATGTATTTTTGAATCTGCATCTCAAAAACATCAGTTTTCTAGCCACTGTGGAAAGCATGCAATGCAACTCTTCAGAATCCTACTTTTGATGAGGGATAGAAAGCAAAGTCACTCTCAATGCTTCTTATCTAGGGCCACTATAAGTATTAATGCTAAAAAAACCAGTTTTTAAAATCTATTTATGTATTTTGTGCCAAAATTTATAAATTATGCTTTCCAGTATCATTTCTGACCCACCCACTCCTATTTTATGGATGCTACTTTCTTGACATCAAGAATGCCTAGAGCAGCGGTTCTCAACCTATGGGTCGCGACCCCATTTGGGGTCGATCGACCATTTTTCGGGGGTCGCCAAAGAAGGCGATCCGCCATTTTCTCCCCTCAGGGGACGGCGCCGCGCATGCGTGCCGCGCTGCGCATGCGCATGGGGCCCCATGCGCGCGGTGCTGCGCATGCGCAGAACGTTTGTGTGACGGGGGTCACCGTCACACAAACGTTGAGAACCACTGGCCTAGAGGGTATACAGACTTTATAGTTTACAATACTATAGCAATAATAATTACAACTACAACAATAACTGCAATAACAGTGAGGATGATGAGGATTCTATCTCAAGTAATGGAAATAAAACTGAAACTAGACTTTTTCTTTTCCCAGAAAGGATATTAAACATCTTTTCGTCTACTGTTTTATTTTAGTTCAAGGTAGGACTTCTATTGTGCCAGTATGAACTTTAATATGTATTCATTCCTTTTTAGCCTTGCAAAATATTTCTATTGAGATTAACAATAAGCTTTCCTATCTGTGGGTGGTCTGGCTGAACATGTATACTTTAATTATTCAAGGTCAAGGCATCAAGATGTACACATATGCAGGAATAACGTCGCTTTAAAATAAAAATCCCTGTCTTACATTTTCCTACATTTGGCTTAAAAAGAACTGTTGTTGTTGTTGTTTTGCAGAAGAATCTTTTAGTGGCATAGTGGTTCTACCCTTTATCTGACATGCAGAATGTCACTGATCTCAAACCCAGCAGAATGTTTAAATTATTACTGTTTTTCTTTTCTTGAACTACCTAAAGTACTCTCTGCTTTATTATTTATAATAAATCCACTGGTGTATCATTTCATCAGTCTTCCAATCACTTAAGGTAGAAGGACTTCTAAGCCCAAACCTACTAGAATGATGAATAGTAATGATACAATGGAACGAAAGAAAAAAGATCCAACTGAAAAGCAGATAATTCAGAGAAAGACAAATAACAATTTAAAAAAAAACTTTCTGCTGGATTTCCAACCTGTGCTCCTTGGCTCTTCCAGCAAGTCCACCGAGCCACTAATGTCAATAGCTACCACAGAGATTAGAGGGCTAGAAGGTAAAGACCATAGGTCTGGGTGAAGGGGTGTTCCTCTCTCAGTATGGTAGCCAATCAAACTTCAGGGTTTGCCAAGAAGACAGATCAATACACCAACCAGACAACAATATTTGAACTGATTTAAAGTGGAAAACACTACTTTCAGCATTTTTTGAGCAGGAAAACACAGGGAAAAGTTGCATTTGCAGTGGGTTCCAAACAAAGGACAAAATATTCTGTTTTCCAGGAATGGTTGGTGGACCATGTTCCCTATGGCGCAACCTAGCAGCGTGGTTATATACTTAGTTATGTGACTTAGTTTTAAAACACGCTTCTATCTTTCCTTAAAGGCAGTTGAATGCTTATAAGAAAACACTGGATTAAAATGACTATTCATATACACATTCCTTAACCAGAATAACACATTGTGTTCTGTTGTATAAATGATATTATCAAGGGTGGTTATGAATACTGAATAAATCATTGGAGCAATTAGTTCAGGATTATCTACACAAGAGGTTGGCAACTTTCTTCTCTGGAAGAGACAGAGGTCCTGCCATTGTCCTTTTGAGGGATTTGTTGGTCTGCCTGTGTTGAGCTAGCTGGTAAGGTGGTCATTAAAATGGCTAAAATGGACAACTGAGGAGGCTGCAAGCACTCTTTCCTTCTCTCTTGCAGGCTAGGCAAATATATTTCTGTTTAGGATCCTACTGGATGGTACACCACATTCTACCTGTGGGCTGTACGACACCTGGTCTCCACTATCTGAGATTAACTCTGAAGGGTCTTAAACTGAAGTTTTTAAGGGATTCCTAAGTCTGAGATCTTTGACAAGCAAAACATATGTTCTATCTCTAATATTACAATTGAGTGATTTTATCAAAACTATCTTCATATTTGTGGCTCAGCAAAATTAACGTCAGGACCAATGATACCATACAGTTCAATAAACCACACAGTCAGGATTACATAATTAATATTAGTAATAATTGAATTTAAAAGATGTTTACAACGTATTCCTGAGGACAAATTTCAAATTCAATTAGTATTATTAAGTATAATTTATTATATTTCAAATTCATCTAGTAACCTAAATTCTTTGGGTGGATTACAAATTTATTTAAACAACAAAAACGTTTGTAGCATCTTAATAATTGCCAAATATATCATTGCATACATCAGTGTTTCTCAAACTTTCTATAATTATAGGCCACTAAATAAGTCTTTGGAAAATCTGGGGATCTTCCCTATGTTTAAGAATGTAGGAAATCTAGTTTTTGTTTTTTGCAGAATACACTAATAATCATACTCACATTTGTGTTTACCTTGCTATCAGCTCCATTTTTAAAGGACATTTAAAATGAATTATTCTTCCAAATAAAAACATATTTGTTCAGGTATTATTTTATGTATGCATTCTATAATAATAACTCTTGGCACAAACCTGCCAGTCAGGAATGATCGTTAGTAAAATTCTCCAAATATAAAGAAGCTAGGAGTCCACTGAAATTCCATTTTTAAGTAATCATTGCAATTATTGCCATTTACATGCTTCTTTGGGGTTCCTGGTATAAGTAACCTTTAGTACAGTATGTATGGACACTCATGACCTGTTTGATATTTTCAGTTTTCAACGCTCATGTTACTACTCATCACTTGTATATTTCAAGAATTTGTCCGTTTTCCCAAACCAGGAAAAAAGTACCTTTAGCTCTGACTAGCAAGCCGATAGGTGGATGGAAGGTTGCATGGGCTGTGAGAAGACACAGCTTGGGCCTGGTTAGCTGTCTGGTGATGAACCAGGGGAGGCAGTGGTTAAGATGGCAAGTGACTTTGATCTGACCAGGCAAATGTCAGTGACGACCCAGAGGAGATAAACAGAGATGGCTATGGCTTCAGAGAAGAATGTGGTGGATCCTTGGTGGACTTCTGTGAACCGCAATTTCACAGAAGTTTTGTGAATCGCAATTTCACAATCACTGGCTTAAGTGATTATGGAACACAATTCATTTCACCTATGCAAGTTTACACAATAACAAATTCGCTCATCATAAAGTTGCCATAAGAATGATAGTTGTGCTGCAAAAGACTTGATTCATCTGTTCCCCTGGAAATGTATATGAAACATTAAAAGCAGTCACTCAATAGCTGAATGAAAGAAAATGTAGATTTTCTAAAAGTAGAAAGAAAAGAGATTTCTCAGTAGCATAGGAACAATATAATAAAAATGTAAAATCCCTTTTTCTTATGTTGAATTTTATCGCAGTGGCAAGGTTATTGATTGGGAAATATTGGAAGAAAGATTCCTTGCCTACTATAGAAGAATGGTTTTTTAAAGTTTCTTATGTATCAGAAATGGCAAAAATTTCGGCTTATCTGAAAGACCATTCACAAGAGAGATATTTCTCGGTGTGGAAAAGATGGGTAAATTTTGTACGGAATAAATATGGGATTAGAAAGTATTATTTAGCTTTTGAATAATTTATAGTTTAAAGTGGGTTATTTTTCTTTTTTCTTTTTTTATTGTTATGTTATGGTTGGACTTGTTTCTATGTATTGGAGTTAAAGTACTTTAAATTTTTTGGATGTATGTATAGTTGATTGATGTTCATTTAATTTGTATGGTTTTTTTTGTTTTTTTAACCCTGTATTCAGCTCTGGGAAGGAGGGGGGAGGATCATGGGGGGTGGGAGGGAGGGAGGTATCTTATTGTAAAAAGTTTATAAAATTTTCAATAAAAAAATGTAAAATCCCTTTTTCTGTGCAACATGGAGCACCTTAAAATAAATTTTACAAAAACCTAGCAGTACCATATGAGATTTTTCACAGGCAAATGAAGAAAACAACAGAGGAAAGGATCAAACATTTCGAAGAATTCAAGCCTCCTTCTGATTTATTTATTGATCTAAAACATTTATAGAGCCTCCCATCTTATAGTAAACTCTGGATGGCTCCCAATCAAGCATTATAAACATCTCTGAGTCATATTGTGTAGTCACTCTTAGCTCTCAGTAAACAGGATTCACATGTTTGTTTGTTTGTTTATTTATTTATTATTTGTGAGACTTATATACCGCTTTAAGTGCAAGCACTCTCTAAGCGGTGTACACCAGTAAGCAATGTATATATATATTTACATTGCCCCTAACAATCTGGATCCTCATTTTACCTACCCCGGAAGGATGGAAGGCTGAGTCAACCTTGAGCCGGTGAGATTTGAACCGCTGACCTGCTGAACACAGTCAGCTAAAGTGGCCTGCAGTACTGCACTCTAACTGCTGCGCCACCTCGGCTCATACTCTCTGCACAATAAACTGCAACACCGGGAGAAGCCACACATGATCAGCGAGACACTTGTTGCTTCTTTAGGCTCATGTCCTGACAAAGGTATAGCACAAACAAACCCAATATGCACAGAACACCTGAAGGAAGGCAAAATATAAAAATGTGACACACTTTAATTAGATACATCTTTGGCTTCTGTTGTTTTGGTTGGAAAACAGCTGCAGGTGTCCTCCAATTAGCTCCCCATTTTTGCAAATATCAACTGTCATATTTAATCTGTTCCGATCATTGTGCAGCTAAGTCAACCTTCATCGTTCTTTCACGATACATTTACAGCCTGGGTTTCTAGCGTTCAAGCTAACTTTCAAGCTAGTCAATTAATGCATTATTTACAAGTTCTGCGTTATTAAAAGCAGATTCTTAATTTGCTAATGGGTTAGTAGTCCCTGGGCAACTTTCCAATTGGTATTATATTGAGGAGAAATTAAAAAATAAAATAAAATAACACAATCCCTAGTCCCAAACTACTGGGGAAAGGGAAAAAAAATGTAAGGTTGGTATTTAGCTGCTTTGCTGCAGTTTTTATTCAGATGATATGTTACTTTTAATGATTCTTTTGTCTCAGCTCCCATAGACCCGAATTAAAGCAGAAGCTAGCCAATTGCTTTAAAATAGGGAAAAGCTCAACTTCACGCTTTTTTTTCATATTTGTTTTAGAAATGTCAGGCTTTCTGGAATGACTCAATACATGTTTGTGTTGTAATATAAAGCAGCCAAATTTACAATACTGAACTAGCAATGCAACAGATTAAAAAGGTTAGAAGTTAGAATTAAATACAATTAGCATTTTCTTGCTTTTGTGCTTCCCAGAGCGAATACATAATATGCCAAAATGCTTATTTAAATTTAGACTACTTTCTGAAAATTATGTCACCGGAATTTCATTTTTTTTTTTTTAACCTAGTGCAACCTTTTTCAGGTTGCGTTCTGCTTTACTTTGTTCTTCACTTCTTTAGTCACTTCATTAAGACCTGAACCTACTGTACTTCTTCTACAGCTCCTCAGCAGCTAAATTACAGCCACCAACCAGAGAGAGTGGCCCATCATTAAAATGCTGACATTAAATGTCTGAAGATAATTCATGTTAGTGACACTTATTTACAGGGCATACCTACAATTTCACAGCACCATAAATTAGTTTCAAACAGTAAATGTCAACATTTTTATAGTGACCATCACAGCTTCAAGATAATTGTGTCAATATGAGGCTGGTTGATTTGAGAGAAAGGGAAAGGAAGATGGGTTTAATTATGGATGAACATTAGTTCAAAGATTCAGTTTTAATCCAAGATGGGAAAAGATGGAAGTTTGTATAGAGGCAACTCAAGAATTGTTGCAAATGCAGGAAAAAAACCGAACAACCCACCAGTCCTCCCTCAAGGATCACATTGCAAATCACAATATGGATTTTTGCCGTTTGACCATCACTGGCTCAGTTGCCTTTGGAGGAATTAAGTGAGGTGTTGCTGATGCTGAATAGGTGCAAATGTGGTTGTGGGAGAGGCCCTGAATCCAAAGTCTATATGAACTTTAAAAATTTAAGGACAGACCTGGTATTGCTTTGGAAACTGCCCATCACATAATTAACTAAAGATCAAATTAGTCACATGGCTGGTCATATGGTTTAAGCCAACTGGCATTTTATTGCTTGTTATGTTTTTTTATGTGTGCTTTGCTAGTCAGCAAGTGGAATAAGAAAAAAAAAGTGTAGGTTTTGTATAACAGATAAGTATATTATCCTGAAATATTATTCTTAGTTGGGCGGACGGAGATAGAAAAGACAAGAAGAGCACTTATGGCAGTGTTTCTCAACCTTGACAATTTTAAGGCGTGTGGACTTCAACTCCCAGAATTCCACAGCCAGCAATGCTGGCTGTGGAATTCTGGGAGCTGAAGTCCACATGCCTTAAAATTTTCAAGGTTGAGAAACACTGACTTATGGCAGATATATCACAGTATGTAGGTATCTTGTTGTACACAAATGCACAACTAATCATTCTCAGAAAAGCTATGGAAGAAAAAATGCAGGGTTTAAACTGTTAATTACATTTATGCAGTAGCTATTCCCAACTTAGGGCTCTCCACATATAGCTGGTCCTCGATTTACGGCCACAACTGAGAACAAAATTTATGTTGCTAAATGAAACAGTTGTCAAGTGAGCATTGCCCCCGTTTTATGACCTTTCTTGCCACAGTTGTCAGTTGAATCACTGCAGTCCTTAAATTAATAACACGGTTATTAAGAAAATCTGGATTCCCCATTGACTTTGCTTGCCAGAAGGTCACAAAAGCTGATCGCACGATCGTCATAAACACATTCCAGTTGCCAGGCATCTGAATTTTGATCATGTGACCATGGGGCTGCTGCAATGATTGGAAGTATGAAAAACGGTCATAAGTCACTTTTTTTCAGTGCTGTTGTAACTTCGAACGGTCACTAAACAAATTGTTGTAAGCCGAGGACTACCTGTCTTTGGAGGCTACAATTTCTGAGTTTTCAGCCAGTGGTGCCTTTTAAATATATCCGGGCTATCAGATTGGAGATGGTTCTTCTGTAGACCACCCAATTTTTTTTTTTAAAAAAGCCAGACAACCTTGATCATTTTCACGACAGAAAAAGCAAGAAGAAACACAGACCCTATTTCCACTCACTTGGTCAGAAGTATCTCCGTGAGTGCTCCAACACAGATGGCTGCTACGTTGAAAAGTAGACCTGGTGGAGGATCCTTAAATGCAACGATCATCTGGTAGACCAGGAATGGAGTGCTGATCATGAGAACCAGAGCTGTGCAGAGGACGACCCATTGATGCCACTGTGTCGCCAGAAATCTCCAGGGTGACTTTTTCTCAAGTTGGTACTGGAGAGAAGAGGAGACACAAAAAAATACGCATGATATTCAAGCAACTTAGGGCCATGCAATGACAAATGCTTGCTGCCAATAGTTTAGAAAGGGAAAACTTATGAAATGGTTCATATTGGATCATAAATATATAAGTTGTTGGGAGCTTTTCTGATTTTCACAAAAGGATTTCAACAATATTTCTTGTTTGCTTATATTGAGCAATGTATTTATGGCAGGAGGGAGCATTAAAATGCAATCAGTGACTGCATATACAATATTTGGGAATTTTAAAGATTAAGACAATGGGCGACGTACACCATCAACAGAGAATGGCCTTGAGCTACTGGAACAAATCATTTGAGATTCAGTTATTGCATATTAACTTCCTGAATCTTCATTCTGTCAAAAACTAACAGAGAAAACATATTATCTGAGATCAAAACTCAAAAGGCCCAAGTCAGAAAGAAAGTAATATTCATTTTCTGGGATCCAAAAATGCTATATTTAGTGGAATCTGTCCTAAAGAAAGAACAATATGAACATTAAAAATTGACTCTGTTGCTTTGCTGTCACCTGTCACGAATGAATGAAAGGTAATTCTTTTCCACTCCAAGCTTTGAATGAAGCCAAGAAATTAAAAAGAATGTGTTTCTGGAAGTTGTAACCCTCCCCCCCTCCCAATATGTTTACATTTAAAAACAGAGAACTTACATTTGCAAAATTTACATTTTAAAAGCTCACATATACAATTAATATGTTAAAAAGCGTAACACAAGAATATTTTTTAAAAATGATTCACTGAAGTTATATTCAAAACTATATATATTAGGGAAAATAGCATGCAAAAACTGAGAGTATTAGAGTAAGTTAGGAATGAAAACATACAGATTTGAAAAGCAGATCTTTAAAAAAAAATACTCTAATTGCCACATTACTAATTGGGACAGCAAAAGAATCTGATTGATATAGATTCAACTTCCCTAATTAAGGCATTGTTCACATTCTCCTCATTTTATTGCTACGTCTGAATCTTATTTACTTCATAAGTAGCCTTATTTGTGTTGATACTTGCCTCTGGAATTCCAAAGTCACTCATGGCTAGTGCAGAATTGATCCTGGGTCAGTTCAAGACCTAGTCTTAAATTCTTTAGAGTAGCCACACTGACATTTGGTATTTAAATAGTAACATGTTTAAGACAGTTTTGATCTGAAAGACCTAAGGGAGCCTCTTGTATGGCACATTTGATGAAACTACGTGCAAAGTGCTGTGAAACTATCAGAGAAGCAAATGAAGTTCTTAGCACGCTTGGTGATTATGAAGGACTCTGGAGGACTATGGGAGGTGTAGTTTCATAAGGCTAGGTTAATTACAACTTCTACTTATCTGTCATTTTCTTTGAAACTTTAAAAAGCATTAGCCATAACTGAGAGAGCTTTAGGATCTAGGTCTGTTTTGTGACCTTAAGTTTCTACTTAATTATGTACAACTTTCAGTCTTGACTTCTTTTTATCACTAAATAGGTAACTTTTTCTTTCAAGGTTCTTTTTCCAATCTGAATTGCTCATGATTATTAAAAAAAGACAAATTCACAATATTATTATTGCAAAGTATGCCACATCTACTATAATTTGTATCAGTACGATTGACAAATTATGTGACTTACACATGCAATGAGAAAAAAAATACTGATAGGGTGAAATGTCGCTAACCATGGTTAGGATTAAGCATGACTTGCAGATATTTGGTGTTTAAACACATTTCACCTGCTCTCATAGCCACAGGTGTAAATAAATATTAACATCTCAAATCAGGATATAGCTTTGATCAGTTAGAAGAAAAATAATATGCTATGCATCACACAGGGGGATTTGTTACATGCAACAAATCATATGCTTGTCAAATAAAGTGTTTTTTTTCTTGCAAATACACCATGAATTATACTTTCTTGGGGGAAAAAAAGATATTTATATGCTACCTTGTGGTCAATGGAAGTATATTGAAGTAAATCGATACCTTTAACTGAACAAGCCATACAACAAATATTTCTCTTTTATAAAGAAGTTTGTGCATTGCCTTTGTAACACTTCAGAAAGCTCAGAGGGTTGCCAGCTGGATAATCTGAAGATCTTTTCAGCCTTAAATGCTGCAAGCCTACATATGCTTCCTTGGAAATAAATCCAATTGAATCCAGTGGGGCATACTTCAGAATAACCATGCATAAGATTGGACTATTCAACACAGTAGGTGATGTGATGGGAAACAGTACTTGTTGGCTGCTGCTGCTGAGTGGCAACCAGGAAGAAGGAAAGTCTTCTTTCTTTAAGAAAATAGAACACATTGGAAGCTGCTTTTTACTGAAACAGACCACTGATCCATCAAGCTCATATCGTCTACTATATAGAGTTAGAGACAAGGATTTCCCCCCCAATTCTACCTAAAGATGCCAGAAAGAAATCTTGGGAGGTTTGCACATATGCATTACAGCCAGCTGTCCTTCCATAGCAGTTAAAGGGAAGTGATGATGGAGGCAGAAAGTCGGCACTCTTCAACCTCCAGTCAAAAAACATACAGTTCTGCGATGAACATGAAACTCTTCTGTCTTATTTATTAAAGAACAGTGGTGTCATATTGAAGAACGTCAAGAGGGATAGAAGTTTCATTGGGATCAGATGGTTTCCCACTTGTGATCCCAACAAAAGCTTTTGGTTGTGAAGCTCAGGAAGAAAAGAAGTTCCCAATGATGGAAAAAGGTACAGCTTGGCATTAGTGATGATCAAATGTGATTCTAACAAATATAGAGTGGCCTATTTAGACATAAGATTTGGTTTGAGCTTCAGGGGCTATGGCTGAGAACATTTTCCAATCTCTCTCTTCAATTAACTCACTTTATAAAAGCACTTGAAGTCAACTAGAACTATGGATTGTTGGAAACTTTATTTTGGATTGACTAGAACACTTGCTTTCAGATGCAAAGCACCTCCAGTATCTAACTGAAACTATTTAGCTAAATGGTCTTTTCTATTAAAGAAGAAATAGAATCATAGAATCACAAAGTTGAGAGAGACAGATTCCTGTCCAGGACTATTTCAGAAACATGGCTATTCAACTTTTGTTTAAAAACCTACAGTGACAGAACATCCATAATTCCAGGAGGCAGATTCTTCTACTGTTTAACTGTTCTCAAGAGTCAGGAAATTCCTTATTTGGTCTGGACTTCTCTCTGCAAAGCTTCACCCATTTTTCTTGTCCTACCCTTAGCCGTTGTGAAGAATAAATCCACCCCCCTTTTCCCTGTGGTAGCTTTTCAAGTATTGGAAGGCTCCTATTCTGTCTCCCCTTAGCTTTCTTTTCTTTAGGTTAAATATAAGGAGTTCTTTTCACTGGTCTTCATAGGAGCTTTGTGCTCTTCTCTGCACTTTTTCAAATAAATTTGAACTAATTTCAAACTTGGACAATGTATCAATAGTTTCAAGACTCTATTGGAAGTTACATCCAGATTTACACACTGTGGAAAAGTACTCTTCTTGATGCTTATCATTGGCTTAACACTGCCTGGGCTGCTTAGTGCAGTCTATCATTCTTCTTCAGATTTCTGTATTTTTAACTAAACGTTATTGTTCATATTATTATTAGAACAATCTCTCCAGATTTCTATCTACTGTTGAATAAATGGTGACTTGTTGAATATAGTTAATTTTCTGTAGTTTAGGTGTGTGCTTCAACAGGCACAGAATAATGCAGAATAGATCTTTCAATGGCTATTAACCATGATGAATAATTTTCTAGTACTTTGGAAATATACGAGAAGGAAAGTAGTTCACATCCTACTTCCAAATGGTATTTACAGTAGTTGGAAACAAGAAGCTGGGCTAGATCCAATCTTTCCTCATCTCATCAGACCCTTCTTATGTTCTTAAGAATGCTTTCAGAAAAGGAAATGGGAAGAAAACTTTATTAATGTCTGTTTTCTGCTTCGTTCTTCCATAAAGTATAGGTGCTGGGAATTGGTACAAAAAGAGTACTTTGATCTCATGATAAGGAGCTTGAATTGCCTATTAATTTTGGGCTTATGTGTACTACTGAGTGTTAATAGTAAACTTGCCACATTTAGTTCTTGGATAAAAGTTCTGCCAGTGTCAATTAAAAAAAAAGACTCTACTTTTAATTTTTTTCCACTGCACTAATTTGTGGTTTAAATGGATTTGTCAAACTGAAATATGAAAGGAAAATCATGTTTGAGCTAAAAATGGAACAGTGGGTGAAAAAGTCCTCCTGCTATATTTATGATTATCCAATTACTCTTATTATTTTAGTCTGAAACAAATTCAGCCTACCAGCATAACTGATTTTGCTCAAAGTAGTGGTTTATTCCATTGAAACAGTGATCAGGGTCAAGCCTACAGGAACATGTAATTGAATCCCCCAAGTGGCACCTAGGCTATCCCTGCTTCTTTCTACAACATTTTTTATGTGTTTTTAAGAGCAGTGCCTAAAGTCCATTTAACTGAACAGTCCCTTAGTTCCCATTTGGGACAGAAGCACCACACCTTTCAAGGTGCTTGCAGGCTTAAAGGATTAGCTGGTGACATCACCAATGCTGGGGGATGCCTGTAGTGGCTTCTTTCATTTCCCCATCAAAGAGCTGGAGTGAATGACAGGAGCTCACCTCACCATGCAGCAGCACTTGGATTTACAACAGACATGTCAAACTTGCGACATCACATGATGTCACTCAACGTATCAGGACTGTTTTGCCATTGCTGGCAATGAGGTAGGTGTGACTTCCATGTGACACATCCGGCCTGCAGTTTGAAACCCCTGATCTAGAACAGGGGCTTGCTAACCTCCATCCCAAAGTCCTAACCACATGAGCCACTGCACTCAATTACATGTCCCTTAGTTACATGTCTGCTTAAGTGTTCATTAGACAGAGGAGGAACATCTCCTGACTTTCAGTGCATTTGTTGAAAACAGCATGGAGCTTGGGATCAGCTGGCTGAATTATGAGAACAATTGCAAGCAACCTTTTAGGTAGGTATTAAGTGACATGATTTTACCTGGCGAGCCCATAAGCTCTTTTAAAATGTTTTGGGGAAACATGACCGGCAAATGTGCAGCACATTTCTGCATTCTTCTGGCATATTCTCAAAGCAGATACATCTAAACTTGGCTTTCAGATTAACTTTCAGCCTGCAGGTTCTGGCTGGTGCTGTTCTGAGCAAGTTTGCTTGTCTGTAACCATATGTAATCAAATATTGTTCACATGAAATTCCTGATTCAACAAATGTATTTTAAGAACAGTCCTTTTCATGGACTAAAGGCACCATTCCACAAAGCCATAAAATAATGGTGATGCCACTTTAATTTTTATTGAAATCCTCCCCTCCTTCCACTAAGTATAATTCCAGCATTTCAGAGGTTGTTGCAATTATTATTATTATACAAACTTGCTCAATTTTGTGAACCTGCCATGACAGGTGAAAGATGCTGAGTGTCAGGTGGGAAAAAAATCCATTGCCTTATTAAAAATTTCAGGGTAACTATTTAATAATGAGCACATCTGAACATAGATCTTTCACTCAGAGTCATATTTCACATCATGGATACTGTAAACTCTCCTCTGATTAAAAGAGCAAGTACATCAGATTTTACCAGCCCTCCCACAAGCCCTGTTATATCTTGCATAGCAATAAGTCAATATTCACACATTCAGCAGAACATTAGCACTATAGATATATGCTCCTATTGCCACATGCACATATGATCATAGTGCAATAGGGCTGATAGTGTTACCTTGGAGTTGCAGAAGTTGCATGGGCACATCATTTTATAGCTAGGCTTCCCTTTGTTGGGAGCAAAGTAAATAAACCCAAGCCAGAGCTAGAAAACATGGTTTCTAAGGCTACATAGACCTCCCAATTTTGTTTGTAAACATTTACAAACAATGATAAAAGATATATATCCCTTATAACTGGCTTGATAATTATTTATGGATGCTAAAGAAGAAGCAAATGTAAGTGGTAGATGTAAGAGGTTCCAGAAGTTCTGGGTGCTCCATTACTGGAGGTTTTAAAGAAGAAATTGGACATCCATTTATCCAGAATTATTTAGGGCAGTGATGGTGAACCTTTCAGAGACCGAGTGCCCAAATTACAACCTGAAACCACTTATGTATCATCGGGTGCTGGGTGGGCGTGGCCCATTGGGGTGTGGCCCATTGAGTGGGCATAGCTGCGGTGGTAACAGCAGACTGGGTGGCACTAAAAAGTTCAATCAATCAATTCCAACTTTGCAAGATCTTTTTTTTCCCACGAGAAGTTGAAATTGATTGACTGAACCTTTTTTTTTTTGCACACGGCAGCGGAGGCCTAAACCGAAAAGGTTTTATTAAACCCAGCTGAAGGCCTAGGACTGGGGCAATGGCGTGCCATAGGTTCACCACCACAGACCTATATCATTTCGGACAAGTGGCTGTGCATAGGCTTAACACCATGGATATAGGATCTCCTACCCATGTTTTCCCGAAAATAAGACTGGGTCTTATTTTTTTTGCCTCCAAAAGAGGCACAGGTCTTATTTTCAGGGGGAGGGGTGTCTTACTCACCTCTGGCACTGACAGCCCAGCTAGTCCACTTCTTCTGGGGCTGAAAGAGCAGCTTCATTCTGCAACTGCATTCTGGCCTGCATTTTGTAGTCATGCCTTTCTAGAAGGCCTATGCAGCTGAGTACCGAGCTATGGATTGAATCTAGCTCGGTCCTTGGCTGCAGATGTCTTGCAGAACTAAGCTATGGACTGAATCTATAGCTCAGTTCTTAGCTGCACAGGCCTTCAGGAAAGGCCTGTGACGAGAAATGCAGGCCTGGCTGCAAAAGATGCCTCAGAAGAAGTGGGCTGGTGAGGGGAGGCCTGGCTGCGAGGTAAGTGGGTGCGCATAGGGCAGATCCACACCCCCACCCTAGCTTGATTATTAATTGTGTGCCTCGTCCCCAAACTAGGGCTTATTTTTGGGGTAGGGCTTATATTAGGCCCATCATCCCAAAATCAAGCAAGGGTTTATTTTCGGAGTAGGCCTTACTTTCGGGGAAACAGGGTACTTAAATAGGGGCTTGGTCTAGAAGACTGCCAAGGTCCCTTCTAAGTCTGTTATTCTGAAATTCTGTAATGTATCCAGGATGCTAAGCCTATGGACAGTCTTTTCCCTGTTGTGGAAATCCCTCGGCTCTCTTGGATTTCTAAACTCTTCCTTTTACATAATACCCATAAGAATTCCAGCTGAGTGCAAGATAAGTTAAAGGCATTGGGCATCTTGCATCTGGTTAGAGGCACGACACTAGAAACCAGGAGACCACAAAGCCAGCTGAATCAGGTTGAACCAGTCATCCTGTTTCAACCCTAGGAAAAAGGCAATGGTAAAGCACTTCCCAAAAATGTTGCAAAAAAAAAAAATAATCACAAACAACTGTCTACATGGTTGCCAGGTATCAAGACCGACTGATGAAGGTGAACACCCACAGAATTCTAGCATGGTAGGCTAGACAAAGAAAGTCTTCTGGGATAAATTATCCCAGAACAAATCAGTATGAAATCACTCTCATAATACTGCAAACAAAACAGGAGGGATGTTATCAGGAGATAATTTCAATTAAGGATTGCTTTCTTTGCTCACTGTGGATCATTACACACAGGAATGAATCCTGTATTAATTACTATGCTATATTTCAATAAGATCCAGATTAAAGAGTTAACTAATATTTTGATAACCAAGGAGATTTGTCCTTGACTTGTTTTTGATAAGCTCCTTCCTTTATTAAATAAGGCTCAATGAAAGAAATCTAAATCATGCCCTTCAGTATTTCAAATATATAAATATATTGAAATTTAACCCCAATATGTTTTTCACCCCAACTGATTTTTCACAGTTCCTATAACAAGTTAAACTGATAGGCAACCAAATGTTTGAAAGGCTAATGTGGGAACAAATCATAAAAGCAGGACCAACTCTTTATTTTGCCCATAAATGGTACTTGAATACTCATTACATAACAGTCTTCACCAGCTCTTGATGCTTTGCAAGCTTTGACCCGAATTGATGTTTTTCTTTGTAATTCTATAAGAATGTCTGAGCCTGATTAGCAATTATGCATGATAGCCTATCAAGTAATTAAATTATATACACTTTTCTTCTGGGATGGAAGAATGCTCATGTTTCACAGGATGTCTACATGAAAAAGTCTGTTGGTATTGCGCAATGTCTCCCCCTGCACAATTCCTGCTGATGAAGTTATCATGAAGAAAGTCTTATTCTGAATGTCTTATGATTCTAGGAGATCCCATTGCCATAGAAAATCAAATTAGGACCAAAAATTGTTGATTTTTAAAAAATCTGAAATAAGATATTTCAAAATTTGAGTGAGGGTAACTCTGCTGAATCCTGATGGTATTCATATAGCAACTCATGGAAAATGAAAAAGCCGTCTGTTATTATACTACCAATTTACTTCCTTTTACACTAAACACATTATCCACATTCATTTTGCCTTGCCAAAAAGCTGAAAAATGTTTAAGAACAAACGTGCATAGCCAAATGGTTTCATGAAAAGCCTCCTATGCAGTCCAAAATAAGTAGCAGTCAAGTCTTGAAAACCAGAAAAAAGTGAAAGAAGCTAAGGGACATTCAGGTCCTAGAACAATATTTTCCAACCACAGGCTGTTCAGACATTTTAGATTAAAACCCTTATCACACCCAATTGCACTTAATGCAATTCAAGTCATCTGCAGCGCACCATATTGAGAAAGACTATCTTGGAGAAAAAGACAACTGGTTAGATTAGTGTGGTATATGAAAACTGCAAGGACAGTCTGAAAAGAACCAGGAATATGGGAGTGCCTCCACATTTATGTTCATCCATCTAACTTCATTTGGTGAGGCTACCAAAGAAGGACCTTCATCCAAAAGCCATCTTTGGACAGGTGCAAATGAAAGAGATTTCCTTTAGATACAATAAGCCCAAATCTTTCTGAGCTTTTAAGCTCATCACCAACATTTTTTACTTGGATTTGGAAAAGGCCTAGAAGTCCAAATGCACATCTTATAGTGTAGGAAATTGTCTCTGCTGAAACTCTAACTAAGACAAAAGGCAGGCATATTGTAAGCGAGTGGACAGTCTTTACCACTGAGCATTGTAAAAATCTGGGTAGAACGTTTACAGTATGTAGCTTTAAAAAAGTGGGTATTTTGCAGTGTAGTCAAAAAACCGGAAAAAGAAGGCTTCTAAAGGTTGAAAAAGGGGATAGAAAGCATGCTGTCTATTCTATATTACATTAGTTTGCAGAATAGTGCCATCACATGCTCTTGTTGCAATTTTTTTCATCTCAAAGTTGCATAAGACAAATCAGATACTTAGTGCTCCTGTAGTTGGAAAATATATCTTAATTGGCACATAAATATCTCCACATAGCTTTCAGGAGGAGTTTGTTCTCCCAGCTTACATCTCCAAACTGATGGTATCTGAGGGTGCCCCATCATATTGTAGGCACCTCCAGCAGTGTTTTAATTGCTTACGAATGAAAACTGCAGATTCCCTGAAGCCCAAGAGAATGAACTAGGCCAGGCCTAAATATACATTAGTGGGGATGTTGGAAGAGGAGTGTCATATCCAGTTGGAATCTGAGAAAGTCGTAAGGAAATCAAATATTTATAATTTCAGTCATAAAGGGGTGGTTCTGATCTACTTTAATTACCTTCAAAGATGTTGCTGTGCAAGTTTTAAAGTGCTCTTATCCCGATTTGTGCTGAATGAGGTCCATCTCAGATCAGCGCCTGGATATACAGCTGCTGAGCTCCACAGGTCTCCTGTTCAAACATCTAGCAAGCAAACTGCAGAATTTAGAGACCAAGCCACCTGCACCTAGACCACCATTTTAACAAATGCTCAGAATCCTTCTGTAAATGCATATTGTTAATTTAGAGTCTGCTATTCATTAATTAGAGGCTTAGTGGAAAGTGCCATGGAGCTCTCTGCCATGCTGAAGGTTGCCTCCAGCTCTTGTAAATGATGCTCTGATAACAAGTCGAATCCATCTTCATTATTCGGCCACTCCTGCCTGAGTGTGATCTGCTTCCTATAAAGCAGTGTGTCACTTGGCATGGTAGAATTAAACTTTTATCCAAACCAGATTCTGTCTTTTCACCCCTTTCTTTATTCCTTGAGTTGTTCCAATCTGCCTAAAGAACATCTGATTACCTAACACGCAGAAGAGCAAGAAACCTAACCTAAAGTAATCATCAGATCCCTTGTTCTGGCCCACTGTTTTTCCTCTGGTGAAGGGCTGGGAAATTTTCCAGGACCCTCTGTATTTCGACTCTGCATTTATATCAGGCATAGTGTACAGAAAGAGGTTTTCATTTTTCCTCTCATACAGTTACAGCTTAAAAAGGACGTCTGTATTTCCCAGTAGAATACAGGAAATTAATTTTAAATCTGAAGAATAAATATCTTTTTGTTCAAGTTGATTTTTGCAGGCTTGCTCTTTCAAATACATATCACTCACGGCAATCTCAGTTCACACAAAACGATTCAGAAGCAGAACAAGAAGACCCACAGGTGGAGGAGTAAAACTGTTTATGCAACTCACTTAATTTTGCTCAGGCTTTCACTGCTCAGCTTCTCTAAATTTCAGTAAACCTCTATTATAGGTGTAAGTTGAATCATCGAGAGTTGAATCTAATCACTGATTTCTTAAATGCATTATTTTTCCTTAAGCTAAGGGCTCGACAAATGAAAGACACCAGCCAACCTTTTCTGGCAGATGGTTTCTGTATGGAGCCATTGCTAGAGATTTTGAATACTACTTGGCTTGGCTGTTAACACATTATAGTATTTACAGGTATTATCTCCTGCTCTCATGAACCACGGTTCAGCCTTAAGCATCAGTGAGCAGAACAGATAATTGTTACTCTAATGAGAAAGAGCTCTTCCAAAGTTCAGATATTCAAAAGACTTGTCTACGTGGCAAAAGAAAAGAAAATGAAACCTACTAGAAATAGTTGAAAATATTCAGGCATTTAACTGCGAAATAGTGCTAATAAACCCTGATGGTTAAATTAGAGAATATACTTTTTTTTTACTCTGATGGAAGATAGTAATTGCCAGTTAATGGATACAATATTATAAAGAGCAGATTAGTGGCTGCCTGAATCCAGCAGCATCCATGCCCTTTGGATTTTAGTATAGAAATGGTTTTCTAGTCATTGTAGAAAAAAAGTTGAAAATGTGAAGGCAGTGTGTACATAAGAATCTGTATACAAAAATTTTAGTTCTTTGAATTGATCCAAGATCTGTGACTCACACTTTTCCTTTGCCCTTTTCCATTGCATGTTATTATTTTCTGTTGTTAAAAAAATTGCCAAATGTTTTATGAAAATTCTGTGGGCATCCTTTCAAGGACAATATGCTTCTTTGGGTTAAAGTGGGACTGAGAAAAGGATTTAGTCTTTGAACATTTGCCTCATAACGCTGCAGAAGGTAAATCCAACATTTGAGGGGAAAGGGGAAATACAGTATTTTTTTTTTTAAGAAAAAACAATTTAGCTCATTTTTTATTCACCATAATCTCAGAGTAAACTAGCTAAGCTCACAAAATAAAATATTCCATAGAAAAATTATTCTCATCCTGTTTCAAAGGCTAAACAAAAACAGCAGTGTCAAATGCCTAAGGATATTTACTCATGTAGTAGGGCTATATTACTATCCTTCTCATCTTGAGGTAGTGACAGATTTTATTTTTCTGGGCTCCAAGATCACCTCAGATGGGGACTGCAGCCAAGAAATTAAAAGATGCTTGCTCCTGGGGAGGAAAGCTATGGCAAATCTAGACAGCATACTAAAAAGCAGAGACATCACCCTGCCAACAAAAGTGCGTATAGTCCAGGCCATGGTTTTCCCAGTTGCAATGTATGGCTGTGAAAGTTGGACCATAAGAAAGGCTGAGCGCCAAAGAACTGAGGCCTTTGAACTATGGTGCTGGAGAAGACTCCTGCGAGTCCCTTGGACCGGTCAGTCTTAGAAGAGATCAACCCCGACTGCTCTTTAGAAGGCCAGATCCTGAAGTTGAAACTCAAATACTTTGGCCACCTAACAAGAAGGAAGGACTCACTGGAGAAGGGCCTAATGCTGGGAAAGATTGAGGGCAATAGAAGAATGGGACGATAGAGAATGAGATGGCTGGATGGAGTCACTGAAGCAGTAGGTATGAACTTAAATGGACTCCAGAAGATAGTAGAGGACAGGAAGACCTGAAGGAACGTTGTCCATGGGGTCGCGAGGGGTTGGACACTACTTCGCAATTAACAACAACAACTGATATCTATGATTATCACTTTGTTATATGTACATTGAGAGCTTATGCACCGGAGACAAATTCCTTGTGTGTCCAATCACACCTGGCCAATAAAGAATTCTACTCTGTTCTGTTCTATTCTATTTTCGTGGGTGAATGTCGGAAGGAAGGAAGGAAGGAAGGAAGGAAGGAAGGAAGGAAGGAAGGAAGGAAGGAAGGAAGGAAGGAAGGCCATAGGCACTTTCCCCTGGGAAATCAAAGTTATAAAACTTCACAAAATCAATGGTTTCTGCCACAACTCATTAAAGGAGCTCGATTATACATTAAATTGCCTTAATAGGGCCTTTGTTTTTAGTGCAGCGGATATATTTATTTATTATATGCCTACATTACCCATGCATACAGTCGATGTATGCCTGTACATGAAAGAGAAAATATGTAGCCAAGATTCATGACAGCCATCTCCAAATGTAGTTGTGAATATTGTGCTGAAGTCAGATGTATTCAGAAATTATTCAGCTAGGAATATTTAAATCTCAGATGTCCCCAAACTCCATTTTTTGGTATCTTCTTTATGTACGGTACCTACATCTCCCTATAACACTTCCTTTCTTATTAAAAATAAAACAACCTGGAGACCCTTAACTCTGTTTAAAAACTAGGTGAGGAAAGTGTATGTACTGACTGTCAGGTTCACAAATGTGAACAAAACTTTGCCCAGGTAAAGCGACCTGTACATGAGTGTGCACCCGGGGGAGGACAAAGGAATAGGAGGAAAAACTGATTGGAATCAGGTGGCATCCCAACTATAAACGAAACAGAATGAGTGCTCTACCACATGCCGTCCCTCACACTCAGCCGCTCATAATGAAGACTAGCGTCATTTTTTTAAAGTTCAAAATTAGCTTCATTTCTGTAACTGTCTTCTTCCCAGTGACAGAATCAGCATCTTTCCCATATCTGGTTAGGAAGTTGGCCATTATGTTGCTGACCAGATTGATGCCAGAGCCTAAAGGAATAGGATTGGGATCTTGACCATCTTGACCATCTTCTGTTGGGGTCTACTCTATTCATACTAGTGAGAGATTAGAGGTAATTCTTGTAAAATTGCATCAATGCAAGTAGACTTTTAAGTGTTCAGTTGCCCAATTAAGAGCAGACGCCTCTTTCTTAGTTGTCCCGTAGTTCCTTTCTTGTGGTAAAAGTATTTTGGACAGCTGTAACACTGGATGCTTGACATCTCCATTGGATTACTACAAACCGTATGTAAAGCAGGGGTCTTCAAACTTGGCTCTTTTATGACTTGTGGACTTCAACTCCCAGAATTCCTCAACCAGCGTGCCTGGCTGAGGAATTCTTGGAGTTGAAGTCCTCAAGTATGACAAGAAAGGTAGGTCAGAATTTAGTCTCTTGTACACTGGATTGGTACATAAAGCTTCTTCAGCTCAACAATGTTTTTTGGCATTTTGGCATCAAAATTATAGTTATGGGCTTTTTTTGTGTGTGTGTGGTGAGATTTATAAGAACGTGCGCCTTAGTAGGGAAATGGAGTATAAATCATCTATAATACCTATTGCCCCTAAACAAGAGCATAGTTCCTTTTTAAAAATATAGTGACATTGTTTGTTATATAGCATAGACTGTCTTCTGATTTGATTTCTTGATGATTTGCTATGCAGCACAGATGCTTCAGTTCTGCAAAACCTGTAGAACAATCGGTTCCCAGAGTGACAAGTGTTCTGAAAACTGTTATATAAAAAGCTATCTGTAAGGCTTTCTTTTATCAGTGAAGAAACCTTCCTCTTTGCCAGTTCATAGAAAAACTGTTAGGAAAAAGTATCAGAAAGTTGCCACCCTAATGTGTACAAGCTATATTGTTACAAACTGAAAATAGCTCACTTGTGGAATTATTTCCAGCAATCCCTTTTACTTCAGTATATCTTTCTAAAGAGGATTTTGTCTGGAAAATTCATTTTTTGGGTAGGCAGCTGGGATGACATCTGGCCAGATTAACTATTAACTGTTAATCTGGCTAAATATTATCCCAGCTGTCTAACCAAAACTGGCCTTCCAGCTGTTGGCTATATCATCGCCATCTACCAAATTGTTTCTTTCATGGGTCAGAACGGAGAAGGGATCGTCATCCATCGTTCCATCTCTATGCGCCTGCTTTACGTTCATAAACAGGTTAAAAACTGGAATAACCAAAGGCCATTCTCTCTGGGGTTGCCCGTGCTAATTGTCCACAATATTGTTTCCAGTGGCCGTGGAGGATTCTGTGCCTTTTGACATATAGACACAGAATATGTTGCTGATATTTAAATCCTCTGTCCTATCTTTTCGCTGTTGTTCTTATTTTTGCCTGTTTTTGCATCACTTTTGCCAGTTAAATGTTTTTGATACTTAATAAACATACAATTACATTTTTGCTAGTTGAACTGAGTGTTGTAAATGCCTGCTTTGAACTGGATATAGGGACTGATTGGGAGTATGCTGGGTGCAAACTAAATTGGAAATTACCCTGGTAATATTTACAACATTAGTAACAAATCACAACAGTCATTATATGTAGTAGATACTTCCTAGGTGGCCTATAGATTCAAATGGAAAGATTGGTGCCTATCAGCACACTGTAAGGCAGCTGACTCATGATCCCTACTGGGATTTGTTACATTTGAACATGGCACTGAGACAAAGACTTTAGCAAGGTTTGTTTCTTGGTTAGATCACACACAAAAGTTAAATATATTCTAACTCTTGGGAGTTTTTTTTTTTTTACTAGAAAGAGTTGCACCAGCTCCATGCCTTCCCCCCATCTAACTAACCTAATTGACAGTTGTTTTTACTAGGTATTCCATCCCTGACAGTTGGTTTTCCCAAGTTATTACTAAGATACTCTTTTGCATTTCTATTGGGAAAACCTGGACCCAATATCCATCTAGTATTCCCTTTGATTTGCCCAAATTCCTAGCCTTCCCTTTGTCTGATTTCTGCTTCACCAGAACCTTCCTTTAGGTTTAAAGAGTTGGAGAATGACAGTAGCCTAGTCTTAACAAAGTAATATACACTTATATGAAGAGCTTCTTATAGTTCCTTAATTGTTTCAATTGCTTTCTTACTTATTCTACACAATTGCCAAACTTAATCACTGCTTTGTTAACTCTTTTAGATAATTTTACCGCACTTTCCCTTTCTTGCTCTTAACCTATAGAGAAGGGGGCAAAGTGGGTAACATTACTCTTTTCCTCAAATCTCCTGCATTTTGGTTATGCTTCTAGGAGTTGTTATTCCTGGTCTATCCTTTTCAACGTAGCTCCAGTCCTTCCATAACAGCTAATCCATTCTGCTGATCTCCCTTCCCAATTCTGCTTGTTCTTGCTGGATCTTCAATTGCACATTCCTTCTTCTACCAGGGATACTTTTCCAACTACCCTGCTTTGCTTTACTCCAGAGGTTTCAATCGCTTTGCTCCTTGCTACATTACAGACCACATAGAAGCACCGTAAAGTTATTTTTTCTTGACAAATCTGCCCTTTATAAATCTTGTACTAGCAAGCAGACAAGACTGCATATATGTGCCTTAATTAAACCCCAACTTTTCTACCTGTCTACATGGTGTTTTTCACCCAGTTGGCAAATAGACCAAACTCTAACAATAGTTGAGACAGGCTACAATCCAGTCTCAATCATGGCAGCTCAACCTTTATATTTCTCTCAAGGCAAAATCCCTCCTTTTTAAGTTCCTCTTTTTGAATCTATGATTCCACAATGACTAACCTCTGCTCCATCATTCGCTGAAGAGTATCCTGCTTGTACTATTGCTGTCTTGTTATGAAGTTCCTGCATCAAAAACTGTACAGCTGCAAGGAGGAGATATATAAACTGATACAAGACAGTCTCTTCCACTTTTTTCTTTCAGGTCCTTTTTCCCAGCTGTAACCATTTACTGTATTTTCTACATCCGGTAGTCAGGCCATAACTTGTGATGATGCTTGGTGGGTATATTAAACTCTGATGATACGTACATTTAGTTATCTCATACTGATGAAGAGTGACATTGTTCACATTCTCAGAATCCCCAAATACCTTGCTATGAGACTTGAAGAAGTACTTCTCTAGGACAGGGGTCCTCAACCATGGCAACTTTAAGACTGGGAGTTGAAGTCCACAAGTCTTAAAGTTGCCAAGGTTGAGGACCCCTGCTCTAGGTGCTCCAATTAAGGGGAAAAAAATCAGGAAAAAAAAAGAGAAAAAGAGAGAAAGTAATCTGTCTGCTGCTATGGTTTGTATAGGCTAGGCTTGGCACAACCTGCCAACTGCAGAAAAAGAAAAAAAATACTTATCCTCGTTGTCTTCTGTTCTTAGACTCAGGATATGAGCATGTCCTACCATACAGCAAGCTGGACCTCAGACTCAATCTTGGGCTTTTTTCATATCATGCAAGCTAAAGGGGACACATAGCATTGCCAACCTTCAATCCTGATCATTAAGAAAAACCTATCTCAGTGTAGCATTTATTTGCAGGCAAACTCTTGCCAATACACCATAGGGTGCTTTAAATCAGCGGTTCTTAACCTGGGTGATATCGCCCCCCAGGGGGCGATTTCATTTTTCAGGGGGGCGATGGAATGAAAAGGGGTGATGCGGGGGAAAAGGAACGAAAAAGGGGCAATATGGGGGTGATGGAGTGAGAAGTTATGGGAACATTTTTGAGCCTTCTCCTGTGGCTCCGAGCCTCCTCCGACATTTGCAGAGAGAGACAGAGAGAGGCACTTGCTCTTCTCTCTCTCTCTCTCTCTCTCTCTCTCTCTCTCTCTCTCTCTCTCTCTCTCTCTCATTTACCCCCTTGCAGGGCTCCTGATTGGCCCTGCACCCGGGTGCCCCGTCCCCTGGGAGAAGCGCGGCCAGGAAGTCGCTTTCCCTGGCTGGCCCCACTGAAGTGCATGTGGCCGGAGAACCGCACGGGGAAGCCCCGGGATCCCCGCTGGGAGCAGCCCACCAGAGCCTCAGCTGAGCGGGCCAGCCTTCCCACAAGCCATGGCCCGAGAGCAGCCCCTGCGATCCCCAGCCGTGGGACCGTTAGCCCAGCTGGCCGGGAAGGCGCACCTGAGTCCCGGCTGCTTTGTCGGCGAAGAATGTGAGATGAGTAGAAGATGGAGGGGAGAGAAAGGGAGGGGGGAGGCATTTTCCAATCACCAGCAGAAGAGCCCCGGCCAGACCCGCGGGAGCGCTTCCTCCTGGGGTCCAACGCCAGCTTCCTTGCCCTCCTCCTCCTCCCCTTCTTCCTCCTGCCCCCCAGGTGGCAGTCCCGGCTGGGGCGGCGGCGGCGGGGGCATCGCTCCCTGGGCGACACTGGTGGGTCACAAATTGCTGGGAGTGCCACACAGTGCGGAGCGGCCCCAGCTCCTCCGGCATGACGGACTTACTGGCAGCACGGGAGGCTCCAGTGTTGGTCCTCGCCCTGGTTCCGACCGAGGATGCAGGCAGCGCGGGAGAAGGTTTGGTGATGCAGCTGATGGGGGGAGGGTTTCCGTGGATGCCCCGCGACTTAAGCCCGGGGACGCCGGCAGCCTGATGGGAGGCTTAGTGATGCAGCCAACGGGCGGGGAATTTGGCAGATGCCCCGTGGCCCTGACTTGAGCCCGGGGATGCCAGTGGTACGTGGGACGGCCTGCCAACGTGACTGTGAGCCAGGGCGTCCCCGCAGGCAGCGGAGCTGGGTGCCTACAGCAGCAACAGGGTCTATTCTGCTGCTTCCTGCCCCCCTCCTTGCCCCTTCGGTGCCCTCTACCTCTCTCTCTCTCTCTCTCTCTCTCTCCTCACCTGGAGAAAGAAGGGGGAGGAGGGAGAGGAAAGAGAGAAAGAGAGAGGGAAAGGGAAAGGGGAAAGAGAAAGAGAGAGAGAGAGAGAGAGAGGAAAGAGAGAGAGAGAGAGGAAGTGCAAGTGCCTCTCTCTATTTCTCACACACACACTGACTGAGTGGGGGAAGAGTATTGGTAGACCAAGGGCAGAAAGAGGGAGAGAGAGGGAGAGAGAGAGAGAGAGAGAGGGAGGGAGAGGGAGAGGGAGAGAGAGAGAGACCATTTTGACATCTAAAATGAAGATAACACTGAAGATATACATATAATAAAGGTAAAAAAGGATATATGCAGTGTTATCTTCATTTTAGATGTCAAACGGGTTTTGCGGCTCCCAGTGTTTTGTTTTCAATGGTCAGTACATTTAAGTGTCTTGAATAAATAAGATAATAATGAAATACATGTATCATAAAGTTTGGGAATAAAGTAACAGGTGGCATCAAAATTTTTCACACAGTTGAGATATGGGAAAAAGACTGGAAATAAATAATTTGCATCATATGTCCTGATGACAATTTTAAAGAAAATAAAAAAGTGTTTGCATAAATTGAAGAATTATTTCCTATGTTGAAATAATTGAAGAATTATTTCCTATGATGTTATGTTGGGGGAGGGGGACGATGACAACTTCCTCATTGGCTCAAGGGGGCGATTTGTTCAAAAAGGTTAAGAACCACTGCTTTAAATGCCCGATTCCTATTTGGCTGTAACTTGAGAAACCACTAAACATTATTGACCAACCACTTTCAATTTGAAATCTATAATCCAATTCTAGTAATGAAAGTTTGTCAGGAACAAAAATCGTCCCTCATACATCATCCTTGCACCCACATTAACAGGTGAAAAAACACAAAAGATGGGTTGAGGCCAGAGGAAAGAACTGTCAACCCTTTTTCTTGGCTCCTGTCCTTTGTGATATTCAGGCATGGAATTAGTCTACTTTCTGCTTGATTGAAACAGGCAGTCTCAAGATGAACTTTTCTGAAATTTATCAGAAGGATTATCTGGACTCTTTAGGTAAGTGCTTTTTATGGTTAATGTGCTACAGTACAAAGAAACATTTCGTTCTCCTTTCAGATCAGAAAGCTTATATTTTGTGGTACCCTGCCACCAAGTACAATGCTGCCACTGAAATGGAGGTCAAATGTGAAGGGCTTTTTGTGTTGTTGTCATTGTGAGCACATAGCAATGAAAGAACTGTTTAAATTTTTTGTTATTATTATTCAAATGAAAACCGTGTTCCACCATCTGAATCTCAGCCCCCTGATTACACAGGGGGAGGAAAGCACTCTGCTGTGTAGGGCTCTATTATCTAATATTGCTCTTTGAAAGGGGAAAAAAAAAAAAGCTAGAAGAAAACTTTGATCCAAGTCAGGTCAAGGTGACTTTTGCAAAGGTTAAAAGCTATTCTGAAGGGCTGCACTATCCATAAAGGCAAATGAAATTATATTTAAAGACTGATGGAAGAAAAGCAATAATTGAGATAAACTGCTACTGGTTCAGCACAGAAATCCTGATATTAAAATAGAGAAATGGAAAGCCTTTCAAATCAGCTGTCATATCCAAGAACATTCAGCTTTTCATTACATTTGCAACAATTATGTTTACTTTTTAATGTTTAGCAAGCCTTTGGAGGCTGAACTCTTAGCGTTCAGTTAAGCATTTCTGTAATAACTTGAGGGAATATTATGATTTTGAATCTTCAATTTGCAGCTATCCACTGCGACCTAACCTGCTCCCTGCATCTATAATATCCCAAGCTTTTGTCATGGAAAGAATTATGAGGTCTCAATCAAATGCATTGTGAATTCATACAATCCATATTATGAGCTGGGTAATGATTGTGCAGGACATATGTAGTCATACATATACAGAGAAAGAGAAAACTGAGTCTCAGAACATCTCACTTCTAGTCTGTGGTTTGCCATTAATGGAAGAAACAATTGGTATATTGTAGCAGTATTGAACATAAAACCTATGGTACCACATATGATAAATAAAACTGTCAATTTAAGTGCAGGATAACTGGGTCAAGGAATCTATTGTGGCCTAGACAGTCAAGTAATGAAAGCAACACAAGAGAAGAGTTGATTGCAGAATTTTGATTAGCTCACATCTCCCTGGCATTACAAGAAATAGGGCTAGGGAAATAAAGAATCTGGATTGCAGCCAATACACCAGTATTCAGCTTTGAGATTTGTATTGGCTCCTCCTTCAACGATATTACTCTTATTGAAACCAATGCTGCAGGTGCTTCCACCAGTTCCAAGATGGAATCAATGCGCTTCAAAGTCATTTAGCTTTTCATTTGCAAGCAAAGCTTTGTAGGGCCTCTGAGAGGCTGAATGTAATAATTAAATGATTCATTTTTCTGAGTTGGAAGCATGGACTCATATATACACGTGGAAATCATGTAAGACTGTATTTATGCCTTAGTAACATGAGAAATATCCTAAGTATTTTCTCTCACATAGGATCATGAACAGAATGCTGAGCTAATTCACCAAAGTCTTGAGGGTAGATAAGATCAGCACACAAATCATTTTCCTATATGAACTTTTTAATCATGGGCTTTCTGATTCCTGATAGCAACTGATTATGTTATGACTCATCCTATATGATGAATATATCTCAAAGATTCACTTGGGATCACTAATGGCTAGAATGAGCCAATTATGGACATTAATAATCAACATAAAGCCTGATAAACTTAATTATCTAAATTAAACTTGTCTAGTCCAAATATTAAAAGGGAGTTGACCCCAGGCTTTTAAAGCATTTATTTAAAAACATTCTTATGATTTGCCATATCTGATAGCTATACAACAGCACAACTGATAATTGGATGCTACTCTAGATGGATTAACTGAATACCTGGTTTCAGTTAATCCATCTAGAGTAGCATCCAATTATCAGTTGTGTTTAATTTGAAACAAAACATTTTTAAAGAGCTCATGTGATCTATAATAAAAAGTATAATCAACCAAGGCAGTGATTTTGTTTTTTTGTTTTGTTTTTTACTGTACTGGCTTCTTGAAAAACTGTAATACTTAACATTTCTTAAATTATCTCTGTGACTTCATTGTTTCATATCACTCTTATATTTCTTCCTTTAAAACCCGATGGACTCAGACACTTACTAATATTTCTAAATAGGGTTTAATTTGGTTCAATATGAGGTTAAATGGAAATTCACACAGAACTATAAAACTCACTGCCGTGGTTGATGTTTTCTTGCTCCCTTCTCCTCTTCTGTGTTGCAAAACTACAACTGGTTTAACCTTCAGTTTAGAAAACATCACAGTCTATAGGTTACAGGCAAAGTTGGGGAATTTGCCCCTAGTCAAATTGTGTTTAAGCATAAGTAAACACTTATACCCTAATACGTTCAATATTTGGACACATAAAATATGCCAAAAAAAGAGTTGACACTTTCCTTTACCATGAATAGGCCTACGTGTTCTATATTCTCAACAGACTTCTAGTTAAGGCTGCTGGGTAAAATCTGATACAATTATCTTCCTGGTTCCAGATAGCAGATGGTTCCTGAATCAGATAAAACTATAATGTTATCAGGTCAGCTTAGTCTTTGCATGGAGAACCATCGCTATAAGATTGTCGAGATTTTATCCAGTTCACGTTGACTGCTGTCTCTTAATTTTGTCTTCACTAGAAAACTCAGCTGGATTTGTATCCCAAACATCTAGTTCTTAAAAGGGCTGTTACACATTGTCCAAAATTTATCAAGAAAACCATTCTCTCTTGAACTAGACTGGGTTTAGTGTCTAAAGATTGAAACGATACACAAGGTGACTAACCAACTATCAGAAAGCCAGTTTAGTGTAGTGGTTAAGTTAGCAACTGGGAGATGATGAATTCTTGTCCCACCTTAGGCATGAGGCCAGTTAGATGACTTTGGGCCAGTCATTCTGTCTCAGCCTTAGGAAGGAAACAATGGCAAACCACATTTGAAATCTTGCCAAGAAAACTGCAGAAGTAAAAAAAAAAAAAAACTGACTTGAAACATAAGAATAAAACAACCCACTAAACAAATAAAGGAAATTAATTATAACAAAATTGTGTAATTTTATATGCATGCATAAATACTTCAAAAGAATGAGCAAATCTGAAATAAAAGTACAAGTTTTATTTTAGTGGAGAAGACTGAACGGGTAATACTATACCAGTTAATAAGTTGTTTTAAACACATACACACACCACAATATTTTCCCTCTCTTTTTCTACTAGAAGATTTCAAAAAAGGAAAGTCATTGCTTATGCAAAAATTTTGATAACCTAACTGGCAGAATAGTTATTCAAATTTTCAAGCTTTTAAATGCGGGAGATCAACCTAGCTATCCACATAAATAATTTTGACATGATAAGTATGTGAATGCGATGATAACTGATAAGTGAAGCAATTACTTTGCCTTTTTTGGGGGGAGATTATATTAAATGAAGATTCTGATAGATTAATGAAAAGAGACAAAGCAGACAAAAAGGCAGCTGTAGAGCTTTTGGGTCCTCTGTTATCTCTATTATACTATATTGAAATAGAGTTGCTATCACTAGTCATGTAACTTCTGCCTTCCAAGAGTGAACAATGAATAAATTGTCACTAGATGGTAACTGATAAATTGGGATTGGCAGTGTTTTGTTTTTTTAAAAGAGTAAATAAAAACATTGGCTGCCCCATGGTAGACCTTTCATGTAATATTTTTGAGAAGCTTTGTTGTGTTTGTCACATGGTAGGTCAGCATTCATTTATGTCTGAATTGTTCCTTGCTAGACTATCTTGTTGTATTATTTACTCATAAAAAAATATTTTCAAGCAATGAGATAGATAGATAGATAGATAGATAGATAGATAGATAGATAGGCAGACAGACAGATACAGATAGATATAAGACACAGTAGGTAGCTAGACGGAAAGATATATACTGCTATTTTTATTGATACATATTTTTAATTTGTGACTGAGAAAAATATAATAAAATGGTCATAAACTGAATATTTTAAATTCTTAAAATTAATTCTTAAATGTACATTTGTGATGCCAGCAGACAATCTTTCAAAGTTCAGGGTATGTTTTAATTCATTTCATTTCACTTGGTTGTTTTTGTTTTTGATAGCAAGGGTACCCTGGATTATGGGGAAAGTGGATGGGGCCAGAGTTAGAGGTTGAAGATGGTAGTGTTATTAGATTATTCATATTGACATTGTTATGCATTTTGATTCTTTCCTAAGGGTTAAATGGCAATTTTACTCTCTCCCCATACCTAGATACATTGGAAACATGAGATAAAGTACCAATTTTTTGACAGTTTGATCAGAATAGGGACTAAGGGATGCAAAAAAGTAGTTTGGGGACCTGTGAACTGTGAGTTGTCTACCTTGTTTTAGGAAATACATATGAAAAAGTGCATTTGTGGGAAAATATATTAAAAATAAATTAAGAATCATGCATTTTCAGGTACATATTGCCTCAGGATTCAGAATACATTCATGTAAAGGGTAGAACTATTCACATATAATTCTGGAGACTGGATTGAAACTGTATTCAGAATTTAATATTAAAAGTATACAATCCTGGATTTTCTAAAGAGAGACAGATTGCACATATAGCTAATGAGCAACATAGAAAAAAACCAATTTTCAATGAACCCACAGTAGGGGGTTTATTTATTTATCAAATGTTATGGACACCCATCTCACAAAAAGTGGCATACAACAATTAGTCAAAACAACAAATAAATAAAAATAATCATCCCCCCTTCCAAAAAAAATGTAAAAAAAAAAATCCAGAGGGCACAAAAAGGAGTGAATGATAACACAGTAACAGTAGCAGTCATCTCAAGATTTCACGGGTTCCCTGGGACTTCAAAGTCTTGAGGAACTTTTGGAACATTATATTAAACTAAATTGGGGATTGGTTCCTCTAGTCTTGAATCAAAGTATCAAAAGGATGCAGGGAAGTAATCTCTCTTTCAATGTTGTGGCTACCTAATTTGATATTTGGACAGTATAGTACTTTTATGTGATCTGTGTCCTTATAATGGCAATTGCTTGGGGCCCATTCCAAATTAATTTGTTTAAAGTCAAGTGAGATGAATGGTGAGATTGTGTTTACTGACCAAGCCTCACTTTTTTCTCCTGATTGGCTCTGTCCCTTGCCATCAACTCAATGGGGGGAAAGTCTGAAGGGGCGGATCTGTTCCATATACTATAAGTAGATCTAATCATATCATTTACAATATCAGTTTGCAGAATCTAAGTCCCCCAGGGAAAGTGTGACTTAGAAATGCTGTTTCCTTTCAGTGTACTGATGGCAAGGAGATCTAAGACTGAGAATACTAACACCAGTGAAGGCTTGAAAAGAGAACACCCTGAAGTGCTAATCCTACAAGGAAAGGCTATCTTGGGCACTGCAAATAGATTATCTGAAGGGCAGAAAGAATGGTTTTCCTAAGATTACCACATAAATTCATGGCAGAGGCAAGAATGAAATCAGGGACTTACTGGTTCATAGCCCAGTTCTCTGATGCTTTAGAGGGTAATGTTGGATGAGATCTAGGCAAGCTGTAATAGTCAGAGAAGCCTTAATCCACCTCTGCCTTGCTTCTTGTCACAAACAATTACTAAGCATTGTCAAAACGATGCAGTGCTGTATGCATCACAATCCATGCATTTCTTTGAACTCAATATGTTTTTTTTTAGAAGAAATCCTATATGATATTGCCATTCATATCAGCAATGTGCAGATCTTTTCACCTTCAGGCTATATGGGGGGGGGGACAGAGGGAGACATAGAAAAAAACAGTTTAATATAGTGGTTAAAGGCACAACAACAAAAACTAGAATTCTAACCCCACTTTGGGCACAAAGTCAGCCAGCTGATCTTGGGCCAGTCTCTCTCTTTTAGCAATAGGAAGAAAACATGCCAAACTACTTAGAATCATAGGAGAGAGTGACTTTTAAATTTCTTTCCCATTTGGGTCTGTCTTGAAAAATACAATTAGAACTTGAAGCCATTCCTTTCATTCCTCACATGTTGAGATTCTTTTATTTAGTCAGAAGTAAAAGAATTATATACAGCACAATAGTTCTTTAAGGCACTTTCACAAGGCATGAATAATAGCTATAAGCCTGAACCTTACATTGACTTTATCTGTACCTTATGTGTAAAATTACAGATTTTTGTTTCCTTATTTTAGTTCTTTGAAATTATAATTGGCAGCACGCTAGGATGAATGTCACTTGAGATCAATTAATCAAACAGCAAGGATCTAACTGAGATAATTTACCTATAACAGGTTTTGAACTGTATGGCAAAAATAGCTACTTAATCTAATGGGACTTTTAGTATGAGTAGATATACTCACTTACTTGAGAGCAAGCATCATTTAATATAATGAGAATAATTTTGAGCTATAGAATTGTACTGCCAAACTTTTTAAATTTATTCCAGCATTGAAACTGTCCAATTTTATGCTCTGTGTTACTGAAGAAAAAATGTTATCAGAAAGTACTGAACATGGGAGTAAGTATGAATGGTTACTTGGAAATAAAGGTAGTCCTCGACTTACGACCACAATTGAGCCCAGAATTTCTGTTGCTGAAACATTTGTTAAGTGAGTTTTGTCACATTTTACAACCTTTCTTAGCACAGTCGTTAAGTGAGTTGCCGTAGCTGTTAAGTTAATAACCCAGTTGTTAAGTGAATCTGCCTTCCCCATTGACTTTTCCTGTTAGAAGGTTGCAAAAGGTGATCACATGACCCTGGGGCGGGGCACGGCAACCATCATAAATATGACTCAGTGGCCAAGCATCTGAATTTCAATCATGTGATCATGGAGATGCTGCAGTGATCATAAGTGTGAAAAACGCTTATGAGTCACTGTTTTAAGTGCTGTTGTAACTTTCAATAGTCACTAAACAAACTGTTCTAACTCAAGGATTCCCTGTATTGTATTTAGAAAGGGAATATGAAGATTCAGATTTTCTCTTAGTTACGATGACTCCCTGGATAATTTTCAGTCAGTTACTCTCAATCTAATTTACCTCACAGGTTGTTCTTGGGAGAAATAGACAAAGGAAATGCTATATATGCCATATTAAACTTCTAAAAGATATTTTGATATTTTCATGGTTTTTAGGTTATTATAAACATTGGCACAAACATAGATTATCAATTCAGATGTAACAGAAATTACATTTTTGGACAATTTTGTACAAAGAGAAAGCAAGTTATGATAAGGAGGAAAAGGGGAGCATATCATGAAGTTGAAGTATTGCTCAAAGTAGATGTTGATCAGAATTGCATAAAAAGCCAACAAAGAAACAAACAAATAAAATTTTCAATGTATGGTTTAGGACAGTGGTTCTCAACCTGTGGGTCGGGACCCCATTTGGGGCCAAACGACCATTTCATGGGGGTCACCAAACCACGCTGTCCGCCATTTTTTTCTCTTTCCCCTAGCTGTCCTACTCCCTCTTATTGGTGGTCACACCCACTTGGGGGTCACCACAACATGGGGAACTGTATTATGGGGTCACGGCATTAGAAAGGTTGAGAACCACTGGTTTAGGAGAAGAATCTGAAATGTTTAAAAAAAAATAAACTAACGAAAGAAACCGAAATCCCCATAAAGGACCAGAGGATGTGTTAATATAAACCAAAATTATATGAGAAATGATAGGAGAGAACTTAAGGGTTTTTTTTTTTTTTAGCATAACTGAATATACATATTATAGGGGTTAATTTTGCAGAGACTGGTTGTCAATAAAATGGTCGCTTGTAGCTTTTACCGTCTTTGAAAAACTCATTTCTGTACAAGGATATATTAATCAAATATGAATAGCAAGGCATTTCATTTACTATTGATCTGCTCCTAATCAGAAATCAAAAATGTACCTTATCCCATGACAAAGTATAATTATTTATTTTGTTAATTACTATAATTATCTTCCCCACATTTATTTTGACAGCAGTGTCAGCAGTAGGAAACTATTTCTTCAAATTACCTCATGCCAATTATGAATTACAAATTCATACAATTTTGACAAATGATTTTCATACTCCTTTGCTCAGACTTTCAAGCCTTTTTGAATCAAGTTACCAAACTGGATTTGCCCCTAAAATCTTCCCCACTCCAAGTATTAAGAATCCCGTAAAGAAAGTCAAATAGTTCACATTGTATCATCTTATTAAGAAAAATTGTGAATGAATCAAATAAACCTGAAGAATCCTAAACTGAAATATAAGAAATATGAGTCCCATTAAGTATACGAGAAAGTAGCAACAATATTTATAGGGCTGTAGGGTAGATTGCATAAAGATAGTTCCAACTTACTATTTCATAATTTTCTTTGAAGGATTTTTTAAGATGGTATCACCATTTTAGGTCTACAAAAATATAGTTTCAGCCATGTTTCATCGGGAACTGATGGAACTGGCTATGTGTGCAGCTTTATAAATTAAGCTTAAATACATTAATTTAAGGTAAGGAATAAGATCACTCGCCCCCCAAGAAGATTTGGGGTTTCAACTGTACAGTTCCAGCACATTCCCAGCATGTTAATATATTTTGTATCTTTGAATGACTATTGTGTTTTGAAACTATTAGCAAGTTTTGATGCCAAGTTTGTAATAAGACAACAACTTCATCTGCTTCAAAAGGTCTTGAATGCTATGAATCATACTTTACTTAGTTCTATGAATATTGAGGGCAAGCTACCAACCAAAGATGAGTTGACTTGCACAAAACCACTTCGTGTATACAAATATGCCCTTGGAACATACTTCAGTATTACGGATTTCATCTGTTTTATATCTTGTATTTTTGTGGCCTCATTTTGAATTCTATACCTTATTGCTTTTCAAGTAGTTCTTGCATAGGAAGGAACAAAGTGAAAATTTAATCTTCAGCTAGAACTGGTATAAGTACCACCTAAGTACATCAGTGTAAATATCTTGCGCTCCTGTTCAACTAGAATTAATTTTGTAGTTCAAATCTTTGTGTAGGATTGACAACTCAACTCTGAGTAGAAATGAGAAAATATGTACTTTGTTCAACTAAAATGAAACATGCAGCATTTTCTTAAATAAATGCAGTGTGATTAAATATTACCCATTAAATCATTAAAGCCAGTACCAAGATTATATAGCTTAAATGTTTTCCACTAGCATATTTACAGTATTTAATATTTATATATTAAATTTCACTATTATTGTTATCATCTTTAATGTTCCTTTTTAAATTATTTCCTCTGATATCACCATCTATTCTGTTCTGGTAACACAAATGGCTTTGTTCTTCAACTAGGGTTAAAACTCATGGTCTCCTGTTTTCCACCCTCTTGCTTTAACCACTACACCAAACTGTCTCTCTCATTTACATTCTAGGTTAACATTTAACCTACAAAACTAACATTCTAGGCAGGAGAAAAAGCAATGGATGGAAATTAATCAAGGAGAGAAGCAACCTAGAATTAAGGAGAAATTTCCTGACAGAACAGTTAATCTGTGGAATGACTTGCCTTTGGAAGTTGTGAGTGCTCCAACACTGGAAGTTTTTAAGAAGAAACTGGACAGCCATTTGTCTGAGCTGGTATGGGGTTTCCTGCCTGAGTAGGGGTTGGACTAGAAGACCTCCAAGGCCCCTTCCAACTCTGTTGTTCTATTCTATTCTGTTCCGTTCTGTTCCGTTCCATCCCATCCCATTTCAGATATCTGATAATAGATGTTAATAAAAGTTGCTAATGCTGCAATAAATTGTCTTTAAGATGTATCAAGACTATCCTATTTACTTATCTTAATTTGTCCTATGCATGTCAGTATTTATTTATTTATCACATTAATATGGTATGGAGAAGATATCTGTTAAACATTTTGTCTATGTATTAAAAGCAAGAGATGTTCTTAAAAGCTTAAAATGAATGGTGTGTCTTCAGAGCATTTTCTAAAGCCCAAAACCTATCTAATCTAGAAACCTTCCCCACAATTACCAACAGATAACAATTGTAAATAATAAAACAATGGCCTCTTCCAGTACTTTTTCCAATAAATGGTACTGAGAGACAATCTGTCTCTGATTCTGAAGATAATATTTAACTATGATGCAAAGCAACCATTGATAACCTAATATTCCATGCATATTGGCTCTGTAAAGCCATTCAAGTATCCATTTTTAGTCTCAAATTCTCATTTTGAGAATTGAGAGGAGGGAGAAGAATGTCTCCCTTTTAAATTACATACATTATTTCATATATCTTTCTTTCCACATGTTTGTCTTTTTTTCTAAAGAGCTTCAGGCACAGAACACGATTTATCCGGGTAAGTCTAAAACGGAGCCGTAATACAAGTAACTAGATCAGATTTTATATACAAGATGTACTTATCTGAAACATTTTATCCTACATCTTTCAGTACTCTACAAAACTCGTTGCTAAAATATATATCTGTAACAGACAATAGCAGTCATAGAAATAATTATCAATTGTTTGCTTCTAGTGATATCCCTGCCTCACAGTTCAGTGACCATAAAAAAAGCAGCTGAAATCACCTTCTTCAAAAGATCTTTCTGGAGTCATCATTTAAAGAGAATGGCTCCATGCCCGTTGCTGACCATAAATGCAATATTATTGGAAAAAATCTACCTCATTGGCGTCTCACAGCAAACAGTAGCTGCCTTGCATGGTGAATTCATATATGGGTCTTCTCTTCAGCAACATCATGTACTGGTAACTATGCTGGTCCCATTATTTTCAGAGCTTTAATTTCTGAAAACAGCTTCTTATTGCTTATCTGTACCTGTGGTCTGACATTCTCTTATCTAGGTTTTATCACTGAAGTATTATCCTATTTTTTTTTAATTACAACTGCACCCTCATGTCAATTTTAGTCCCACATGGGGTGCTTTATAAAAGATTTTGGAAAACCTTGATTAGTTGTGGTCAAAATAAACTTCGGTTTTCAAATCTATTTGGGATTATTAACAGTGGCTTAGAGATTCACATATAAGACTGAAAAGATGTTTAAATGAAATAAAATAATCCTGGTTTTAAGCATTTTGTCTGCACTGGCCCTTGGTGAAGCCACCTCTCTGCTTTCTTCTTGTATGTCTTTCAGATACCTTTCATTTTACCTGGACTGCTTAGTCACTGCACTTCCTTGCGACTTCTTTAGTGGCTTCAATAAATAAAGTGATATTCTCCTGATATGCGTGCCAGAGCTTTTATTTTCTTCACCACGCCACGATTTGTACTTTTACCATTTCCATCACCACAGGGCCCATTTTCAAACTATCGTTTTTAAAGGTCACTTGTTTTGTTCCAATGCAGTTGAGCCTGACCATGATTTAACGACACCTCAACAAGCAGCATTAAAATTACCCTCTGATGTGATCATAAATAATTATCCGGCCAAAGAAAAGAAAGAAATTTAAAAAGAAAGAAAGAAAGAAAACAATATTTCTTTCGCAAGAAGCCAAGACGGAGGATATTAGTTAAAATGTTAAAGTATATTAACCAATTATGCGAAATCCTTTCATATTGGCTTGCTTCATTTCAAACATGGCACAGGCTATTTTGTCTGTGAACTCAAGTGGAACAAAAAGCTACAGAATGCAATTTGTGTCAGGAGTTGGACTACAGAAGGACAACTAATTCTAATTAGTACAAATTCCCCACAGGCCAAAAAGGAGGCCTAATGTAGGAACCAACTGCCTAATGCAGTTTCTATCATGCAACAGGTGGGCAGAGGTCTCCCAAAGGTTGTCATGGTGATAGCTACTGGTAGACCTTTCGCTGGACACCAGTAATTAATTGAGTGCATGGCCAGTCTTTGAATGTGATATCTTTTAATATACTTCAGACATAAAAAAGAAGAAGAAAAAATGGCTCTTTTAATTGGTTAAAATTAAAATAGCAGAAGAGTTTGCCAAGAACTACAGTAATGTAATGCAGGTCTTTTCAAACCCTCAAACTGGAATTCTTTGCATATCTACAGGAAGAGCAGTATGTTAAGAAAAAAAAGGGGGGGGGAGGCAAACTTGCTGGGAACAAAAATCTCCACCAACTCGTTATACAGATATTTTACAACACATATTTCTAATGCAAAAATATGTGTACAGCTCATTAACAGTGATTATTATGTATACGTTAAAAATACAGGTTTAAGATATGAAGAAATTGTGAGGACAGTGAGAGGATTTTTGAAGTGGAATGAGAATGAGACACCGAAAGGGAAGAAAGCTCAGAAGTTGGAGAGAAAAAAGTATGAAGTCATTATTGGAATGCAGAGTAAAATCCACAACATTTATTCACTTTACTACAATAAATAGATTTGCTCTCCAACTCTAAATCTATCTTTGAGTTTTGCTCCTTAAGTTACTGGATCCAGGAACTCATTTTTCAAATTTCTATTCCATATATGGAAATAATTCTCCCTTCAGAACAATTTATTTTTTATTTTTTTAAATGAGACTAAATTAACACAGTTCCTCTATTCTTGCTTAAGGAGAAGTGCAACTTTGAAAGTTTTTCAGTTAACACGGGCATAACATTTACTCTACTTTGCTCCAGAATTAATTTGTCTGTATGTTTTGAAGGTTTAGTGTTGGGGAAGTTTAGCCTTTCCCATTGCAGGTCAGAAATTTGTTATATTAAAAAAAAAAAGACATCTTAGACAGAGACTGCAAATAGTACAGTCTGGATATTTAAAACTGAGTGTTTATTTTCCTAGCTTCATCCTAAGCAACAGTGGAATTTATCAGGAAGTCATATAAGATTAAAATATAGACACTACCACTGAAGTATTTCAATGGTCCTTCTGACAGCCAAACACATTGAAATTGTTTTTAAAAAGTATATGATAGGTTTTCCTGTGAAACCAATCCTCATTTTTGGTAATGAGAGGCATACAAAATCTTAACATGGAAACCTTATTTAATTATCTGAACCCCAACTGATTTGCTAACTAGGAAAATCTGGAATTTGTAGCCTCAGTAAGGTAAAACCTGCTTTATAAAACTTTGTTTCTTCAATTTCAGCATACAATTTTGTTTGTATTATTATATGATCTTATAACTTGGTTTACGCTAATCAATGGGGTCTCTTTTGTTTTGTTTTGCTGGTCAATGACCGAACTAAAATAACTATCTAAATTAGTAGATTTCATCATGTCTTATAGTAGTGAATTTTATACATTAATTATAGAATGTCATATCTCTCTCTCTTAATTGAAGCACTGCATTGTGCTAGTTATCTACTTCCTCTGGGGTCTGTTCCAGTCCTTTTAATGGGAGGAGGGAAGGTACAGTCTCTTGGGGATGTCCTACCCCAGTATCTGGAGGTTGTTCAGATCTGGACGAGTTGGACTCTGGCTCAACCCTAGGAAGAATGAATGGCTTTAGATATTTGGGTGCTCTGGAAACAAGGTTCTTCCATTTCTGGTTTTGGAATGGGTGGCACTATCCCAGACAGACCCAATGTGCAAACTAGAGGTCCTTCTAGACTCCTGGTTCATGCTCAAAGAGAAGGTGGCAACCATGGCTAGGAGAACCATGGCACATCTTTGGGTGATGCACCAGCTGCGCCCGTTCCTGGACTGGGAAGCCCTATTTGCTGTCAGCCATGCCCTTATAGTCTCTTATTTGGATTACTGCAATGCTTCTTGGATTTATTATAAGTTGGTTAAGTATCTTGGTTGTTGTGTGAATTTATTTTTAGATGTTTTTACCGTTTTAATCGTTTTTGCCTTAACTGTTGTATAGTTTTAGAACTGTAAACTGCCCAGAGTCACTTGGGTAAGATGGGGGAATCTATAGAAATCGAATAAACAAATAAATAATATGAATGAGATGTCTAGAATAATATGTCCCTGGTAGAGCTGAAGATGAGAAAGAATGAATCACACAGGCATACACTCCCCCCCCCATTTCTTCAAGTTCAAATCAAACTATCGCAGCTTAGTAAGAAAGTATTATAAACAGTAACTTCTGTTAACATATATACCATAAGTTCTGATATAAGCCACTGATCAGTCCTGGAAGCTTACTACATATATATTTTCTCATTTAGATTCAACAAATCTGTACATTTTGTTACACATATTTAAATCATAAATACTATATCAGAATTTCCTTCCTCGTTACCACAGTTTTGTTACAGAAGTAAAATCACACACTGGGACGCACTCATAAATTGTCCATGAATTCACTCACATCTGAAATAGGAAAATGTTGAAATTTTCTTCATAGAACATGGAGTACCTTAGGTTTTGGCAGCTTGATCTCATGTGACTGATTTCAAATTGACAATTTTTACTCAACATCAGACTGGACTTTTTCTCAGAACAATATCAATCTGAATAGAAATATCTTTTCAACAAAGGTAGAGGAACAAGCTTGTTGCACACAAAGCAGCAGTGTCGTTTAATACTAGACCTCAAAAGATATAGAATGTAAATATTATATTTATTAACAATCATTTTTAGCGACAATTCAAAATTGCAATGGCACTGAAAAAATTTGGTCCTCACACTTACAACCATTGCATTATCCGCTCTTTTGATCACATGATCAAAATTTGGGCACTTGGCCATCTGCATGTAATATTTACAACGGCTGCAGTGTCCTGGGGTCATTTGATTGCTATTTGTGACGTTCCCAGCCAGTTTTCACCAAGCCAAATCAATGGGGTAAAGCTGAATTTGCTTAATGGCCATATGGTTCACTTAACAACTGCAGTGATTCGGTTAACAATCATGGCAAAAAAGATGGTAAAAATCAGGCGTGATTCACTTAATAACTGCCTTGCCTAGCAACAGAAACTTCAATTGTGATCATAAGTTGCCCGTAGCACCAGGGACCGGCCGTGGAGAGAGTTTTTCTGTGGACCGGAGGGCGCATAGTTTTGTATGCTGCCTGCATCCTGCATATGGGGCTCTGTTTGTTTGTGCAGACCAGTTGCTGGCATGCCGTGGCCCGGTACTGGTCACGGACCGGGAGTTGGGGACCCCTGTTTTAGAGTCCTATATTGCTTGGAACCGGGTTACCTGAAGGACTGTCCTATTTGAAGAGTGTGTACCCATCCAATTTGGTCCAGCAAATTGGTCATGCTGTAAATCCCATCAGCCAAAGATGGTCAGCTGACAGGGATCAGAAGATGGGCCTTCTCTGCTGTAGCCCCTGCTCTCTGGCTCTCTTGGCCTTTTGGAAGGCTTAAAATCTTGGTTGTATACCCGGGCCTGGGGCTCTGAAAGTATTATTGACTTAATTTCTTGGCTTTATTGTTAACTGATCTATTATCTCGATTGCTGCTTATATTTGTTTTGTATTGTTTCTATTCTTTTTAACTGTTTAATCAATTTTAGAACCATAAGCCACCTAGAGTCATTTGATTGAGATGAGCTGCCATAGAAACTGAATAATTAAATAAATTTAATACTAAAAACAAGGGTTGGTGAATTTCTTGTTCTAAAAAAATATATAATTTTACACTAATTATCAATGAATGCAATCATTTTATCTTTGTATATAACTATTAAGTATTACTTCACAGAAAGAGTAGTGGAAGCTTGAAACCAACTTGTAGCAGGGATCAAGGGTCAATCACCAGTAACTGAGTTTAAACATGCTTGGGATGAACACATACCCATCATAAGGCAAAAATAAAAAATAAAAAAAAATAAAATATAAAAATAATAAACAAATTAAAAACAAAACAAACAACCCCCCCCCCACTAAACTCAAAGGGGAGACTCAGTGAATCACTAGGTCTTTTTCTGCCATCTGTTTTCCATGTTTTTATGTTTCTATATGCCAGTTTAGTCCTCTGTCACCAGAATCATTTCATTAATCCAATGCCTTCAGAGCTTCCTGACAGTATTATTGTTTGGTCTCTACCAGAGGCAAACATGTGGCTTCTTTTAATAAAACATTTGCATGGAGCTGTTCTGAAAGACTTCCGTAGGATGACATTATTTTACTGCTGTCCGATTATCCTGGTGAAGAAAGAAGGCTGAGATAGAGAGATAGGGGAAAAAAAAAATCAGACTAAAGATTAGCAGAAATAGCTCTAAAGTAGTAAAACAAATGATGATCACTCCTTTTTGGCGGCTGACTATGCCAAGCTGGGGGAGGGGAGGAGTTTTCAAAGACTGACAATCTGGTATATTGAAGTATGACCATTATTTTTTATTTTCCACGTTTTTGGTCCAAAGACAGTTCTGAGTAATTGATTCCCATAATGAGCTATGGTTCGTTAGTCAATTTAATTTATAATTGAATTGGATGGATGTAACTCTGTGTAAAATTGTCTCTGAAGAATCTGTTTTGTTCGTCTGTTCAACTTGTGGCAGGAATAGAAGAAAATCTAAATTATTCCTTTTTGCAATGAGGGAAAACTCTAAAAAGTACCAGTTTCTCTTGTGAAAATAAGAGGCAGGAGAGAAATACTTTAATAGTTGCAGGATAAAATCTCACATTATTATCAAAAATGTACGGAAACCTTTTAATTTACATTTTAGGGTTAAGGCTGACACATTTATATCTGGAAGATAACTCTCTCTCTCTCCTTTGAAGACTAGAGTCACATCCAAGTACAGTAAACATCATATTATGTGTGTCCCCCCTCCCATACACACACAAACACAAACATATATATATACTGTATTTAAGTAAAAAAAATATTCTTCACTCATACACAAGCTACAAATCTCAAAATTATTGTATTATAATGTTGAAACTATAACCAGAAACTATAACCAGAATCCAGCAAGTCGTTGACTTGCACTGATGGTTAAGGAGCTGTGCTTAATGGCAGAACATGTGTTGTATGAAAAAGGTTCCAGGTCCATTCTCACGCAATTGCAGTAAAAAAAAAGCAATTGGAAAGCAGATGATGTGACAGACCTCTGCTTGAAGCCCTGGGGAGCTGCTGCCAATCAAACTAGACAATACAGTAATGGACCAAATGGGTCAACAGTCTGATCAGATATTAGGAAGCTTCCTATAATACTTATGTCATATTTCTAGCTGAAATTGTTTATTTGGTGGCTTTTGAATGATGCTTAAAAATACACCATATATTTCATACAACATAATAATTTCATACAGTCATGATATCACTAACCTGTTTTACTAATCAGAATCAAGTTATTGTTATGGCCTTTTAAGTCAGTCTTGACTCAGGGTGACTACCTGGCAAGCTTCAGTTTTCTCGGCATCATTTTTGAAAGTGGTTTGCCATTGTCTCCTTCCCAGGGCCGGGGGGGAAGGACTGGCCCAAAGCTACACAACTGGCTTTTGTCTTAAGGGAAGACTAGAACTCAGGTCTCCCAGTTTCCTAGCCTGATGTCTTAACCATTACACCAAACTGTCTCTCAATCAGACTAGAAGATCCCCACGATCTCTTCCAATGGTGTTATTCTGCTTGCCACAGACCACAAAAATATCTTTGTATTGGCGGAGGGGGGGGGAGACATCAAAAGACTCTGGAGGGCAACAAGTTTGATCTACACTATCCTAATGACAGAGTATCTTGATTCCTTTCAGTACTTCATATGAGACAGCAAATTTTCTAGCTATACACAACTTTTGACCAACTGTTTTGACCTCCTAAAAACATTTGAAGTAATTTGTAAGAAGAGTTAGTTACTTCTTACTACTATCATTGTGGTTGGCCAGATGGCTGACAACCTATTTTTGCAATTGGAAACAGGCAGAACATCAAGAGATAGCTTGAGAGCTAGTTGGTCATTATACCTAGGATGTGGGCTACTTCTAGTTGAATGACTTTCATTTAATGCAAACCCTGTTCTGTCAGTGCCAAATATATATGCAGTTTTCAGCACTAGGATCTAAAAATAAAATATAACATCTAGCTGACTCCTATTACCATTATCTACCTTTGAAACATTAACCAAGCCAATATTTGTTTGACAGGATGCTCCAGATCATAAGTTACATATTCATTCCTCTGGGCTTGAAAAACAGTCATACTGAGCTTCCACTCAAGTCCCGTTTAGAAAACTTGGATGTTGCATTGGTTTAATGAGCCCCAAGCATATGATGTACTAACCCAGGCCATGAAAACATCTAGCTTTGAGGATAATGAGATGTTTGATAACATCTATCCAAATGACTGAAGCACTGGAGCCACATGACACGCTTCAGGGAAATGGCAGAAATCCTCTAGCATCCACCCATCAGCTAGTTTGATCTTTGTCAGGGGGAGCCTTTGAAGATCCCTAATAGGCTGTTCAGCCTGACCCTGTTTTTAAGTCTTGCATTTCCCACATATTTTTTTAAAAAAAATTCAACCCTCTACTAATTAAAATGATTAGCATTTGTATTTAGTACCTAAACACCAGATGCAGAAAGTGTCTGTTTCTATACATTTGAGACAGTAGAACAGAACTCTACTAACACAATACAGTGACAGTATTTAATGGAGTTGTAACCAAACACACTCAAAGACACACAAATGCAGACAATACCAAAGAAAGGAAAAGAAATTTGACTACAGGGGAAAACCAGCCTAACTACAATGGGATAGGGATGGCAATCACCTATCCTCAATCCCAAAAGGCGTATATATTTATCTTACAGCCAAAGGACTATTTTGGCTGTAAGCAGAATGCAGAGAATTTGTACTGGAGAGAATTTCATATGGATTTGTAGAGGCAATGATGACACACTACTCTTCAGACTCAAATGGCCTCCAGTTAAGAGGTCGCTTAGCAATCTCATTTGTCTATATTTGCATCAAGTCCTCAGTAAATTCAAATGGCAACAGGCTTCCAGGCTCCTTATGTTATTCAGATAATAGGGTTTTTTCTTTTCGTGTAACTGTAATAGTGCAACTGTAATGTCTAATCTATGTCATACTTTGAGAAATGCTTATACATTCATTTTCTGAGCGAGTTACATCTTTCCTCCCTCCTGACTGCAGTCATTGCAACATCGGGGGGGGGGGGGGAGACACACACAACATTTTTATGTCTTTGGAAACATCATACTATGATGTTGTTCTACAAAGGAATTCTAGCATTTGGACCAATGTTTCCAATACTCAGTTAAACATAGATTGTGTGTTTGTAAATGAAAGAAGCATACCGTTTAACACCAGAGGGAGACTGGAGCTGTTGAAATAATTATACCACTGCTGAAAAATTTTATCTCTCTCTATATAGTTCTTTTTAAAACAAAGGTGTATGAAACAATAGAATATGTTTCTCTTTTTTTTAAAAAAATGACATCAATCATTTCTACATAATGTACAAACGAAACTCTAGAGCTCAGATAAGATGTGTCATGGAAAACTTATTTTCAGAGGCACTTGTATCAGTGTGTTCAATCATTTAATAACCTATGCAAGCTTCATATGTGTGTGTGTGTGTGTGTGTGTGTGTGTGTGTGTGTGTGTGTGTGTATACGGATATCCTAAAAAAGAATATGGATGAATAGAAGAATCAAAAGCTCAAGAAGTGAAGTTCAAATGGATTAATTGCCACTGAATCAAAGTCTACAAAGAACAAATTGCAGGTAGTCCACAACTTACAACAGTTCATTTAGTGACCGTTCAAAGTTGCAATATCCCTGAAAAAATGACTTATGATAGTTTTTCACACTTACGACCATTGCAGCATCCCCATGGTCATATAATCAAAATTTGAATGCTTGGCAACTGGTTCATATTTATGATAGTTGTAGTGTCCTAGGGGTCATGTGATCACCTTTTGTGACCTTCTGACAAGCAAAGTCAATGGGAAAGCCAGATTCACTAACCTATCCAGTTACTAACATAACAACTGCGGTAATTCACTTAACAAATGTGGCAAGAAAGGTCATAAAATGGGGCTAAACTCACTTAACAATTGTCTCATTTAGCAACAAATATTTTGGCTCCATTGTAGCTATAAGTTGAGAACTGCCATATGGTTTCTTGAAGGTCCAGATTTGCTATGTTATTCATTTATTCTATTGTGTTTTTTCTTTAACTTGTTGCATTTTAATCTTGTTTTGTGTATATTGTGAGCAGTCAAGAATTGGTTAGGAATCGGCAGGCACTGAAATAAAATAAAACCAATCAATAAAAATAAAGAAATGCAGATCAGTAATGGTGCTATTCAAAATATAGATGGGAAAGCTTTAACATTCCAGAACATTCTAGGTCTTACTTCGAGAGGGCTACCCTTAAGCAAAGAGATTAAAAAGACTGAAACAAATTGCAATGAATAAGGATGTTTCTCATTATTTCTCCTACATGTCTTATTCAGCTGGCCACTGAAAAAATGTCTGTGTTACACCCATCAACAGTTTTATGAGTCTGTTCTGGCTTTACCAGGAGTAAGGAATCTGGGACTTTCCAAATGTTGCTGAAATATTGCATATAACAGCCCCTGCCAATGGTGAAGAATGCTTTAAATTAGAGTTGAGTATTAAAGTTCTCCACTTCCATAGACAATTATTTCTTTCTATTCTTCTTCTTTTGTCATTCCACTCCATAATCCTGAAATATACACACTTCTATCCCAGGATAATAATCCATGTGTCTGATGAAATGTACTGTAATTTCCCCAAATTTATGCTATTACGTTCAATCAACACAAGACCCTCCACTATTCACTGAATATTGAAACAGTCATACTACATGCATACAGTGGTGACATAAGGAAGGCATAAGGTCAAAAGGAAGATCTTTTGATTTGGCATAGTTCTAAATTTCTGGCACCAGCTCCATTGCTGGCAGATGGTTGTCCTTATCACTAAACTAATACAGTGGACTTTCCCGCTTTTTACATTTCTGACACAATTGCTTCTTGATTCATGCAAACTAGTTCAGTCTTACTCCATTCTTTAATCATACTGAATTGTCCCACTCTCCTGCCTAATTCTGCTTTAGCTGGCATAATTTGTCAAATGTTGATTGAAATAAATTAAGGAAGTAATTATTGCCCCAATGGGGCAGCAAAACTTTTTAAAATGAGATGCATAACTTTTGGGGACTTGGTCTGAAAAATCTGCCAGATATTGTTTGTCAGAAATGAAATGTAGTAAGGAAAATAAAGTGATGTGGCTAAAAATTAAAATTAAATTAAAATAAGATAACTTTTATTGTCATTTTTTTTACTGTGGGCACAGGCACACATTAAAAATGAAATTCTGTTGCTTGCTCTCAAAAGTGTACACATACATAATACACATATAAACATGCTATCTACAACATATGTATATACCTACATCCTTACATATAAATACATATAAATATTAATCACTCCTCATCTTGAATACATAGCAGAAGGAGGAAGCTTAAGAGTTCACAAGGTTAATAGTGTATGGAACAAAACTGTGACTGAATCTGGATGTTCTTCTTCGGATACCACAAAGCCTCCTCCCAGAAGGTAACAAGGAAAACAGCAGTGAAGAGGATGTGTAATGTCCCAGACAATCTTGCAGATGCTGCACAAGCATCGCTTATATGCTATGTCCTGGATGTAAGGGAGGGAATTGCCAATAATCTTTTCTGCCATCCTCACCACTCTCTGCACCGCCTTCCTGTCTGAAGCAGTGATGCTTCCAAACCAGACTGTGATGCTGTATGACAGGATGCTCTCAATCATTCCTCTATAGAAAGTGGTAAGGACAGAGGAAGTAAGGTGTCCTTTTCTCACGCGATGCAGAAAATGCAGGTGCTGCTTTGCCTGCTTCACCAATGTCTCACTGTTGAGCAACGAAGCCAGCCTACTTGTTAACTGCACACCCAGTAATTTGATGCTGGTAACCATCTCCACAGGGGAATCATTAATACACAGAGGAATGTGGTTGTGCCTGCCTTTTCTAAAATTGAGAATGATTTCTTTGATTTTTACAATGTTTAAAACTAGGCTGTTTTTCTCACATCAGTTCAATTTAAACAATAAATTGTTTTAAAAAGTTATGTCATATTAAAAGTTTTATAGTTCTATAATGAGTTTTGGACAAGTTTGAGACATAAAAACAGAACTATACAAAATGTTGGTTATATTGTGGGGAGTGTGAGATATTACAGTATCTGATGGACATGACCGTGGGAGGGGGGAGATTAAAAACATCAGCTGGAGCTGTGTTCACAAGATCAAAGCCCTGCCTCTTTTTTAAAACATGTGATTTCATCTTTGGGAATCAAAGTAATTTGTGTGAATGCTTCTGCTTATTAGAAATAAAATAACTGCTTCTGTGCATTTCTTGGTTCAACAAATAGGGCTGCCAACATAACTGCTTTTTTTTTCAGACTTTAGACCTACCAGTGTTTGCTACCTACTATTAGCTAAGTGCAAGGATTTAGTGGGCAGCAGCAGCTTTAATTCAGACTAGATTTTATTCCTTTGTTTCACCTGGCATCTATATACTGTAAGTCAGGGGTCCTCAAACTTGGCCACTTTAAGACATGTGGATTTCAACTCCCAGAATTCCCCAGCCAGCCAAAGTAAACATTTGAACTTGCTTCTGAGAGAGAAACCTTTTCGCCCATCTCGAGAAAAAAGAGAGAGATGATTTTGGCTACATGAACTACACGGTGCCACCTGCGAACTGAGAGCTTAAAACAAAATGAATGGTAGTCATTAATCTGTATTGCCAGAATGAAAAAATATGAGTAATGTAAGCACAATTTTCAACTAGCATTAGATAGAAGTAGATATGCATAGTCTAAGAGATAACCTTTTATGAAAATTGAGAAGTTGACTATATGTCAGAGTTGTGTGTACATGTACTTATGCACTCTTTATTATATTGTGTTTTTCATCTAATACTTTCTCCATTTTTATTTTGGGTGTTGGAAAAAGGCGTGACTTCTGATAAAAAAGGAGCAATGTGAGGGAAATATCCCAAAGGATGATGCTATTTTTCATCTCTAATGTGCTTCTGACCTTACTTATTCTCTACTTATCCTTCTTCTCCCAGTTTTTGGGAGATCATTATTCTTTTTGCAGGTGCCCTTTGGCCTCCATTTTCTTGACTTTTTGTTTGCACACAATAATTCATTTCCACTCCCTTTTCATTTTTAATGTCTATCCTTAGCTTTTTTTTTTTTTTAAATTATCCTGAATTTCTAGTCCACTACCATTCAAGTCTTGGTCTCTTTTGTTTTTAAATCATGCTTCTTCCTTCCTTCTTTCCATTATGCCATTATTTGATTTTTTTTACTTCTCTTGTCCAATGCATACATCATGTATTGCGAGAATTGCATCAAATGATGGGTCAGAGCTGCACATATGCAGCATAGAATAGAATAGAATACTTTATTGACCAAGTGTGATTGGACACAGAAAGAATTTGTCTCTGGTCATAAGCTCTCAATGTACATACAAGCAACAAAGTAATATAATCATAAGATACCAGTAGGAGAAGGTAGCAGAAAAGACGAGTAGGATAATAGTAATACAGCCCTACTACATGGGTAAATATCCTTAGTACTGTGGTAGTTAGATGTTCAGCAGAGTGATGGCATGAGGGAAAAAACTTTGTGTCTAATTGTTTTGGCATGCAATGTCCCGAGGGGAGGAGTTGAAACAGTTTATGTCCAGGATGTGAGGGGTCTATAGATATTTTCTCAGCTGTCTTTCTGACCTGTGCAGTATGGAAGGTCCTCTATGGAAGGCAGCTTGGTAGCAATTGTTTTTTTTCTGTAAGTCATAACTATCTGTTGAAGTCTATACCTGCCCTGTTTGGTTGCTGTACCAAACCAGATATGTGTATGCCTACAGAAAATGGTGCAATACAGAAGTGGGGTCATTGGAAGGAGAAAAGATTAAAACCTTTTTTTTTTTTTTTTGCTATTTTGTTTTAAGCTATACTTATTAAGGCTGCCCTTTCCCTATAGCTACTAGCAATGAGAAACAGTGATTGCAGTTACCTTATAATTTTCTCTCCGTGTGTATATGTAATATTACTATCCTTTAGCACGCCTAATCAAGATAGCTGTTTTCCCACACTAGGACAAGTAAATAAATTATCAGTACAAGCGGCATGTTATTACATCCTACCCATACCTCATCAAGTACTGTAGCAAATTTTAAAGTCCACAGACACAGTCTAGGCCAGTGTTTCTTATCTCTAGTAACTTTTAAGATTTTAAAGGTTGGAGAATTCTGGGAATTGAAGTCCACACCTCAGGGTTAAGAAATGCTGATCTAGGCAGCCAGGGGTATAAGAAAACACAACCTTTGCTAGTCTGGGTGACAGAAAATGTCCTGCTTATTAGTTATCAGTCATTCATACAGCTTCTTTCTTCTACTTTCATTATTGCAATATATGCCATATGGTAATTATTAAAATTACCAAACAAATTACAAGAATAAGTGATCCTATGTCTGGAATCCAACACAGAATTTCCTGGAAGTAAGGTTACATCAGATTTAACTGCATATAAATGATTGAGATTGAGTGTGAGAAAGCCCAAATGCATTCATGCATTGCGGAGAAAAAAACTCAGGCTATTGTGTTATAATCAATAGATTTGAAAATCGATAACTGAGTTAAGGAAAAAGAGGATTTTTATTCTGGAGGAAAGTATTACACATATTTTCTGGAGCTCGAAACACACAACAATTTGAGAAGGCAGCATTAGGAGATTTCTTTACATCAAGTCAGAACATTCATCCAACTAATCCAGAACAGTGAAAGCAGTTCAACTTCACCTGTTTTTTAGGCAGAATTCTCTCTCTCTCTCTCTCTCTCTCCCTCCCTCCCTCCCATCTCATTCATCCATTTATTCAATTTGTATAGCCTTCCATCTCAAACCAGTGACTCTGGGCTGCAAACAATCATAAAAACAATGGCAACATGGTACAAAAAAAATTAAATACAAATAGCAGGTAAAGATTTTATAACCTGATAGGGTCAGCATAACCAGAAAATGGAGCCCATCACCCACTTGGGACTCCGGGCCTGGACAAAGAGCCAGGTCATCAAGGACTGCTGCAAGGCCAGCAAGGTTGAGGCCATCCTAACCTCATGGAGAGGAGATATTCCAGAGGACAGGTGCTTTGGTAGAAAAGCATATTTTCTTGTGAAAACTACAATGATTGAACCCATTGCAGGGAAGGCATGTATTTCACCATTGAGTTATAACCATAAGGTAAGAGAGATGGGCACCACAGAGAATCTCAGCTAATATGGGACAAGCATGTATGACCTGATATGATCAAATACTTAGAAATATGAAATTATTTTGTGCTCTTTTTCATGATTAGTGGCATTATGCTGTTATGCAAATAATCTGTTATTTATAGAGAGATGCATTATGCAGTTATGCAAATCACCCATAAATAATTAATATTTCTCATCATTATTTGTGGGGAAATATGCCCCTAAAGCATGTAATATCAGGTATTTAATATATTGTGGCCTTTCGCTTGTTACCCTTTATGAATAGCATGTTGTTCATACCCATGTTTTTACTTTACTGTTCAGTATTTATAAATCTTTTTTGAAGTCCTGTGAGATCAGAAGCGTTGATAGAGGGTGGCTTTCTTGGACTTGGGAAAAAGGCGGGGATAGGGTCTGCTTGTTGGAAATCCTCGGAGCTGTGGCCTAAACACATTTGGAGCACACTCGGTTAAAGAAGGTTATCATAGAACAGATGTGCTTGTTGCAAGAATCATCATAAGATATCTTATAGCAAACAATGAAGCCAACAAGGTACTAATGAGTGTGCCCAGAGCTGAAAAAAAAAAAAAATGATAAGCTGAAGATAGCAATGTATGCAAGCTCTTTGAGAGAAGTCTTCCCCATAAAAACAACTTTGGCATTCACCCCAAAATTCACAATTGTTTTACAAGCAATAAACAAATCAAGTTGAATTTCACTATCAACAAGGGTGTATCTGTAAAACTATTGAAAATGTGTCTTCTAAGGCAAAATTTTGCTATTACCTTTACCTTTACTTGGCCTATACTTTATAATATAGGATTTGTATATAAGAAATGTTTTTCCTCCTTATTTTTCTTTGGCAGAAAAAAACTGAGGGTACTAAGTAATAAAGTAGAAGAAGTCAGACTGACACAGACCAAATATGGATGGTTTCATAGATTCCTGCTGGGATTGTGATCCCAAAGTAGAAGATAGCTGGTTCGTCACTAGCAGCTTTGTGGTGAGACTAACCAGCTGATGACTCCATGTTTCTGTCCCTCTGTTGATGACAAGCTTCCTGCATGGGTCTATGCCAATTCGTTACAGCCAACTTGTCATGGCCAAAATACCATGGGACAACTCACTGCAGGAAACAGTTACACAAATATCTTTTGTGAAATAGTGGAATAGAATCATTAAAGAAAGGATGGAAAAAGGAGGGACAGAATGAAATGTGAATGACAAAAATTATTTTTTAAAAAAAAATTATTTTAAATAATTGAATTGAATTGTTAATTTGTCCCGTGGCTAGTTGTCCTGTGGCGTGTTGGCTGTGGTGAGTTGTCCCTGAGGCAAGTTGGCCATGGTGAGTTGAATTGACTGTGGCAAGTTGTCCCATTCCTTCCTGCGTAGTTATCATGCAACACCTGCTGATAAACTGTAGCTCCCCTCTCTACTTTTCGGGTTTCTGCTTACTTCATATATTTACTTCATCAGCTGCCACTGAACAATTTTACAGTGTTGACTCTGACACCCCTTGATTTCACTTACTATCTCACAGATTGTCAGACCTCAGTAACATTGTTTAGCAGCTATCTGAAGATCAAAAGAATCTGACAATTTTTTTTTTAATTCTTAAAAAATGTTGTTTGGAATGCAGAATTTACTGACTCATTTTTCTTAAAAGAAAGAGGAAAAAAAACAACAACTCTAGCCTAATTTCAGAACCTGATTTCCTAGTACAAACCTGAGCAAGAAAGGCATGATTGTTCTCATAAATAACTCAGGACTAAAGAGTATATTTTAAATAAGTTTCCCCACAAGACACAACTGCCCTATATTAAATTATTTTAAGCATAAGTTGATTAAAATAACAATTAGTTGCTATTATCTTACGGACATTTTCATATTTTGCAGCATTTCAAAGGCAATTCCAGCTAGAGTAAATTTGTTGCTACCCCACAGGTATAATCAACAGGAAAATTAATAATGATCTTCATAGTAGTTATAAATCATTATAGTTTTAGCAATTAATATAGAGAAAAAAATATGGAAGATCTATAGACAGTATTATTGTGGAAAGCATCCTTTTAATTTTTTAATTTATCATTGGATGTATGCTTTGCCTTTCTATTTATACCAGCGCCCAAGGCAGCAATAAAAATATAAAACAATTCAATTAAAATGGAAATCAAAATCAAAATTAAAATCAGACATTAGAATAAGCAGCAATTAAAGGGTTCTGAAAAATATGATTTTACAATCTCTGTAAGTACTAGGGAATGCATTCTTTTATTCTGGGGTCTGCAGAGAAGAAGCCCTTTCCTGTCTACTATTAGCTGAGTTCCTGGCAGTGGGGCCATCTTCAAAAAGATCTCTTTTATTGATTTGGCTAATGGACGGGTTCATTAAGGGAAAGGCAGTCTCACAGATAATAATAATGGTGAACACTCAGAACCTCTATGGTCAAATTTACTTACTTGTTAAGGTCATCCACAAAACAAAACCCAAAATTCATAACACCATAACAATAAAAACAATTAAGACCTGTCACAAGACCCAGCTTGCTTTAAACCAATCATTCTACGAAAGCTCTCCACGACAGTTCAGTTTTGACCAGCTTCTGGAATCTCAACAGGATAGGTGCCAACTTCCAGAGGAAGCGAGGACAGAGTGATGATGACTCTGAGAAAAGTGGAACTGATGACCAGGGCAGGATGAAGAGTTGGTAAATAGACCAGCTCTTTGAAACCCCTTCATAAAGGGGAGGAACTGGGATTGCCTAAAAGTGCTCCAGACAACTGTTCCTCACAAGGAGGCCACAAGAGAGTGGTCTCTAGTGAGTTTAGAGTTCTGGAAGATGACGGAATAGCCATCTTGCTCAAACTTTGGTTAACACTTTGCAATAATACTAAGTTTTCATACTTTTTTTCTAATTACTTTGGAAATTGCTTGTTAATTGCTTTTCAGCTATTAAAAAACTTTGGATTGACAGGTTTGATGGCATTAGATGAATTTTGTTCAATCTTTAGTAAAAGTTCTAATTATAAATTAAAAAAATAAAAATATGGGAGAATAAACAGAAAAATGATAATTAAAACTTTAATCATTTATCATTTCAGATAAATTGAAAATAAGATTTTGCAATTAATTATAAAAAATGGACACTAGATGAAACTAAAGATTACAATTAAAGGAAAGCGCACATAAACTTGATTTACAATTACAGAATTAAAACAAAATATTTTAACACTGAACACATTGAGGGATATTTTTGTTGAAGTGATGAGATTCAAAGATATTACAGAAGAACAAGTTTTACCTTACAAGATTGAGACTGAGTTAAAAGTATATTTACATGTGACAGGCTACAAGAATGACATGGAAAAAGATGTTACACTGGATATGCCCCCCCCAAAAAAACCCAGCTGATGTTTTAATAAGTAAAAAAGATAGAGACACAATAAACAAAGAGAGTGACCTGCATAATTTCCTATACTGGATTTACAAAATTTGCAAAACCTTTGAAGAATATGGTGAGAAGGGACAAAGAAAAATGAAAAGAACTCAAGCTCTATAAGATTATTCGAATGAGCTAAAATTTAAGATGTTAGTTGTAAAAGAAGGATATATAAAGTTGGTTTATTTGATCAAGGTTAAAATATATATGCTGTTATTTCTGATAACACTTAATGAACTTTTGTTGACACAGGGACTGAAATGACAAGGTTTTGCATATAAGAAATGTGATATGGGAAAAGATATTTTGCTGTATTTTAGAAGATAATAAGTTACTAAAATTGTTTATACTTATTTCCAGTCGAAAGAAAGACTTCCTTAGCCTAGTACTCTTCAGTTATATTAAGACTATAATTCCCAGAATTCTCAATTATTATGGCATACACCCTACATCTGGAGAACACTGTATAAATAATCTTCAATTTTTCCATGAGATTTCACCTGTAGAATTCCATATCTGTTGAGTTCAACATTAGATGTGCTTCTATGTCATACTGTAGTTATTTCTTAAAGCTTAAATTTAACTACTACATCCTATTATTTAATCATTTATATATAACAGTTAGTTGTTTACAGATGGTAATAATTTACACTGTATCTATCCCTCAGCTTTGGGACAAATCCCAACCATTGTAGATAGACTGCCATTAGAAATAACTGTATTGAAAATTGATAGTACTGAAACTAAGATAAAGCTTGAATACATTCAAAATAATTATATACTCAATGGAATTTTTATCATGTTTCTAACTATTGCTTCAGCCTATGACACGAACTGTATTTCAGACTTCAGAAATGATTTATGCGATCTGCTAAAGCTTCCAGATGTATCATGTCAGAGTGGAATTATGAAGTCAAACACTGATGTCAAATACAAATTTAATTAGATGCTGAAGGAAATACTAGACCAAAGGAGAAAAGGGCCAGCTTATTAGGTCAAAATGGAACTAAATTCAGGGACACATTTTCCTCAGTGATAATAAAACAATTATAGAGTTGTATAAAACAAAATGAATTAGGTGGAACCTACAGGTATAGAAGATCTGATTTATATAAAAGATGAAGCATGCCACATTTCAGATTAATAGATGCAAGGATTTTCTTCATAGGTACTCTTAATTAAAAAGCAGAACAACGCAGGGAAGATTCTTAAAAAAATCTTGGCAGAACTGGATGACATTTTAGGCAAATTGCTGTTTCTGGGGTGACAGAACCATGGTGGTGCAGCTTAGAAAGTGTTGTCTGCAGGGGTCCCAGGTTGGGCCTTCTCAATGGCAGCCCTTCCCCAAATCAGATGGGTTCTGCTTCTATTAGCTTGATGTCAGCTATTGTAAATCCATTATTATGTATGATAATGTATTAATTGTTTCAGCAGACCTTAGGAATCTGAGGGTTTTTCTGTTTTTCCTGGATGTGATTGAGTATATGAGGTATAATATTCCTTACTACTGTGTAAATTGCAACACCAGATTATTGGATTTTTTTACCTTTTAATCTTATTACTGAAAATCTGTAAACTGCTAAGAGACAGACATGACTGAAGCAGCAGAAATAAGAAGGTAATACAATAGGATTGGAAGGAATGGAACATACAAGATATGGAACATACAAGATTGCACACACTCAGCCAAAATGTTTCCAAAAGCCATTTCTGGCAGTTGAAAATGTGCAAGATCTATTGGAAGCTGAAATAATCCTAAAATATATTATTCCGACTTCTCTTCTACAAAACATTGTAGGTGGAAGAGAAGTGTGGGAGTTACCGAAAGGCTTTAAAATGTATTCAATGGAGTTTGATCTAAAAATCTTCTAGACTACCAATGTAGCCTTATTGCTTTTATTCTTCTATATCAAAATTAACTTAAATATTAGTTAATGTTTATCGAGAACACAAATGGCTTTCATTTATCTGGTCAAAAGAAAACTTGACTACATATATAATCAATAATATACAACTTTTCAGGTAAGGCAAACTGGAGTTTTGCCACAGCAGTTGAATGGAGGAAGCCTAACTCAAAACTCAGTCTAAATAATCAGTTAGTATGAGTGCAGAGGTAGCCGGGGTGACATTGTTTATAGTATCAAATAGGACGAGTATTATTCTTTCTTAAGAAACAGGTTTAGATGAATTACTGTAAGGCAGTCTACATGGAACTGTTTTTCAAGAGAGTTCAGAAGCTGCCATTTTTACTGAAGAAATGTATTAAATAATTAGTACAGAGGTACAACCAGGTCTACATTAGTAGTACTTTTTTTTTGTTCAGCAAGACACCTTTGGTTTTCTAAAAAAAAATCTAGCAATAGTATAGTCAAATGTAACTAACCTAATACCCAACCCTTTATATTTGTCTAGAGAATAATATTTGATTTTATAATTATTGATTAGAGTAGTACCAATGGAAAATCTCTAATACATAAATAGGAAATCGTTCTCTCTCTGCGTGTATGTGTCTGTCTGTCTCTTTCTTCTCTTTCTTTCTCTTGATCCATCTGGGTGGTTAAATTAAATGATCTTTTCCACAAAGGTCAAAAGTTAAGTGTCTTGGTTTCACAAGCCTTTGCCTGTAATGGGATGATAATCCAATTCCTTGACATGAAGAACGAATTTTTGTCCACTAGTTATTAAATATGCAGGAAGCCTGAGTCTGAAGATAAATATATAGAAGTAATGAGAAGTATAGCTGGGATAGAGCATTAAGATAATACTAAAAACCTCAGCTGAATGGAAGATGGGTGGAAGGAGAAAATAAAAAATAATACATTTATAATTCATATATTTTTAATAAGAGAAACTATTTTTCCCTAAAATAAACATAAGAAAGTATAATAGTGAATGGCTCTAGTTGTGGTAAATCTTTTCCCAGTATAACCTCTGCTTTGTCATAGTCAGTAAATCAATGTTTTATGTGTAGTAAAATAATTTTAAGTACTGATTAATAACGCTAATATTTATTTAAACTCAGCTTGACAAGCTAGCTAGCCATTGAAGTTACTAATCCAATGATATACTTGCCTGCATACATGCACGCGCATGTGCACAAACACACACACAAACACATGGACACACAAATATCTCTGGATATATATATTCCTCACTTGTGGCACACTGTTGGACTGAAAGGAAATAAAAGAAAAAGAATCAATTCTTTCCCTAATCATAAAACCTTCCTGAAGTTAAATCTTATTTTATTATATATAGAAAGCATTTAATTGTACTGACCATATAAAATTTAAATGTTATTGTCCACCTGCAATATCTTTACACAGGTCAGGAAATCCCAATCCACAATCAATTGAACCTATATGCTTTCTTTATTCATTCAATCAACCTATTTCGGGAAAGTGGATAGGAAGAAGAATGTGATTTTAAAACTGGAGAAAAAAAAATATTATTAACCTGCACTATGTTGATGACACTGTTCTGGTAACCAAAAGTGCAAAGGATCTTCAAGCTTTAATAATAAAAGACAAAAAGCAAAAAATTGGAACTAAAATTAAACAGAAATAACACAAAATTAATAAAAACCTCTATTTGAATTCACAGTGAAGATATTTAAGTGGTAGCTGCCATTCCTTTACTCAACAGTAAAGGAATCAGCATTCGAGAAATATGCTACAGATTAGCACTGCAAGGTAGCAATGACGGACATGCAAAAGATATTCAGATGTTGTGACATGTCTGTACCAACAAGATCACATCTGTGCCAGCAATGTTTTTTTTTTCCCTTGTGATAATCTATGGAAGTGAAAGTTGAACTTTGAAGACTGATATTTGGGGGAGTTAGAGAACACTCCTGAGAATTTATTTATTTATTTATTAGACTGTTATCCTGCCTTTATTACTTATAAGTAATTCAAGGTGGCAAACTTACCTAATACTCCTTCCTTCTCCATGATGAATAGCATGGATAGCCAAATCAATTCAGAGTTCTCACTCAAGGCACAAGCTACCAGGGTTATATTATGATATTTTGGACTCTTTTCTCTTGAAATGTCTATAATCCTGGGACAGATGTGCGTATGAGATGGAAATGGCATTAGTTGCACTTTTGGATGATCTCTGGCACCCATCCTTGCTCTATTTGGTTTCTTGGTGGATTTTCATACTATTGATCATGGTATCTTTCTGGATCAACTCAGAGAATTGAGAGTGGGCGATATGGTGTTGTGCTGGTTTGTCTCCTTTCCCCAGGATCAAGTCCAGTCAATGGTCATTGTTTGGGAGAGACCCAGCCCTTGTTTCCTACTATGTGGAGTGCTGAAATGATCACTGCTCTCTCAACATCTACATGAAGCTATTGGGTGAAGTCTTCCATTCCTTGGGATAAAGTATGATCAATATGTTGATGATTCCCAGTTATACATCTTTGCCCCTGGTGAGTTAAGCAATATTGCAGATTTCTTATCCTGGTGCCTGGAGATTCTGAGGTTCTGAATGGGGAACAACAGGCTTCAATCCTAGTAAGGTGAAGGTGCTTTGGGTCTGTGGACCTGCTGGTTCTAGAATGCTGCCAACTTTAGTGCTGGATGGGGTTGCACCAAACAGACCCCTTATGCATTTGCACCAAACAGACTCCTTGTGCATCTGGATGTCCTTCTACACATATGATTTCTATTTGAAGAGAGGATTGCAGGTGTAGCTAGTAGGGCTTTTGCTCAACTTCATATTGTGCACCCAGTTGTGCCAAAAGGGAGGTCTTACTCATTCATGCCCTAGTCATTCATGCCCTAGTAGTCATTTCCGAATTGGATAAGTGTAATGTTCTGGATATAGGGCTGCACTTGAAGAGCATCCAGAAACTTCAGCTGCTGCAGAATGCACTAGTGTGGGCAGTTATGTGGGTTTCTAGAAGAACACACATTACACTTCTGCTCTGCGAGCTGCATTGGTTACCAGTCTGTTGGTAACCACTCTTCCCCAATTACATCTGCCCATCCCACAGCTTCAGCAGAGAAAGTATGCCATGGGGATTAGGGAGCTACACTGGGCAGGTCCTGGGCCTTTTCTGTGGTGGCACCTGCTTTATGGAATATCCCACCCCCCCCCCAAAAAAAAAATTGAGGCAGTCTCTTTTGTTTTTCATAAAGTCCCTCAAGACCTGATGGTATCATCAGATCTGGGAATCCCAGAGGACTGGTATAATATTGAGGCAGCTCCACTTTTAATAACACCTGCTCCTTATCCATAACTTTTATTTATATCATTTAGGTTTTTTTTAACAATTTTTAAGTTTTTAATAATCATATTAACAATTGTTTTGTGTACGTTGATTGTTTTTTTAATTTTGTTGTATGCCGCAACATACAAATGTTTGTGAGACGGGCAGCCATATAAATGAATGAATGAATGAATGAAATAGTGAAAAAAAAAAGAAGAACATGAGCTAGAGTAAGATAATCCACTAGTAAACCTGAAAGGTCAGTTAAGGTCAGTTTATTCTGGAGAAGGTCTATCTCTGTGATTGTTAAGTGACTGCACTGACTTGATAGCACATAATACATTCATACATATATAATGTGCACTAAGAGAAGAAAAAAAGCCATCTCACTTTTTTTCAGAATAGATTTTTACAATTGGAGTAATGCTATCAAAAAGGCTCTGCCTGACTTAGACCTGGATATGATAAATTATGCGCTGGTTCATACTGAAAGACAAGATATTCTTTAACCTGATACTTTAGCAATAGCAGGGTCCAAACTGTTCATTCTTTAGAATTCAAAATAAATACCTTGGATTTTACTTAGAAACAAACTGGAAGTCAAGAAAGTTATTTTAGAGCTCATGTAGTATACTGTAAAATAATCATTTTTGACAAAGCTGTAAGTGCTGCATAAATTTGAATGAGGGAGAGTGAAGTTACTCTATGCATAAAATACAAATGCCTCTGGAGGTTTTCCATACGCTTGTGGATTTCCTAAGTTTTTAAGTTTATGTGTCACATGAAACACCTCTTCAGAGCAGACTTTTACCCTCTTAAGTATGTAGGGACAATTCCATTTTGGTCCTCCCTAAATATATTTATATTGTTGTCAGTTTCCTGAAGAACTGAAGACGCCATTATGCATCTTAATTTTTCAAACATTTTGTCTGTACACTTTGACCTTCACAACATTATGTCTACTATATAATAATAGCAATATGTAGTCAGAACAACCCAAGCCATAAATAAGAAACCACATGGGAATTTCCCAGTTGGTTGGGGATGGAGGTTTCTGTGGGAACCAAGGATATATCTACTATGGTGAAGGCAAACAATGATCCATGATGGACCTCCTAATTCCAGTGCCATGCAGAACAATTCTGCTGCTTTTTTTCCTACCAGCTCTTATACACTTTGATGAATGAGAATCTGCCACTGAAAATTCTTTTAAAGGTAATACTATTGAAACTTTCGTAGATAGGATGAAGGTTCGTTCTCTGAGTTTATGAGCTGATTTTCGAATGTTTCATTACCAGGCTAGGTAACAACTTCAGAGGAGTTTAGGGGATGTCAGTGTCAGTGTTCTTCTGTTTATAAGGGCTTCGTGTGGTCAGTAGGTCTTGTGATGGTGAGGTCACATTAGGTGAGGATCCCATCAGGTCAGGGTTTTGCGATGGGTCTTGTGATGGGTCAGGTGAGGGTCTTTCATAGATAGGTTGCGTTATTCTTTTGCTTATTGAGTTATCCAGAGCTCTCCAGGATGAGTATGTGAATGGCCTCCTTTTTGATCTGTGGCCTTGTTGGTTTCAACAAAAGATATCAGGTGGCAAATTCCTTCTTTTCCAGATTGCGAAGGGTGAGTTGTCTGGAAGGCACAGTGTAATGGTGGGGATATAACGTAAAGCAGTAAAACAGATACCCTGAAAGTTCAATCAAGAAAGCAAGCAAAATACCCCCAACCAATAGAAATTAAAAAGAAACATTCCAGCATCCAGGAAAGAACAACTTCTGAAGACCCTTTTGCAAAGGAAGAAAACCTTTGGACTTCTTCCAGTGGCCATCAGGAACCCATTTACACTAACAGAATGGGAACACAATTAGTATTAGCATGAACTGTCATATAATCAACATTCATATGCGAGACAACCCCAATAAGCAGATTGCCATCTATTTTTAATACTGTCCGCAACATTAACTGACCAGTAAAAATAGAGCCACGCTCTGAATATTTGCAATTTGTGTTCTGAGAATTTTCTTCGGGGCTTCAACACACTGTGTTTTACCAAGATAAAAAGAAACCTTTCACCCATGTGGACCCCCTTGTGGAAACAGAGCATTTGCAGTAGCTAAAGTAGCTATTACTCTATCTGACTAGAAGTATATCTTCATTTCTTTTTTTTTTCCACTGTGCTTTTTCTCCCTTTCTACTTGTGTTTTTCTACCAGTGCAGAACAAATGTGTCTATTATGTGTGAATTGAAAGAATGCATCACCAAATCCACCCTGATCATCCTTGAAATGAGCTTATGCACATATGCTCCTAAATACACAGATTCAGGTCAGATATTTAAACAAATGCAAAAGAGTAGAGTGAAGAACAGAAATCAGGCTCTTCAAAAGCCTTGGTTCAATCCTACAACCTCCCCAAATTATCAGCAAACTATTTTATTGTGACAGAGCGAGAAAATGATTGAATAAATGAATGGGAAACGATCATATCAGCTTTTTAAAAAATTTAAGAATAACTCCATATAAATGTAAATTAAGCAAAGCCAAGTTTAATTTTTTTTTCCTGCTTCCATTCACTACTTTATGGAGCATGCTTCCTGATAATTCCCTTAAAGATTAAGTGTGGGCCCCCAAAATCCCGTATTCCTCTACCACAGGGGTCTTCAAACTTGGCCTTTTTATGACTTGTGGACTTCAACTCCCAGAATTCCTCAGCCAGCGTGCCTGGCTGAGGAATTCTGGGAGTTGAAGTCCACAAGTCATAAAAAGGCCAAGTTTGAAGAACCTGCTCTACCACATGGGTTATGTTATGTCCTAGAATTTTAGGTGTAGCCATATCTAAAATCAGTGTGGGAACTCATGACTCACTCTGGTTCACAAGTCAGAATCCTCAATATAAAAAAATGCACGTTCCCTTGAAACTATATAGGATTACAGTAATGGGACACCCAGTCCACAGATTTTGGGGCAAAAAAAAAAAAAAAGTCCAAAGGATACGAACTCTATGACTACAAACCTTAACGGGTATATGATCATATATATATAAGCAGGTTTAGCCAAAAGTATTTTTAGAGCAGTTCCAGAATTTAAACAATGTTTCAAGTGCAGGATGGGACCCACAAACAATGAATGCCTGAACAGAAATCTGATATATTTTCCTTTGCAATCTAAGGCAATATAAACTGTAGTCAAAACAGCTTATTTGCAACATGTAGTTAATTATCTCTGATTTTTCATATGAAATTCACATTGTTTTAAGATCATAATTTTTATATGATGGACTGCTTTCTACCCCATAGCTGCCTTTCTAAATATTAACTGAAGTCAGATGGTTCTCTGTGATGTGAGATGTTGCCTACAGATGCACATATCTCTTTAATTCAGATTCATGTTGCGATTGATTTTCCATTTCATTAACAGGAAAACATATTAAATAATTCTAGCTGAAGTCACTTCTTTGTGCATCCATCTTCTTCATCAGTGTATTCCCAGTGTATTCTCTGTCGTGTGGCATTTTAATTAGTTTTACACAATGTTGTGCATTCAGCAAAAAAACTCAAAATATGATAAATGGAATTAAATGTTTCAGTTTTGAGAACATGAGCTTAGGTAAGCTTTTACACAATAAGGCATTAATAACCTTTTGTATGTGATACCAAACAATTTTCTGTGATTGATTAACATTGTGTGACGTTAACAGCAATAACAATAGATGACCACTTTACTCATTGTAAAGGCAGTGATAGCCTACAATCACACAAAATTATTATTAACTTTGGCAGAGAAGGCAATTAAAAGTGGAACATTTCGGGGTTTTGTGTTTGATTCTAACAACAAGTGTAATGTTTATCAATCCCATACACATATGTGCACATACTGTATATACATATGGAAAGATTGAAGGACTGCTCTAGGTTTACTCCAGGCTCTCAAAAGTGAGAGAACCAATACAAAATGTATTCATTTGGTTATTAAGGCATATTTAAAAGCATGATGGCATTTCTTTCATTACAGAAGGCATTACACAGATTTTGGCTTTTTTACAAATTTTACATATGAACGTCCAGTTTTCTACTGCATTTACAGCCAATCTCATACCCATTTGTATCTGTCATATTTCTTAAGAGCTTGCTCTTCTTTCTAGTGGTATTGGTGCCATTAAACATGATTTAGATCAGGGATCTTCAAACTTGGCCCTTTTATGACTTGTGGATTTCAACTCCCAGAATTCCTCGGCCAGGTACGCTGGCTGAGGAATTCTGGGAGTTGAAGTCCACAAGTCATAAAAAGGTCAAGTTTGAAGACCCTTGATTTAGATCATCTTCATAATGTTTGATTATATTCTGAATTAAAATCACCAATCTTTGGCAATAACAACAACAACAATAATAATCTGAAACAGTACACACTTTTCATCCTCCCCAGGGACTAAAAACTTGCAGCCAAAATAAAATTTTCTAGGATGCCTGTGTTTTTATTATGGGCCTGAAATATGTAGGCCATATTCTGACCCAAGGTTCATAATGGGACTGCTGCTATCAAAAGTAGATAACTCACTAGATAGCCATTGTATTTTACTGCCGCCAAGTGGGAAAATAAAAATATGATCACAAAATGAATGGTGCTATTGGAAGCACCACCAAATTCTGCATTGGGATTAGAAAAATATTTGGGGAATGATTTTTAAAAAATAAAAAAATCAGGTCCAATTGTCATTCCCAGCAAAGTTTGCTCATCAGTATTATTGCGGTTGGAATGATTAAGCAAAGGATGACAGCACACCTGCTTTGTAAGAATGAAATAAAGTAACTTCTACAGATGGGGGGATGATGGGTAATGCCATAATAAAAACCTGAACAATCCTGTTGTGAAGAAAAATAAACAGATACTTTTCTCCTTTTATTTCATACACTCAGAACTGACAAATAAACTATACATTATCTTAAAGATGCTATCTAGCAGGTACATCATCTTCCAAATGCGATGGGATTGGTGATCATGCATGCTTGAAATCTTAGTATTTCAGTATGATAACAGGCCAAAAGGGCTGTTCTAACATAACATTGGGATCTAATCCATATCATGGTTCTACTATTAAAAGGCAGAGTCTCTCCTTTTTCTTAAGTATAGTTTGGAGACTTGTATCTGTCCTTTATGTTGCTAATAATAATCTTTTTAAAATAATTTCATTAACAAAACCCTCCCAAAATCAGGAAGCTGGTATACTATAATGCAAGGCATTAACTTTCAGAAGAAATGTAATTTGAAAACTGTGGTTCTATTATAAATATTTTTAAAAAACGAAACTGGAAGTAGCTCAGCCTTTGTTTTCCATGGGTCCTACCCTAGGCAAACAGAGAAATGTAAGCAGGGTTGACATTGGGCGTTAGATGGAATGGAAAGAACAGCAAGCAGTATCTTTGCCACTGTTTCTTTAGATAAATTGACATTTTGTAATTGCCTATGCTCCCTGACTTTGCCATTTTGTCAATGGACAAGCCCTCTTCCTCCCTATGGCAACCACTTTGTTTGAACCACAACCACAACACGCTTTCAAGATGGCAGTTTTGTCCTTTGGCCCCAAAAATAAGAACATTTTAAATCTGAAACATTTTAACCTATCTGAAGTGCGGAATACTGTCTGTAATCCAGACAGCCACTGCTTGCCAGCCATTACCAGCAATCAGAAACAATAACTTATATATACTTTAAAGGTTTCACAGGCTTTATCTTAATGTTGTTCACAGAGTGACAGTGTGAAGTGATTGAGTGACATATAGATGTGGAAAAGCTGAATCAGAACAGTCAGCACTGTTACATTAGGCAAGTGATCCAGTAAGGGGTGTCAAACTGCTGGCCTGCGGGCCGGTTTCATCATACCGAAGCCACGCCCACCCCATTGCCAGCAATGCAAAAAGAGTCACGATATGCCACACCACGTGACATGGCGAGTTTGACACCCGTGCTATAGACCATTCCTAGAAACTCTATAAATAATCAGTCGTGACAACTTAGCATATACAGGATTATTGTAATTCATCATCCCATGAATGCCAAATCATCTAACTGGAATCTTTGCAATACTTTTCTCTTATTCTTTTCCTTCTTTGGCAAACATCAAAAGCCAAAATCTAAAGAACATGTATTTTTAATATTTCCTTAATCCTCCGCATACATTTTTAAAGTAATCATCAGTCATGGCATTTTCCACATTATTAATTCTTTAGCGATAAAAGTATGAGTGCAGTAAAGAAGAGCTTCTGTTTTTGTTGCATTGAGCCAAAGCGTTATCTTTTATTATGTGATCCCTCCTCGAACCCTTCGTGTGTTGGCAACTCTCAACCTAACACTTACAGTTAGATCAAATCTATCGGGGAAAACAGGAGAATCGAGTATAATGGAAGATCCATTAAACTATGCAAGTATGCATGAACTGTAGAAAGTGGATCCTGCACATATCAGCTATAGCCTTTAGCTGTTAGCAGGTGCAAGTCAGTCAGTTGTACAATTCATTTGTCTACCTAATTGCACTGAAGATAGGCTTTTAGTTTGCCTATAACATTGCTAATGAGTAGGTTTTCAGTTCGATCTAACTAATTAATTCTTGTTAACTTCCTTTACATGGCTGTTCTTTTAATTTAACCAGAGACAGCCCCATAGTTGCTCCTTGCGTTTAGCCTCCACCAGATTACTCTATTCATTAAGGGGCTGTAATTACTGGTCATACCCCTTTCCAAATGGCCATTACAACCTCTGGCTTGCATATTGAATAACAGCAATTTCCTGACTCCAACAGACTCTTACGTGAGGGAGGGGAAAATGCTAATAAAGAAAGAATAAATGATTCGCTGCTTCATTCAGTGGTGTGTAGACTTCTTTTACAGAAGAAATTGCACTGAGGTGGTTGCTGGCAGGCCCCCTACCTCCACCCTGGGTGAAAACAATAAGAACCAAGTCAAGCATTGCCTGCTCCTGTGATTACAGCATCCGTAAAAGTGATTATATGGCTGCTGTAATCAACTTCAATGAAAGCTGCCTGTTAGAGCTTCAATAATTACTCATTTCTGTTAACAGCTTGCTTTCAGTTTAGTACTTTGAGGCCTAGAAAGAAAAAAAAAACCTAGGGTGTTTTAATAAAAAAAAAAAGACTCTGTGAGTCAATACTTGTGTGTGGCCAAAAAGAAAAAAGAAGAAAGAAAAGTTTGTATGCAACTTTTTGTCTTCTTCTCAATAACAATCTCCCCCCCTTTTTAACGTAGGCTTTAGGTTCTATTTAATCAGCAATAAGCACAAGTTCATACAGGGTTCACTCATGTACTACGTGTTTACTAAAGGAGGCATGGGAGTTTAAATAAAGTGGTGGTTTTCAGCATTTTCCCCATGTCTTTAAACAAACTGCCTGTCTCCAGAGCATTTAAAAACCACCATGGATATCTTTGTACTTCTGACGTACCTCCTTTCATTCAAAAAAATACAAGAACAATTTACATCAGTTACGGATTTCTTAATGACCAAACTTTTTACCCACAGCAAAAATCAACATTGGTCAGTCTTGTCTAAGCTGGCACCAATGAGTCATATTTACTAGTGATGTAGTCAATAGGAGATTACAAAGGTGGGAAGGACTTGTATATCAATAAAGATTACTTGTAACTCAGAGTTGACATGAGGGGTCCTTGGTGCTCTCTGAGCTTGGTTGTTTTCTTGCAGATGTTTCATTACCCAAACTAAGTAACATCAGCAGATATATATATATATATATATATATATATATATATATATCTATATATATATATATATATATATATATATATATATATATATATATATGATAAACAATAAAATGATCACCAGGGTAATAAAAACTATAAAATTTATTAAAAAGCACCTAGCTTTCGCCGTCACCTGCCGGCATCCTCAGGGCTAGTGCGCCAGGGAGTGAGAGAGTCACTTTTATAGGTGCAGTGAGGTCTGCGCGCGACTCCTCGACCTCGTCATCGGGCCTGAGTAGAGTGACTGCGCACGGCTGGTCTGTTCCTTTCTATTCATTTCAATCGCACGTTCATCTTCCTCCATCCTTCTTTCCCTCAACCTTGGGGTGGATGGGCAAATATCTTTATGATTACAACAGTCTCTATGTTTTAGCTCTTTTCCCTCGGGGGTAGGTGGCAATAAACGTTTCATGTTTATTTTACAATCCTCCTTCATTCCGTTGTTCTTCCTATGGCAACTTTTTCGTTTGATTTTGGTGTTTTTACTTCTTATATGGATGTCATCTAAGTGATCTTGTAAGTCCTTTCGGGGTAATTGTGATTCACTAACGGTCTGGAGCTGGAGAGGAAGTCGTTCGATCGCGGAGGGGGGGGGACAGCGATTCTTCAATCGTCCCTGCATCTGGCCGCTTTGCGCGTGCCGCACCATACTCAGACGGTCCGGGGGGGGCAGCGGTGGAGCCATGCCTTCGCTCTTCCCCCTGGGGTAAACACCGTCCAGATGATCCCACAAGCCCCTCCCAGGTGGGTGCAGCTCGTCGACGATCCGGAGCCAGAGGATAAGCCGTTCGGTCGTGGATGGAGGGGGGCGGCGGCTCCCCGATCGTCGCTACACCCAGCCGTCCGGCGCGTCTCCTACTACGGGTAATCGGTCCGGGGGGGAGGGTAGCGATAGGATCACAATCCGTTTGGTCCTCGTAACGTCCTTCCTCAGTTTGTCTCCTCCCTCCTGCGTTGCCGGTGGCTGCACGGGTCCTCCGGAGCTCTCCGAGATGCGCAAGCAGGGGGGAAGACGGCTTGATCTCCTGAGTTCTTTCTCCTTCCTGCGGTTCCCTCTCTCCTAAATCGGTCCTCCTGATTTGACGGGGGGATCTCTCTTTTCTTTCCGAGATGACTAACACATTTTCTTCCATATGCGGATGGATTGCCGTATCCAAGAGTCCCCCCCCTCTTCCAACCGCGATGTCTTCCTTTATATTGGTCACAACGCCTCGGGTATCTGTATCCTCCTCAATGCCATTAAAGTTGTTATTGGGACGTCGGGGGTACTGTCCTTGATTATTTGTGCTCCACAACCTTAAAGCCATATATGCCGGGCACAGGTCCACATGCCGGTTAATAGAATTGTCATCTGAGAGCCATGCCTCCTTAAGTAGGCGGCCCCCCTTGGTGTTGTCGCTAGCCAATATGCTAACCTCACTGAAATTGAATTTATGGTCTAATTCCGCCATGTGTGCCCATATCTGGGAATGTTGGTCCCCCCTTTTTACTGCTAACCTATGCTCATGGACCCTGGTTTTAATTCGTTTAGCTGTCTCCCCAACATAATTAGATTGGCAGTCCATACAGTTGATCTTATAGACGGCTGCCAATCTTTCAATGTTGGGGAGTGGGTCCTTAGGGCGCCTTATAGCTGCCCGCAGTGTTTGGTTGGGTCTATGGGCCACTTGTATCTTGTGCGGTGCCAAAATCCTTGCAGTACTCTCCCCTACATTCACAACGTCTCAGAGGTACTGCAAGGATTTTGGCACCGCACAAGATACAAGTGGCCCATAGACCCAACCAAACACTGCGGGCAGCTATAATGCGCCCTAAGGACCCACTCCCCAACATTGAAAGATCGGCAGCCGTCTATAAGATCAACTGTATGGACTGCCAATCTAATTATGTTGGGGAGACAGCTAAACGAATTAAAACCAGGGTCCATGAGCATAGGTTAGCAGTAAAAAGGGGGGACCAACATTCCCAGATATGGGCACACATGGCGGAATTAGACCATAAATTCAATTTCAGTGAGGTTAGCATATTGGCTAGCGACAACACCAAGGGGGGCTGCCTACTTAAGGAGGCATGGCTCTCGGATGACAATTCTATTAACCGGCATGTGGACCTGTGCCCGGCATATATGGCTTTAAGGTTGTGGAGCACAAATAATCAAGGACAGTACCCCCGACGTCCCAATAACAACTTTAATGGCATTGAGGAGGATACAGATACCCGAGGCGTTGTGACCAATATAAAGGAAGACATCGCGGTTGGAAGAGGGGGGGGGACTCTTGGATACGGCAATCCATCCGCATATGGAAGAAAATGTGTTAGTCATCTCGGAAAGAAAAGAGAGATCCCCCCGTCAAATCAGGAGGACCGATTTAGGAGAGAGGGAACCGCAGGAAGGAGAAAGAACTCAGGAGATCAAGCCATCTTCCCCCCTGCTTGCGCATCTTGGAGAGCTCCGGGGGACCCGTGCAGCCACCGGCAACGCAGGAGGGAGGAGACAAACTGAGGAAGGACGTTACGAGGACCAAACGGATTGTGATCCTATCGCTACCCTCCCCCCCGGACCGATTACCCGTAGTAGGAGACGCGCCGGATGGCTGGGTGTAGCGACGATCGGGGAGCCGCCGCCCCCCTCCATCCACGACCGAACGGCTTATCCTTTGGCTCCGGATCGTCAACGAGCTGCACCCACCTGGGAGGGGCTTGTGGGATCATCTGGACGGTGTTTACCCCAGGGGGAAGAGCGAAGGCATGGCTCCGCCGCTGCCCCCCCCGGACCGTCTGAGTATGGTGCGGCGCGCGCAAAGCGGCCAGATGCAGGGACGATTGAAGAATCGCTGTTCCCCCCCCCTCCGCGATCGAACGACTTCCCCTCCAGCTCCAGACCGTTAGTGAATCACAATTACCCTGAAAGGACTTACAAGATCACTTAGATGACATCCATATAAGAAGTAAAAACACCAAAATCAAACGAAAAAGTTGCCATAGGAAGAACAACGGAACGAAGGAGGATTGTAAAATAAACATGAAACGTTTATTGCCACCTACCCCCGAGGGAAAAGAGCTAAAACATAGAGACTGTTGTAATCATAAAGATATTTGCCCATCCACCCCAAGGTTGAGGGAAAGAAGGATGGAGGAAGATGAACGTGCGATTGAAATGAATAGAAAGGAACAGACCAGCCGTGCGCAGTCACTCTACTCAGGCCCGATGACGAGGTCGAGGAGTCGCGCGCAGACCTCACTGCACCTATAAAAGTGACTCTCTCACTCCCTGGCGCACTAGCCCTGAGGATGCCGGCAGGTGACGGCGAAAGCTAGGCGCTTTTTAATAAATTTTATAGTTTTTATTACCCTGGTGATCATTTTATTGTTTATCATGAACACTCCCAGGGTTCACGTTTTTAATTTTCTCAAACGCATATATATATATATATATATATAGTGAAGAAATAAAATGAGCACCAGGGTAATAAAAACTATAAAAGTTTTTAATTAATTAAAACTATAAAAGTTTAATTAAAAAGCGCCAAGCTTTCGCCGTCACCTGCCGGCATCTTCAGGGCTAGCGCGCCAGAGAATGAGAGAGTCCTTTATAGGCGTGTCAAAGTTTGCGCCCGGCTCCTTGATCTTGTTATCGGGCCTGATTGATTCAATTGAGTACATTTAACCTGTTTTTCCTTTCTCTTTTTGGTTACGTTTCCATCTTTATCCATCCTTATTTCTCTCAACTTTGGGGTGGTTGGGTGGCAACTCCAGTTGTTTCGGTTGTCTTTGCATTCTAACCTCCCCCCAGGTTCAGGTGGTAGTGCACATTCCACATTCCTTTCACAGCCATGTCCTACCCAATTGTTCCTTTTAAAGTAACTTTCCTTTTTAGTCCCACTGCTTTCATTTTTAGTGCGCTCGTCATCCGGATGGTCTTGCAAGCTGTTACGAGTCAAGTACGGTGCGGGGGGGTGTTCAGCAGGGTGGAGGGGTCGTTTCTCGGTCATCGCCATACTCAGCTGTCTTGCGCGCGTCCGGCTTCGGGTACTCGGTCCGGGGGGTGTGTGTGTGGCAGTAGAATCCCACTCCTTCCGGCTATCGTAACGTTCCTCTTCAGCTCTCCCCTTCTTTGCACTGTTGATGTTCGTGTGCATTCCATAGGAGTCCTCGGGGTCGTCGGGCAGGGGGCATGACGACTCGATCCTTCGCACTCCACCACTCTCTGATCTTCTCCCCTCCTCCCTGGCGGTGCTCGGGGGTTCGTCGTTAGCCATGTCCCGTGATCTGTCATCCCTGGATCCGATCGCTCTGGCTGCGCGGGGGGGTCTTCTCCTCCCTTCCGGACCGGCCACGATGTTTCTTTTAGCGCGTAGGCGAGCTGTTGCATTCGGCGACTCCCCCGCGTCTCCACCTGCCGTATCCTCCTTCATCTCGGAAGGAGTGGGATTCGACTGCCACACACACATACCCCCGACCGAGTACCCGAAGCAGGACGCGCGCAAGACAGCTGAGTATGGCGATGACCGAGAAACGACCCCTCCACCCTGCTGAACACCCCCCCACACTGTACTTGACTCGTAACAGCTTGCAAGACCATCCGGATGACGAGCGCACTAAAAATGAAAGCATTGGGACTAAAAAGGAAAGTTACTTTAAAAGGAACAATTGGGTAGGACATGGCTGTGAAAGGAATGTGGAATGTGCACTACCACCTGAACCTGGGGGGAGGTTAGAATGCAAAGACAACCGAAACAACTGGAGTTGCCACCCAACCACCCCAAAGTTGAGAGAAATAAGGATGGATAAAGATGGAAACGTAACCAAAAAGAGAAAGGAAAAACAGGTTAAATGTACGCAATTGAATCAATCAGGCCCGATAACAAGATCAAGGAGCCGGGCGCAAACTTTGACACGCCTATAAAGGACTCTCTCATTCTCTGGCGCGCTAGCCCTGAAGATGCCGGCAGGTGACGGTGAAAGCTTGGCGCTTTTTAATTAAACTTTTATAGTTTTAATTAATTAAAAACTTTTATAGTTTTTATTACCCTGGTGCTCATTTTATTTCTTCAGTATGAATATTCCCAGGGTTCATATTTTTAACCTTTTTAACCATATATATATATATATATATATATATATATATATATATATATATATATATATATATAAACCCACTTATGTATCGTCGGTGCTGGATGGGCATGGCCCATTGGGTGGGTGTGGCCCATTGGGTGGGCATGGCTGTGCTGGTAACAGCAGACTGGGTGGGACTAAAAAGTTCAATCAATCAGTCAATTCCAACTTTGCGAGATCTTTTCTTTTCCCGCGAGAGGTTGAAATTGATTGATTGATTGAACCTTTTTATTTTTGCACACGATGGTGAACGCCTAAAGTGAAAAGGTTTTATAAAATCCAGCTGAAGGCCTAGGACTGGGGTGATGGTGCGCATGCCAACAGAGAGGGGTCTGCGTGCCACCTGTGGCATGCGTGCCATAGGTTCGCCACCATGGTCATAGGCTACAGAGAACAAGCTAGGCTACAATTATGGAACAGAAAGAAGTATGCTTAAATCAATTAGTACACATTATGTCATTCTTTTGTGCATCTTGAAGGCACCTTTTTTTAAACACAACCTCCTATACTTCCATATTGTTCTCTGAGTTCCTTTAAGGAGGGTTGGTGAGGAATTTAAAAGTGAAGATACAAAACAATACAACTTAAAACAATGTAGTTATGTCAGATGTATGCAAACTTGTAAGGTATTCAGAACAGATACTATGAAAGCCGCTTAAGTAGCAGAAAAGAAGAAAAGAAAAGAGTACTTGACCAAACCCATATGAAAGGGTTTTGATGGAATGTAGGTGGAGTTAAAATAAGGAAACTAAGCTCTCTATCTGTTTCTCTGATATCTGGATTGCATTCAGGGCTATCCCCAAGTTTTCTGTAAAAAATAAATAAGGATTATTTCTCAACTGTTTTACCCAGCTTAAACAAGTTGCTTGTGTCATTCACTCTGAATATCCCAAAATTAAAAAGCACCTAAAGTAGGTCACACCTTTTGAAAATTGCAAGTCAGTGGTGAAATACAGTGGGTTAAAAAAAAAGTTTAATTTGAGATTGGTAAAACAGCTGAAATGTGATCCTGGTTAATTCAGTACAACTTTGCACTGAACCGATTGTGTGCATCTTTTGATTAAGAAGATGAGCAAATAATCACCTATGGTTGCCGCTTTATACAGGGCTCCTTTTTTTTAAAAAAAAATGAGATCTAACCTATAGTCTTACAGAGACATTTTGTGCATTTGTGAGCCCTTTTACATGCAAGGAATGTGAAAGGCAGAGATTCCTAACCAGTGCTGTCCTTACACGTCCCTGTTGCATATTCTCCTTGTTGTGTGGTCTTTTCCTTTATTATACTTTTGTTCTGCTGTTAGCTATTGCTAAACCCCTTTTCTAGTTTAGAAATTCCTCAAATCTCTAAGATAATATAAATAGGTGAAACATAGGGGAGAGAGGTGATGATGGTAAAGATGCTTGGGTAGTATAAAAACAAGGAGCAAATTCCCTTTTCTTAAATAACGTTTAAAAAGGGAACGGGTTCAAACATTCTACAAAGTCTATCCCATCTGTCTAAGTCTGAGCTAGCATTAAAAACACTACCAACCCAGTATTTTCAGGCTCAGACTCAGAACCTCCTTTAGACCTGCCTCCCACATCAATCCATCTTCCAAATAATCCCTTTCCTAAATTCCCTTCTCCCACTGGAATATAATCTGGGAAGACTATAGTAATCCATTGACCTGCAGTTCTATCACCTACTCATTATAGCACATTGGGTCTTTGACTGCTTGAGGAAATATGAAATGATTGATTGATTAATTAATGAAGTTAATTCAGAGTTCATCAATTCATGTTCAATCCAAGAGAAACTCTGTAATGACAGTTTCATAAGAGTTTCTTCTGGTGTGTGAGGGATAGGGTACGGGAGAAAGAGATCCTCATAAGTGGTTCTATCTTTTCCTAACCAAGGAGGTGGGTTGCATTTTTATGCTTCCTTCAGCAAAATGCTATCTTGACAAAATAAAAAATAAGTCACTGATGGTTCTCCCACTGGTTGACTGGATGGAGCACGTATTGGTTTTTTGCATGGGGCACATGCACTTTCTATGGCCAAATCAGTGGTGTAAAAGATGGTAGTGAGTAATGTAAGTAAACATAAAAACATACATAAATTAAGATGAGTTTAAGCTGAATGACTGTTTCTGTCTGTCTGTCTGTCTGTCTATCTATCTTTCTATAATCTCTCTCTATCATCTCTTTGACATACGTTTCTGACTGTAATTTCCACCTTCCGTGCTCTTCTTGTACTGCTTTAAGAGAAAAATGAACATTTTAAGAACTGATCTTAACCGGAAATCTAGTTTGATTGGGAAAGCAAAGATACTTTCCTTACACTTTGAGTTACTGCCTGACTTAAGTGCTACATCTTAGAATGACTCTGATGTATCAGTAATGATATTCAAGCGCCTTTCTTATTCAAAATAGTATCACTTTCTCAAGCATCAAATGCAGCACAGCCCTTTCAAATGAAAAGACAGGTAACTTGGGGCGTTCTGACACATACTTGCTTTAAGATGTAAGGAGTGTCTTTAAATCTTTTGTCGGAAGAGGTGATTAGGAAAACTGAAGTTTGGAGTAATGTATTAGTGGTGTGCAAAAACCTGCATCTTTTCCTAGTCCAGTTTCAGTTGCAGAGTTGCATTGCTGACAGTGATATTTTATACTGTGAGATAATACTTTAATGAACTTGTTAAAAAAGACAGAAATGTAATGTCAGATTTTGGTTGTACAAGATTATCTACTACATTGACAAAATTGAAAGCTTATTCAAGACCAAATGGACATGATGATCAAAATCTTACCAAGAAATTTAAATTGCATCAAAAGTCTATTCTTTCTTCTATGTTTCATAAAATATATTTTCTTAACATATATTAAATGAGAACATATTTATCTCTGCCTCTAATACAATGAGCATGCTTAACTATTACACAGTTCAAGGCTCACAAGTAGTTCTCTTCATATGGAGATTTTAATTCCTATGCAGAAAATTATTTGCCTTTTTAATACTCAGTTAAGATACTCCATTTTACAAATAAGAGAACTAAGATAGAGCAATGCACTATGATATCTGAGGGGATATAAAAGTAATTTGGAGGAACAGAATATGGATTTTTAATTTTTTTTATCTTTAACCTAAACTACAACTTAACAAAGTCTGACTTAAAGGTAAAACAAACAAGCACAGAGTTATCTCTTAATTATTATTTATATGATGTTTAATAATATAAAGTATACACAAGAGTTTAAATGGGAGTATTAATTTTGTATTCTGCGTATGTTTCAGTTGAGTTACAAAGTACGACTCAGCACAAAAATGCTTGAATTAGTTGTATTTCACTATACCATTTTGGAGCAAACATTTCATATAAGCTAGGTAGGACTTATTAGCAATGGAATAATTTGGACAAGCCTTGTAAATCTATAATAGTATTTTTTCTTCTAATATGCAGGCTGTTTCAAGTAAACTTTGTTTAAATTTCTGGGGTAGTATACATACAAACAGCAATGGGACGATGTCTCTTTAAAGGTCTGCAGAACTATTAAACTAAAATTTATTTAGGATTATAGTTGAGGTACCCTTTAAAACTTTTTACATATATGAAATAGATCAGTTTTTGTCTTAGTTATTCTAGAAAATGTTGTGATTTTGAGAGGAATAGATATTTCAACTATTCTGATTGATTTATGGTTGTTTCTTCAAAACAGAAAATTATGCACACAGTGTTTGAAGAATAAATTTCTGTCCAGCTATTAGATATTCCTAACAGCTTTCTCCTAAACTTCCAATTTAAGAAGAACTATAGTATTTAGCATGTTACTTAGTGTGCTAAGTAATCAGTAAGAAATCAGAATTGGTCCAATACGGGAAAGTACAACACACATACAAATATTCAACTAAGTTAAGAGCATTTTACTTACATAGTATTACATAAAAGACCCACCCATTATTTGTCATATTGAGATATTGCGATGAGGAAGAAAACACAAAATTCATACAGATAGTCCTCGTTTTGTGACCATTTTAGTTATAGCAGTGGTAAAAAAGTAACTTTACAACCAATTGTTGCATATAGAATCTTCACAGTCTTAGGACAGCTGAAAGTAAGATCAAAGGACAGCTGAAGTAAGATCAAAACCATAGCCTCAATTAGCGACTGCTTTGCTTAACAACTGAGTTTCTGGTCCCAGTTTTGGTTGCTAAACAAAAGACTACCTGTACATATGAAACCACTCATGAGCAGGTCAAAACAGTACTTCTCAATAGTGTGTGTAATCTTGAATTTGAGCCTTTCTACCCCAGGCTAATGCCTTAATTAGTGTAACATTCTGCATATATTAAGCACTCATGAGGATAGTTCAGAATACCTCCACAAGAAGCTGGAAGATGGAACTAGTATTGAGGCACTATAAGTAGCAAATTAATACAGTTATTCTACTTGTTCAAAGAATCTAGAAAATGGATTTCTTTTTATAAAATGAAGTAATTTGTATTCAAAGTAGAAACCATTTTAAGATGAAACCATCCATCTATTTCCTTACATTTGAATACTTACTCTGAAAGAACTGGAAAGTCCTTTTAGCTGTGTCAATTGAAATTTAAAAATCCCCATTGCTGATTGGAGCTTACCTAAAAATTTGTTTCCTCTGTAACTCGATTAAGTTAAAAATTAGTTTCACTTAGGAATGTTTAGAACAGTAAAATTCTGGTGTTCTTTATCCTAATCAAAGCGGTATTTCTTTCTAGAAGACTATTTATATGGAAGACGAACAGAAAATTTTGTCATTGTTTACAGTTGTCATGGTCCATTACGTATAAAGAACCTTTATAAACATACGTTTAAGCAGCTGTTAATATAAACAACATGAGATTTTTTTAAAAAAATAAGTACAACTTTTAATTATTCTTTGGTATATGTTTTCTCCATGTAGGCTTCTTCTGTGAAAATTTCCTCTAGTATAAGTTTTTGAAAATCTATAACTACTTTTTTATGATTATTACCTTATTATAAAGAAATAAATTCTAGCTAAACTTCATGTTATGCCACTCTGAAATTCAGGTGGATCAATAAAATGCTCAAACACATTCCCAACAGAATTCATGGCAAAATCAATTCACATAAAACTATCCTGTTGACTGTAAATGAATATGAAATTTTGAATAACTTAATTTGTTTTTTGATCTAGTCACATAATTTTGTTGGAACCATAATTTTAGTGAATTTAAAGTGAATTAAAAGAAAAGGGAAAAAAAACCCTAAGAAAGTGACTTTCAACCCATCCTCATCACAATTTTAAACTGCTCATTATCTCTTCACCACCTCTTAGTTAAAAAATATAAAACTCTTCTTCCCATAACTCAATTCTTAACTATAGACAAATCTAATAAGCAACATATTTTCCAATCTAAGTATCAGCAAAAAGTCTAAACAGAGTCCTAAAATAATCACATTTGTTAACAAATATAAAATTCATTATTCCTTATTATAGCTCTTAACTGTAAGCAAATCCAATATATATCTTTTCCAATTCAGATGTCAGCAAGTCCAAAAAGACGCCTCCCCAAATAACATATCCCTTTTTAACCCAGATCAAATAAGCCAACTTTATGTCCCTTATTTTTACATAAAATAATCTTGCTCTTTAATTCATTCAAATTTCTTCAAAACTGTAATAATCCTCTTTCGTAAGTCCAACAGGAAAAAAATTACTCCAATTATACTCTTGGATTGTCATTTTTATTTCTTTCTTAATTTTTAGAGCTGTATCCGGTTTTTAAATATCCAGTAATAAATTCTGGTTCACATTGTTCTCCTCAATCATGTCAAGCAGACTTTGTTCCAAATCTTTTTCTGTAACAGCATTTTCTGCTGTAACAGTTTCTTCTGGGAGTAGGGTGTACATAAAAACACATGGAGTTGCTATAAAAAAGAATGATTACAGGTTGAGAGCTTTTGCGGATGACTTAGTGGTGACATTATCTCAACCAATTCAATCGGTTATAGATTTGATGGAAATTATAATTCAGTATGGGAAAGTTTCTGGTTTTAAGGTAAATAATAATAAGACTAAAATATTATCTAAAAATATGACTATGAAGGAAAAGGAAACATTAGTTAAACTGACAGGTTTTGAAATAGTGAAAAAGGTTAAATATCTGGGAGTATATATTACAGCTTCTAATGTAAAATTGTATAAAAATAATTATGAGATATTATGGTTAAAAGTTCAAAAGGACTTAAACAATTGGAAAAAATTGCAATTATCTTTGTTGGGGAGAATTGCAGCTGTTAAAATGAATGTTTTACCAAAGTTTCTTTTCTTGTTTCAAATGATACCAATTTTTAAAAAAGATGCCAATTTGGATGAATGGCAGAAGGGTATTAATAAATTTATTTGGGCGGGGAAAAAACCAAGAATTAAACTTAAGATCTTACAAGACATATGGGAAAGAGGAGGACTTAAGGCGCCTAATTTGAAATTATACTATGATTCGGTGGTTTTAACACTGGTTAGTGATTGGCTTAATTTAACAAATGAAAGTATACTTTATCTTGAGGGATGGGATTTATTATATGGGTGGCATGTATACTTTATTTATAACAAAAAAGTTGACCAAGCTTTTAAATCTCATATTTTAAGAAGTGCTTTATTGCGTGTCTGGAAGAAGTATTATTATAAGTTAAATTATAAAATACCAATCTGGGGGATTCCTGGACACACGATAGAGGGGGTATCTATGGGTGTGAATTTTGATAGGATTTCTTATAAGAAATTACTTTGATTGGTAGGGAATGATTGGCAATTAAAACTGTTAGTTGAGTTAAAGCAAGAAAATATTGTACAATCTTGGTTTCAGTATAATCAATTGTTGGCTAGGTGGAAGTTAGATCAAAAGGTTGGTATTATTTCAATGGATGGGAATTTGGTAAAACAGATTAAAGATCAAAACCGAGTGCATATAAAGAGAATTTATAATGCTTTAATAGAATTGGATTCAGAAATGAATTTAGTTAAAGATTGTATGGTAAAATGGGCCCAAAATATTCAAGAAACGATTCCATTGGATATATGGGAGGTAATTTGGGTTAGAAATGTAAAATTTACCCAGGCCCAAAATTTAAGAGAAAATTTTTATAAAATGTTTTATAGATGGCATCTGGATCCTAAAAAGTTGTCTTGTATGTATCCTAATTTACAGCCCAAATGTTGAAGATGTGGTAGTTTGGATGCTACTTATTTTCATATCTGGTGGATTTGCTGAAATATAAAAGCTTTTTGGATTAAGATTTGGTGGAACGTTCAAAGATTTTTAGGAGAAAAATAAAGTTTACTCCACAATTTTTTTTATGGGGTGTTATTGTAGATTGTGATGCTAAAGAAACTAATTTGATATTGAATTTGATAACAGCTGCAAGGTTATTGGTAGGGCAATATTGGAAGAAGGATTGTTTGCCTACTATAGAAGAATGCACGCTTAAAATCTCAAATTTAGCAGAAATGGCTAAGATTTCTGTTTATTTGAAGGGTCATTCACAAGATAGATACATTTCGGTTTGGAGAAGATGATTATATTCAGAATAAATATGGGACTAAAAAGTTCCATTTACTTTATGAGTAAATTTTAGAGTATTATTATTATTAATAGTTTACTACAGTGGAATTTTTATTAGTTTTATTATTATTTTTAGTATTAATATTGTTTAACAGTTTGGATATTGTATTGTTCAAGAATTAGGATATTAACTTGTTTATATTATTATGTTTATTTTTAATTTGTTTATTTTTATGTTAAAGGGGAGTTAAAGCGCATTACGGACTTAGTTATTTACATAGTTAGTTAATGTTAGTTAGAGTATGATTATTATATTTGTTACCCTGTACTCAGTTCTGGGAAGTGGGGGAGGGAGGGGGGTTAAGGGTGGGTGGGTTTTGGGGTGTATATTGTAACTTTTATAAAACTTTTCAATAAAAAAAAACACATGGAGTTGCTGGCATTGTTGATTCAAAGTCTTCTTGCTATTCCTCAACAATATCTCTGAACACCATTATGAATTGCTTGTCTTTTTATGTCTCCAGCACTGACATTATTTTTAAATTTCTCCCTCCAAAGCATTTATTCTTTAAAATTAATTTCACAATTTTAATATTCAAAATAAAATATTCCAACTTTTTTGAGCCTTTAAGCTATTTAAAACTTTCTATAGCCAAAACCTTCTTTTGCTTTTTATTTTTGATTTGTTTTATTGATTTGTATCTTGCCTTTATTATTTTTTACAGACACCTCAAGGTGGCTTTTTGCTGTTTTATTTTGCATTCAAGCTTATACATGATATAGTTTCATTTTCTTATATTAAGGACCGAAGGCATTTACATGGTGTTTCCAACTTTGTCATTTTGAAGGAGTCTAACTTCTTTAAAGTTAACGGGCAATTTCCAAAGTTGATTAGTGCGAATGTAGTGTCCTTTGAAGGATCTGATTGTGCCTGGAGCAAGAATAGCAAATTTCCTCATCTCCCACTTTCTAAGTACCAGTGCCTTGTAGTCTCATGAGGAGCAACCCTAAGGAGCAGGGGTCCCCAACCCCCGGTCTGTGGACCCGTACTGGGCCATGGCATGACAGCAACTGGTCCGCACAAACAAGAAAAACCCCATCCATACAAAACCATACCCCCTTTGGTCCGCGGAAAAACCTCTCTCCACGTAACCAGTCCCTGGTGCCCAAAAGGTTGGGGACCTCTGCTATAGAGCACAATGTGGACAACTTTACATCCTTTCTTTCTCCAGAACGAATTGAAGGAGCTGACCTATTCTGTTCCTTGTCCTTTAGCCATAGTTATCAGATCCACGAAACACAGAACTGATTTTAGTGGTGGCTTAATGTAAATATCTCCCTCTCTGAATTGTGCCCACTATCCAATGATTAAAAAATCCAGGAGGAAGTGACTGAAAAAGTAAAACAAGATATGATGTTGATATATTTTTTTCTTACTATCATGTTAAAGCTATCATGTTAAGCCTAGAGAGTTAAGCAATATACATTTCTGGAAAGACTTAGCTTTGAATGTTCATAGTTACCTAGACAAATGGGAAGAAGGACAGGGAAAGTCCAGAGAAACTTGCAAGCAGGCTCATATTGAGTTTACTGTAGGCTTATATTTTCCGTAAAACACTATTTCTGAAGTGCTGCAGAGGAAGTCCATTTTCAAAAACAGTTTATGGTATGGCTGGAAAGGGAGTCTGCTGTTAAAAGGAAAGAGGGTAAAAAGCTTACACTCTAAATCCCATTGGGTGCAAGCAATCCATAGCAGCACCTAAGTAACTCTCTGGATTAGAGCCAGTATAGGGTATAAAAGCTTGATTGTAATATATATATTTCTTTAAAAGTTCTATTGTGGGTTTCAGTTCGCTAACACCTCTTTGAGATTGTTGGATTGTTGATGCCATTCCATTTAACTCTCTCATAAACTTCAGAATGTTTCATATTCTGTTTTAATTAGCTTTTCTATTGCCTGGAGTTTGGGGAAGAGCCAGTACCTCATCGACTCTATTAAATTCAAGGGTGAGGAAGTTTATTTAATTCTTGGCAAATGAAAAGTCCATCTATATTTTTGTAGCCTCTTATACTTCTTCTGTTTGTTAAACATACTTATCTGATTCAGCCTGCCGCCACAGTTTGAAACCAAAAAATCAAAATAATTTTAAAGCCTATAGTCTAGGCAAATGTACCTAGAAGTAAACGCCGCTGAACATAATAATATTTACTTTGAAATAAATATGCACACTTGTACAGTTGAACTCTTTCTGTCCAAGGACTATTCTATCACCTACTAAAAATTACAGCCGAAGCTTAACCAACTTCTGATCCCAGCTTAGGCCCTGTACGATTGCAATCTGTAAAACATGCAAGCTTCAGGAACGTCTGAAGTTATTACTCATTTTAACGGATTATTTTCCCATGTGGCACTGTAATCCCACTTTAAATATAAAAGAGATTAAAGAAGCCAACTCTTTCAGTGTGAAGGTGTCAGAAATAAAAATATTTGTCATAGGAAATTCCTGAAGCAACTCCATAAAGTGTATTTGTGGTAGTAAGGAGTGTTAAAGGTACACATATAGATACTTTCACACATGCACATACTTTCACATGTATATAGAGAAACACTATGAAAACATGCACAGAATAGATTACATTCATTTAATCATTGGACTATTGCTTGCACATTTCTGCAAAACACTTCATTTTTCATGTTGGATTATATTAGGTAATTCTCATTTTGACATAGAATTGCATATCACTCCTATTTCACTATCTTTTAACAGGAAGCTGTTTCAATAAATAAATCACATGTTCATCAGATTCAAACCAGATGTTTCTGAAATCCTGCATCAATGAAGATGGAGATAGCTGAATTATTTCAAAAGATGACTAAATTAACTATAACTGATACTGGCTCATTTTAACGTTATCACAATCATAGAGATGAGAGAAAATTCATTTTAATAGTCCTAACAATATGCTGCACAATCTCAGTTTAAATATTGTTCTTTCCTTAAGCATTTTTTTTAAATTCAAAATTTTACCACGCTAAATTAATCAGCAGAATAACAGTACTAATTCACACAACAGTATCGACAATATAGTATAGCCACAATATATTAATGTGCTTTCAAAAGCCCAGATTCATGGAAAAGCAGCACAAATTCAGGAACACATGCTTATGTAGGAAGATTTGACCCCTCCAAAATGTGAACTTTGTTATCTTCAAAAGACAAAGACCACTCTTTTGAAGACAGAAACGTCCACATTTTGGACAGAGAGGACTGTTGGTTTGAAAGAGGGGTCAAAAAGGCCACCTAGGTCAAAATTGAACAGCTCTCTCTCAACGGGGGGGGGGGGGAATACGACATCAACACAGTCCTTTCAGCAGTTCCAAGAAGGCTCCTGACAACACAGATAAACCTCCAAGTGGCCTCAATGACTCTCTAAAACAGTGGTTCTCAGCCTGTGGGTCGGGACCCCATTTGGGGTCAAACGACCATTTCACGGGGATCGCCAAACAACGCAGTCTGCCATTTTTTTCCCCTTTTCCTTAGCTGTGCTACTCCCTTTTATTCTATTGGCTTTTGAAAGCCAATAGAATAGACTCTCTTGAATAGAGTCTAATTCTATTGGCTTTCAAAAGCCAATAGGAATTGTCCAGGCTGTCTCTGCCCTGCTGAGCCCGCCAAAAGTCCCATTCTGCAAACGGTGCTGCATCAGTTGAGTAGTCCTCGACTTACAACTGGTTGAGTTGTCCTCGACTTACGACCGGTTGGGGGGGTCGCAGCATTAAAAAGGTTGAGAACCATTGCTCTAAAACAATGCAAATGACCAGCTGTCTGCAAGGAATATAAATCCTTCCATTCCCCACCATCCAGCCAGAGCTGAAGAAGCTTCTTGAATGAGAAGCGAAACCTTTTCAAAGAAAAACAAGAAAGTCCAGTTGCCTCATGAAAAAGCTCCACCATCATCTGGATGACTAAGACATTTAGGCAATTGTTATATTGTACAGTGAGACTCTTATGACCTTGGTTAATGACTTCATTCTGTATGCTTTTCTAGTCCAGTCCAGTCCAGTCTATTCATTTTTAGTATCCTGATAGAGTTTTGAAAAATATTCAGTTCTGTCATGGCTGCAGATTTAAATCAGTTCTTTCAAACATCAGCTGCTTTACCTTAGAGTAATGAAGCCTGTTTCTGGCAATAAGTGTTAACCTATAAAAGTTTTTTTTTAATCCAAAATTAATTTAGAAAAATGAAGAAAACGGCCATCCCCTTGGTTTAATTTCCATTTAGTATTTTTCCTATTTTTCTTGCAGCAATGATTCAATTAATACAGTATTAGCAAAATGAAACAGAATGATAATGTTTTAAAAGCTCATACCTTTTTCATTTCTCTCCCAATTCTCCTTCAAATAAACTGAAACTGCATTATATGAATAGCAGAATATAGACCACATGTGTCTCTCAAAATCTGGAACATCTATTTTGAAAACAACTTTTTGTTTCAACATATCACTGGGTGACCTAATCCATGAAAATGACAGAGAAGCCATTAATAAGCATGTTCTTTACATTGCACCATCCAATTAATCAGCAATCACGGTGTAGTAATAATGTGTGGCAACATAGCAAAAGAAAATATACTTTGAAGTAACAGCTTTGATTGATTTATTTTTTTCTCCCAAAGAAGTCAGTAATCTGGAGAGGCAAGCTTCAGGGACAAACTTTACAAACTCTTTGGTTGTCATTTACATAAAGAGGTTGCATGTTTTAACTGAAAAAGAAATGATTACATTTGCTTTTTCAAACGTAAGTGTGCTTTTGACATGCAGGAAAGAAGACATATCAAGGAGAAGTCTGAGATGTACAAGAAAAAAACATTAAAAGGAATAAACAAAAAAGGAATACATGGTAAAATAAGAACCACAGATGGATGCTGTCCTCATGCTTCTGTGGTAGAAGATTTCAAAGGGCTGGAAGAGCTTTAAATAAAGAATTTTGAAGCCTTACAATCAAAGAATCAACCAAACAAATATGAAAGGCACCTGGTTGGGAAGCACTAAATTTTAACAAAGGGAGAAGAAGTAGGTAATTAGATATGTATCTTAGATTCTATATCATCCAAGATTCTCAAGTTTCTGTCCTCTGTTGTATAATGTATATTGGAAGGGGAAGACTGTCATGGTTCTTTTTATACTATATCCAGTTTGGGGTAGTCGAGATGCAAAAGAGCCATCAACAGCACAGGTCCCTAGACAGTCGGCATGTATTTTTCACCATAGAGGCTGGGACGATATTGTGTGCTTGCAAATTGTCCAACATACAGAAGTGCACCAAAAGTTATACAGCTCTCTAAGTGAGCGTTTATTTTTCACTCCGCTCTATATTCTTTCCTGTTGCTCATAGTTCTATTTTACTACACTCCCCACTAGAAACATAGCATCACTCTCATTCTACTCCACTACTGCTCACATACTAGGATACACCCCACAGTAGTACCAACAAGGTTTTCTCCCTGCAAATCCTGTTCTGCCTCCTACTTTAATTCCTCTCTCCATACATTCTTCGGCTTCCTGTATTGGTCTTCCTCTCTACTTCTGTCCTAAAGAACGCTTTCCTCTCATAGAGAAAACTTCACCATGAGAAAGTCTGAGATATGATCCTGATGCTAGTGCTAGATTGTAAAGCTTGTACTTTAAAGAGTCTAAAAAGGATTAATTAGGAAGTGGAGCAAGATTTCCCCCCCTAATATTGATTAGCCATCTCCCAATGAACACTTTGAGCTTTGAACTGGTCAGAGCCCATAAAACCTTAAATTATCCCTTGGGGGTAAGAAAAGAATGGTAGTGAGAGATGCACACTGCTGTCTCTGAATTTAAGAATTCCCATCACGAGAGAACCCATCAAGTGCCATACAAAACAATGTGGCTCACATTTGTATCATTTTGTTTTAGTCATGGCAGCCGAGGGGAGAGAAACTGTAACACACAATCTTTGGGGAGAGTCTTTTCTGAAAGAAAGAAAGAAAGAAAGAAAGAAAGAAAGAAAGAAAGAAAGAAAGAAAGAAAGAAAGAAAGATCTGCAAATATACTTGTCGGAGATGCTTTAGAACTGTATCTTGTTTTATATTAGTATCTAATCGTATATAAATCTGTTTATAACATTTAACCAAGCCAATTCTTTCCCTTACTTTTTTCTGCACAAAAGAAGTAATTCTATAATGTTTTTGCTGATTGCTCTGAACTTGGAAACAATTTTTTCATGCAATACAGAAAGTTAGTACAAATATTGAGTAGGAGAGAAGGAGGGAGGGAGGAAGGAATATAACCGGGAGACAGAAAATTTTATGTTCTTAAAAAAATAGCAGGCAGCCTTATTATGGCAATAGTAGGGCAATACAGTCTAGACCAGTGGTTCTTAACCTTTTTGAACGAATCGCCCCCTTGAGCCAATGAGGAAGTTGTCATCGCCCCCCTCCCCCAACATAACCTCTCAATCACAACATAGGAAATAATTCTTCAATTTAAGCAAATCCTTTTTTTGTGTGTTCTTTAAAACTGTCATCAGGACATATCAATGCAAATAATTTATTTCCAGTCTTTTCCCCATATCTCCCATATTCTGGCCAATGGCGCACCACTGTATGGGTAGAGGCTGCTGTGTAACATGAATGAAGATAAGCAATTTGTATTCACATATGTATGGCGTTCTGTACTGAAGCTAGCTGGAGGAACATTTGAAAACACAATTCAATCCGCTAATAGCGAGCGATCTGATGTTTTTGTATGACAGATATACAGCGATTCACTGTACGAAAAAGTCTCAAAAGTGTCCCCAAAACTTCTCACTCCATCGCCCCCATATCACCCTCTTTTCGTTCCTTCGCCCCCACATTGCCCCTTTTCGTTCCATCACCCCCCTGAAAAATGAAATCGCCCCCTGGGGGGTGATATCGCCCTGGTTAAGAACCACTGGTCTAGACTCAGACATAAGAAGACAATATTTTTTCATCAACTGTAGAGAACAAAATGAGACTATGTAAAAGCCTCCTTATCCTATTTTTAGACCAGGGGTCTTCAAACTTGGCCCTTTTATGACTTGTGGACTTCACCTCCCAGAATTCCTCAGCCAGCGTGGTTGAAGTCCACAAGTCATAAAAGGGCCAAGTTTGAAGACTTCTGCTTTAGACTGTTCCCAAGCTACCTCCACGACGGGCGCAGTAACACGGTCAAAGTAGGGCGCAGGGGGTCCACAGTGTGTATAAGAAGTGCTACGCAAATCAAGAATGGTGCTCAAGGGCGTGGCATAGGACAGGAAGTATGCAAAAAAGTGGCATGGGCTGGGAAGGATGCACTGGGCTTCCTTCCTCAATGTCCCTTCCTTCCTTTCCATTCTGGGAAGTGGCTCCTGCTGGCTGGAGGACGGAGCAAGGGATTGTGAAACTAGCTAAGACACTGTCATGGAACACTGAAAATTAAGCAGCCATAATTTCCCCAAATTTTATTCTCTTCAGAATCATGGGTTCCAGATTTTGGGCACATTATGTACGTTAGCCCATTTGAAGAAACTTGGTTTAAAAACTGTTGCCCTGTGATGCACCGCTTTGCCCAGTTAAAGGTAATTACCATGACAGTTTTTGAGGTATATAGATACCTCAGTACATTAGCTCTTTTTCTCTTGATAGCAAATATCTACAGTATTGTGAATGTGAGTTAAAGTACACTGGCCTTGGAATTATTTTAAGGATGAATTTAGAATTTATGTATTTTTTTTAACTTCACCGTTTAGCCTATGGCCTTCAATTGCTTAATGGACTTCCTTTGAAAGGACTCTCTGACCCTACTCAGCGTCCCAATGCGACAAGAACATCAAGTGCTGCCACTTGCTAAGGCTCTCCTATGCTATTTCCTTGCTTCCACCACCTTGGAGTGAATTTTACCTGGTGAACTCTTAACCTCAGTCTTATCAGTACGATTTGAGAGCGAAATAAAGAAAGAGAAAGAAAGAATTAAGCTGCTGTGAAGATATTGTTGATGTACTCAGAATGCTTGCGGGAAAATAATAATAATAACCCAAAATACAGAAAATGCATACACATGAATGGTTTGTATTCCACTAAACTTCAGGAGAAGCCTTTTATAATTTATCTAGTACAAGGCCTCATGTAAGAGTTGATAGCAATGTGGGGGCTGCAGAATTAACAGTAAACTGTCTCTTAAGCATTTTGAGATAATCTTATTCTTTAGGCAAAACTCCCCAGCAAAATCTATTTAATACTGTACTGTTTCCATTCAGTGGATCTATGTAGCTTTGCCAAGCTTTATAATGGAGGCATCCATCACAGTTGCAGATGTTTAACTCCTCCAGAGATGATATCCATCTCAAATAAAGGTCCATAGCTCTCTGTAAAGATGGCCTCATTTTAATTAAAAACAACAACAACAACAATCATGGAAAGCTTTAAAGGTACTTTTCAAATGCTTGTCTCCAAGGTTTTTTTCATGGAGGACTAGTGTCAGTGATTTTACAATCCAGGGGTTGAGAGGTACAATGGGATGGGCATGAAGATATTTTTAGATAGCTTGTTGTCCGTTTGCTTTGTGGTCAAGTGTTTTTACACTCCAGACTATTTATAAAAGTAAGTTTTAGCTGCAAAAGACAGCTGGGAATATAACGGCCTATATAACGGCCTAGTGAGTACCGGTGGAGAAATCTTGCATCGTACATCTTGTCTGCAACAATAGTCGAGAATTCCCTAGAACAGGACAAGCTGAGAATAGATTGTCCAAGCTTCCTGTTTTCATTCAGATGTGTACAAATTACCTCAAGATGCCCTCCTCCGTCCTCTTCTCATGAAAACACTACAGTCTGAAAGGAACTCTTGTTATATTGTTGCCACTTAGGTTTCACTGAGCCTGCATTATCTACTCACAGCTTTAATGATTTCCTGCTGAGAGAGGCTCTGTAAAAGTCTTGGCAGCACGGCTAAGAATAGCATTAAATGCAAGGTTATCTAGGCATTACACTCACTGTAACATGCAATTAACTCTCCTCTTCCATTTTCATTACACAATTATTCATTAATGTCAATTTAATTTTATGCATTGTTCTACATGACCGAAGGCTGATTACGGGCCTTTTCACTCCAATATCCCAAGTTAACTGGTGCCAGCCTCACCCGGGGCTGCCTAATTGCAATTTAGCTAGACAATTCCTCCCATTTTTGCCCTCCGGTAACAGAACAACAGATCCTGGCCAGGTAAAGATTTTAAGGTGGAAAGAAAAGGCAGTAAAGAAACATACACTAAAAATAATAGGGCTCTAAAAAACAAAAAGGTCTAGAACGAGACAACACTTTCTCTCAACTGATTTTATTGAGAATGCTAGTGCTAACAATAACTACAAACAATCTTTATCCTTTAATTTGGTGAATGCTGCCCTTAGAGATTTCTTCAGTTTATCAACAATGCAACGATCCTGGCTGAAGCCATTTTTGCTTCATTTTCAGTTACCACAGTACTGGGAGGGGGGATAGATGATTTTAATGTTACACTAAACCCGTGGTGGCGAACCTATCACACGCGTGCCACAGGTGGCACGCAGAGCCCTCTCTGTGGGCATGCGCGCCGTCGCCCCAGTCCTAGGCTTTCAGATGGGTTTTATAAAAACTTTTTGCTTTAGACCTCCGCCGCCGTGTGCAGAAAAAAAAGGTTCAATCAATCAATTTCAACTTCTCGTGGGAAAAAAAGATCTCGCAAAGTTGGAATTGATTGATTGAACTTTTTAATCCCACCCAGTCTGCCGTTACCACTGCAGCCATGCCCACCCAATGGGCCACACACACCCAATTGGCCACACACACCCAGCACCCGACAAAACATAAATAGGTTTTGGGTTGCAGTTTGGACACTGCACTAAAAAATAATTTGTCCCATAGGAACCAAGGTCATTGCTGCCTGACTTTTGGCGGGCTGAACTTTCCGTTAGAATATCAGCCAAAGTATTCTATTGGGGAATGTAATTGATTACCTATTGCTGGGGTGGGAAGTTCAACTTTGTAACATTGTAACGTTTGGGAGGGAGTCCAGACTTGGTTTCACTTTTGACTGTGCCAATACTTTGTAGCCAATAAACATGTTCCTTAAGGAAACCTCTAGCCTTGGAGTTCTGCTTTTACTGGTCTCATCTATCAGAACCATGACATTAAACCAAGTCTCCTTAAAATGTTAAAACTTGGGGTCTTGAGCCCCGGTCATCTACCTAACCCTTTTAGGAGGATGACAAAGACTCAGGGAAGAGATGGAGAAGAAGGGAGAGTTGGCCTCTAGCCCCAGCACGTCAGCTGATGGGACGCAGGCTACAGCCCAGGCAGAGAGTGCAGCCCCTACTGCTGGAGCGAGGCCGAAAGCCCAGGTCATCCCATTGGAGACACTGATGCAGCAAGAAGGAAAACTAATCATTGGAGGGAATTGGAGATTGGATGCTGCCCTGCAGCCGAGAAGCATTTTTAAGTCTGCTGAGGCTGAATTCCTATTGATCTCATCCCACAGCTCTTGTTCACCTGTGCTGAGGAAGGTGAAACAGCCATCTGGGATGAATCAGGGGAGTGGAGGCACCTGGCTGCCATCCACAGCCACTCCATCGAGTGGCTGAGGGAGAAGTTTGACTGATTCAAGATGGGAGAAGTGGAGCAGATTGCCTGCCAAGTGATTTCCAGTGGATGAGGTGACAGACGCTTCCCAACTCATCCACCTCCTTGACGAAGCCCCAGTGCCAGAGTGATGGCTTGTGCTGCATTCCCGCTGCCTAGACCAGCCTTAACATCGAGCCCAATGCGCTGGCAGAGCCCTGACTGAGATTGATGCCCTGTCAGCCCAAGAGCCCAGCCGAGGGGTTTCCAGGGATGGGCCCTTCTGTGACCCCAGCGCCAGCAACCAGGTATACAGCAAGCTTACTGGGGGCAAAGGCCTGTGGACCCACCCGCTATCAAACCCATATTTGATGGGGACCCCATGTCTTTTTTCATGAATCAGATGTGGGCTGAATTGTTATGCGAATGCTTACCTGGACAGAGCCAGAATGGTCGATACCATAGCAGCGAACCTGGAAGGGGAAGCTGCTGAATGGGTGACTAGCCTACATGATGAGCAGGCACCAGAATTGTGGGACATCAATCTGTTTATGAATGAGCTGAGAGCCAGATTTGAAGACAAATCCCAAGCCCTGCAAGCTGAAAAAGGACATCCATAATTTGAAGCAGTGGGGCTGGCCAATGAAAGAATATGTAAGGGAGTTCAAACAAATCAGGCAGTGGCCTGAGTAATCACTGATTCACCACTTCAAGGCAGGCTTAGATCGTGAATTATTCCATGCGTGTACCTACAGGGGAATCCCTGACCAGCTCTGTGAATGGTACCGCTGGCCATAACCTTAGACATCGAACTGGATCGTTATCAGAGACCCACAGCGACAGAGTCCAGACCAAAGCAAGTCCAAGAAAGGCATCAGGTGCCTCAACGCCCCCAACTGCCACAACTTCTGACTTTTCTCGTGAACCCACTGGACCCCCGATCAAGTGTTTCAGGTGTAGGCAGCTTGGACATCGAGCAACTGATTGTCCAGTCCCATTTCCTCTAGCTAAGAACGTGCCTACTGCCTCCACAAAACCCAAGAGGAAACCTTGTGCAGTGCGAGAGAAGTCAAACTGAGTTAGCCAGGTGCAAGCTGCACGGGTTACTTCTCCTCCCCAGGGAAACATGGGACCCTGGCAGAGCTCTTGCCTATACCTGTCCCTTATGACAGCGACAATGAGGGAGCAGTCCTATGAGACTCCTTGCCTGGGACACAGCTCATCCCAAGTGAATATCGAGAGTTAGCTGATGCATTCAGCGAAAAGGAATGTGACATCCTCCCCCCAACCAAACGACTGACTGCGCCATTGAAATTTTGCCAGGAACCAAACTTCCCAATTCCAAAATGTACTCTATGACTCCCCGAGAGTTGAAAGAGCTGAGAGAGTATATTGATAAGAACGTAGCCAGGGGATTCATTCATCCAGCTAAATCCAGTATAGCTGCCCCTTCTCTAAGAGAAGAAGGATAGGTCGCTGAGGCTGTGCATGGATTTTAAAGGGTTAAACTCTGTCAGCATGGAGAATATGTACCCCCTCCCTTTAATGAAAGACATGCTAGCCCATTTAGCAAAAGGAAAGGTTTTTTTTTACCAAATTAGAGCTAAGAGAGGCGTACTATCAAGTGAGGATTAAAGAAAGAGATGAGTGGAAGACAGCTTTTAACAGCCCCCTGAGGAGTTTTCAGTTCAAAGTTATGTCTTTTGGTCTTCAAGGGGCCCCTGCCGTATTCATGCAATTGATCAGTCAAGTGCTGCATGATCACCTGTACAAAGAGGTTCTAGTCTACCTTGATAACATCCTCATTTACACAAAGACCATGGCAGAGCATGTTAAATTGGTGCGTGAAGTACTCAAAAAACCGCTGAACACCAAGCTTTACGCAAAACTCTCAAAATGTGAATTCCATCAAATGCGTCTAGACTACCTAGGATTCAGAATTTCCAGTGAAGGGGTGGAGATGGATCCAGCCAAGGTTAAAGCCATTATGAATGGCAACCCCTATGGACTTGTAAACAATTTCAAAGTTTTTCGGGATTTATAAGTTTCTACCAGCAATTCATCCCCTTTTGCTGAGATAGCTTTACCAATTACTGAGCTATTAAAGACTGGAAAAAGCGGGGAGAAGTCACAACCTTGTCAATCCCTCCCATGGGCTATAGAGTGCCAAGCTGCATTTGAGAACTTAAAAAGACTGTTTGCAGCTGAACCTGTTCTCAAATACCCCAACCAGGATGAGCAATGCATCATCCAAGCCGATGCCAATGGTGTTGCTGTGGAGGCAGTCCTTTTGCAAAAAAAACCAAAGAGGAGACTTACAACTCTGTGCCTACACCTCCAGGAAATTAACAGACACTGAGCTAAGGTAGGCTATTTGGGAGACGGAAGCTTTTGCAGTAAGGTGGGCCTGCTGACTTGGTGTCATTTCCTTGAGGGGGGGCAAAGTGCCTTTTGAAGTATGGACTGATCATAAAAATTTAGAGGCATTGAAAACCCCCCGTAAGTTATCTCCCAAACAAGTTCGTTGGGCGCAGTATTGTAACCATTTCAATTTTACTTTAAAGTATTTCCTTGGGGGGAAGAATTTTTTGGTTGACGCCGTGTCCAGAATAAAAGTTGCCGTGAGGAGATTGTGAACTCCATCATTCCATTATCATAGTCAGTTTCTCAGATAACTCCTGGAGGACAGGTGCAGGCGAAACGATCTGAACCAACTAGCCCATTGGGAAAAAAAAACTTAAGGAGGAATTAAAAACTGATTCCTGGTTCCAGGAAAATAAAAATATACTGACTTATTGAGATGGGCTAGCCTGGAAGGGATCAGAATTGTACTTGCCAGGAACACTTAGAGTTCAAGCACTTCAACACAGCCACAATACTAAACAGGCTGGCCACTTTGGGTTTCTAAAGACTTTATATTTAGTCAGAAGGCACTTTTGGTGGCCAGGTATGAAAAAGGATGTAGAAAGTTATGTAAAGAGCTGTGCAACTTGCGCAGCCATGAAAAAATGCCCTGGTAAGTCCTCCTGGTTTATTACAACAAGTAGCAGACCCTTCCCAATCCTGTGAGGAGATTGCCATGTATTTTATTATGGAATTACCACAAAGTAGGCGAAATACGGTAATATGGACTGTCGTTAACCTTTTTTCAAAGCAGGCTCATTTCATAGCTGTTCTGGTCTCCCCTCTGCAAAGAGGTTAGCCAAGCTGTTCCTTAAGCATATATACCATCTTCATGGAGCACCATAAAGGATTATTTTGGATAGGGGAGTTCAACTCACTGCAAAGTTTTGGAGGGACTTCCTTAAGCTGATCGGATCCACACAAGGACTATCATCAGCTTTTCATCCGAATATGAATGGAGCAGCGGAGAAGGCGAATTCAATGGTGGAACAATAAATACATTAGATGTTATGTAAACTACCAACAGATGAACTGGGCTCACCTCTTCCCTTTTGCTGAAGTAGTTTATAATAACACCGTGCATAGCAGCACTGGACTTACTCCTTTTAAAATAGCTATTGGTCAAGAATTCATTCCTATGCCTGAGTACCCACAGGAGCCCCCAATTCTCAAACAATAGATCAGTTGGTGAGCTCCTGGAAAACTGTTTGGGACAATGCAAAAAAGCTTTAGTGAAAGGCTCAAAAATTTACAAGGAGCAGGCAGACAAGAAACAGTCTCCACAGAAGCTGTATCAGGTGGGGGAGAAAGTCTATCTCTCTACAAAATATTTAAGACTCATATTGCCTAGTAAAATATTAGGACCAAAATTCCTTGGTCCCTTCCCCATAATTTGAATTATAACCTTGTTACAGTAGAATAAAACTCCGTCATCTCTTGGGGAAAGTCCACCCTGTTTTCCACTGCAGTTTACTAAAACCTCTTAGGGAGTCCTCCTTAAGACCTGTTCCCAAAAATGCACCTGGTCCCTTTTAGTAGAGGGGGAAACCCATTATGAAATAAAATGAATTCTTGATTCTAGATTGTACAAAGAAAAAATACAGTATTTAGTACAGTGGAAGGGATACCCATTATCAGAAGCTACTTGGGTAAAAAGTACTAACATCAAGGCAGATAGGCTAATACATAGATTTTTTTTGATAAGCACCCTCATAAGCCTCTGGGAGATTCCTAACTCTATTTTTTTCTTTGTCTGCAGAATTTGTCCTTTCTCTAGGGCACAGGTCGGCAACCTGCGGCTCCGGAGCCGCATGCGGCTCTTTGAGCCTTCCCCCGTGGCTCCCAGCCTCCTCTGCCTTTGCAGAGAGAGACAGAGACAGAGAGAGGCAATTGCACTTCCCTGCTTCCCTCTCTCTCTCTCTCTCTCTCTCTCTCTCTCTCTCTCTGTGTGTGTGTGTGTGTGTGTGTAAAAGATTGCACTCACAGTGTTCTCCGAGGAGCTGAAAAGCTTGCTGGGCGGAGCTCCTCCCTTTGCTGCATCTCTGCAGGAAGCAGGAAGGACAGGAGAGAGCTAGCTAGCCCAGCTAGGCTGACTCAGGAATTCTGGGAGTTGAAGTCCATGAGTCATAAAAGAGACGTGGTTGCTTACCCTGAGTTTGTTGGACAACAGCTTGAAGCTTGCCAGGTGAGCAGCAGATAGGAGAGAGAGAGAGAAAGAGAGAGAGGGAGGGAGAGAGAGAGAGAGAGAGGAAAGAGAGAGAGAGAAAGAAAGAGAGTGGGGGAAGAGGAGTGGCAGGCAGACCAAGGGCAGATAGAGAGGGAGGGAGAGAGAGAGACAGAGAGAGAGAGAGAGACCCTTTTAACATCTAAAATGAAGATAACACTGCATATATCCTTTTTTACCTGTATGTGTATGTGTATGTATGTGTATATATATATGTGTGTGTGTGTGTGTGTGTGTGTATACATACATGCACACACACACACATATATATACACACACACAAACACACACACACCTATAATAAAGGTAAAAAAGGATATATGCAGTGTTGATATTTTAGATATCAAAAGGATTTTGTGGCTCCCAGTGTTTTGTTTTTGGTGGGAAACGGGTCCAAGTGGCTCTTTGAGTGTTTTGGGTTGCCTACCCCTGCTCTAGGGGATCCAATTGTCAACACTGCAACGATCTTGGCTGAAGCCAGTTTTGCTTCATATTTGGTTGCCACAGTACTGGGAGGGGGAGGGGGCATTTTAATGTTAGACTAAACAATAATTTGTCCTGTGGGAACCAAGGTCATTGCTGCCTGACTTTTGGTGGGCTGAGCTTTCCATTAGAATACCTGGCGAAGTATTCTATTGGGAAACGTAGTTGATTTGCATAGTTCTGGGGTGGGAAGTTCAACTTTGTAACATTGTAATGCTTGGGACGGAACTCCAGACTTGATTTCACTTTTGACTATGCCAATACTTTGAAGTCAATAAACATGTTCCTTAAAGAAACCTCTTGCCTTGGAATTCTGCTTTTACTGGTCTTATCTATCGGCACCATTACACAGTTATGTAATACAAATAATATTTGTACTCTTATAAAACTTTTTATTTAATGGATGAATTCAATAATGTATTTATACATGCCACCTACCACATTATTGCTAGGCTCTTTTTTAACTTTTTTTTTTAATTTTTTAGGTGCAGTGCAGTTATTACTTTCTAAGCAGTATTGGGCAATGCTAGCTTTGAAGGAAGAACACTGTCCCAATTGTCTGTGAATAGGCATATCAACATTAAGAAAAGGATTTGGGCAAAGCTCCTATAAAACACCTATATCAAAAACACACTTGTACCACAAAATAAGTCTTATGCTACCTTAAAATGAAAGTTCAGACAGATAATCCACAGATAATATAAATTCTCATAAATCATCTCACCCTAGAGCTTTGCATCAAAGTTTAATCTACATAAATGGCTTATCTGTTCATTTTTTTCCAGTCATGGGAGAAAGTAATAGCTTCAAATTAAGACATTATGAATTGTTAGAGCATGTCGTTTAAATGGAAGGTGTGCCTTTTAAACAATGAATTATGAACATGAAAAATGATTTCCAAGAACTCAATCCTGAAGCTTCAAAATTCATTTTTTTAAAAATGAGAGCATTGGTTATTTTCTTATACTTTGTCACTGGCATGTCAAGATCACATACCCTGAAATGCTGCTTCAGAACCAAAACTTTTCCTTCCATCCTCAAATTCATCTAAGCAAAAATGTGAACTTTGGTTCTACCACAGACTATAAAATTCATCCATGACAATTCTATGCCATATTTCAACCAATTAGTTTCTCTTAGGGAATCATTCAAACGTAGGTTGACAGTTCTACAAGTACGCAAACTTGTAAAGTTTGATTTTGCTCAATTTCTCCTTCCAACATTCTTTGTTCCATCTTATTTTCACATCAGTTTGTACTGATGTGAAGTACATTCACAAACTTTTTCACGTGTCTTCCTCCCCATCCACAAGTTTTGATGCACTGTTTTCTCTGATGTACACATCTGATATTCATATTTGCTAATATGTATAATTTTACAAGTGATATTACTGGTATAAATTGATTTTATATTTTCTTTTATATAGTATAATGTATTTCTAATCTACTTTGAGAATCCCTCAAAAATTTTGGAAAGTGGTGGGGTGTTATATTTAGCATTTCTATGTATGTTGTGTGAATCACACATCCACCTTGCACTAAATAACAGCAAATGTTACCATTTAATGTTAAATGTTTTATTATGGCGAGAAGATAAACTTTCAAGCCATTAACACATTAAATGACTTATAGAGGTACTCTTTGGTTTAGGACTAGTCACTTAACAACTGTTCGAAGTTATGACGGATCCACCTTGGGACTACTTATGACCCGGATTCAAAGTTCTGATGGTCACCCCCCCTCCATAGTCCTGTGACCAATTTTCATTCTCAGCAACATGGCCACATTTAAGGCCATAACCACATTTATGGCTAGGCAGTCACAGGACTGTGTTTTACAATGATTTTGTTAAAATCCAGCATTTACTTCCAATTTTTGGCAAAACTGCGACCATAATGAACCACTGGTTTGCATAACACTGCCATAAAAAAGGTCAAAAAAGTTCATAAAATCACATGACTGACCTGTTTTAGGACTCTTGTGACTTATGTCCATGATATGCAAGTTCCACCTGTAGGCTCCATTATAGTTGAAAGTTGAGGACTACCTGTATATAATCTCTGGTTTGTCATTCTGACTTAACTAAAAGCATCAGTATTTCAAATCTTATCACCTGGGGGTTTGTTTTGGGTTTAATGATGAACTTGGTTATAAACATTAATTACAGACTGAAACTTAATGCATACTTACCTTGCCTTGCTGTTCTATGCTATTTAATTATGAAATGGTTCTAAATTAATCCTTTCGGCTGTTAAAAATGTTAATTGTCTAATTTCAGATTAATACAACAAATATCTAAGCCAAGAGGGTTATTAATTTTTCTATAAATATCAACACATATACTGTATATATAAAATATATATTATTATTATGGTTTAAGACTGTCTCATTTGCATTGGTGTTGTATTTAAACAAACTTATTTTTGGCATGCATAAACAACTAGTGGATTATAAGTTTAGACCAGGTTTAATTAAAAGGTCTACAGCATGTGAAAATTATACGATAAGGCAGAAAAAGATACTTGCATGAATAAATATATTATTAGTACTGTATAAGGGCAAGAGTTCAAAATGATCCTTATAGACAACTTGAATGTAATTAAGGATATAAACCAGGGGTAGGCAACTTTGGCTCTTTTATGACTCGTGGACTTCAACTCCCAGAATTCCTGAGTCAGGTTGCCTACCCCTGATATAAACCAACAGGTCATAATTGGCTAGGTGGATTCATTTTAATGCATGGAATTTATTTTATTTTATTTTATTTATTTATTTTATTTTTAAAATTTATAAGCCGCCCCACTCCCGGAGGACTCTGGGAGGCTAACAATAAAAACACATAAAACATAACAAAACAAACAGTACAAGAACAGTCATCCAGGGGTCATATTTTATAAACCCCAGGCCTGCCGGAAAAGCCATGTCTTAAGCAACTTACAGAAAACCAACAGGGTGGGAGCGGTCCTAATCTCCGGGGGGAGCTGGTTCCAAGACGTGGGCACCATCACAGAGAAAGCCCTCCTCCGCGGCCCCGCCAAATGGCACTGCTTGGCCGACGGGACCTGAAGGAGGCCCAGCCTATGGGATCTAACCGGACGAAGGGAACTATGAGGTAGTAGGCAGTCTCGCAAATAGCCAGGTCCTGAGCCATATAGGGCTTTAAAGGTAATAACCAACACCTTGAATTGGACCCGGAGACCAATAGGCAACCAGTGCAGCTCACGGAGGATAGGTGTAACGTGGGTGTATCGAGAAGCACCCACTAACACTCGCGCAGCTGCATTCTGGACCAACTGTAGTCTCTGAATACTTTTCAAGGGTAGCCCCATGTAGAGCGCGTTGCAGTAGTCCAGACGTGAGGTGACAACGGCATGAGTGACTGTAAGGAGAGCCTCCCGGTCCAGGTAGGGTCGCAACTGGTGCAACAGACAAACTTGTGCAAAGGTCCTCCCAGCCACAGCCGTCAAATGATGTTCCAAATTCAGCTGTGGATCAAGGAGGACACCCAAGTTGCGAACCCGCTCCGAAGGGGGTATATTTTCCCCCGCAAGAGTCAACACTGGACAGTCGACATGATCCTTGGGAGGCAACATCCAAAGCCACTCGGTCTTGTCAGGATTGAGCCTGAGTCTGTTAACCCCCATCCAGACCCTCACGGCTTCAAGGCAATGGCCCATCACATCAGCCGCTTCACTGAGAAAACTCAGGGAGGAGATATAAAGTGGGTATATATACAAAATACCCTTATTTTAGCCACTGCCTCAAACTGTCTCAAAAGGTTTTCTGACTCTTAGTGTCACTTTCCTTTTTCTCATTTGGAGGAATAATAACATTAATTAAGACACCAGACTAGAGACCAGGAGACTGTTAGTTCCAGTTGTGCTTTAGGCATTAAAATCGTCCAGGTGACTTTGGGCCAGTCTCCCTCTCCCAGCCCAATCCATCTCACAGGGTTGTTATAGAGAAAATAGGTGAAGGGAGGAATTTTATGTATGTTTTCTGCCTTATAAAGCAATAAAGGTAAGATAAAACAATTCTGATAAATAAAATGAATATTGTGTTTCAAGTACAGAATGGAGAAAGCACTTGGGAATGACATTCAAGGAAGAAAGAATGTTCTTCTTTCTTTTGTTTTTCATTTGATCCGTTTGTTCTTTGGGAGGCAATTTGTTCAGGTCAGATCCTAAAAGGTTAGTCCCAAATCATCTTTTTTTCACATCCCCAATTTCCATTTTCTCTTTTCCTGATCTAGTTGGGTGTTATGAGAAAAAGGTCATCCCTACAGAAAACCTTAGCAAATTCCTGCATGTGGGCTGCATTTAGTAGTCATTCCACAAATGGAAATTTCAGTGAAAAAGGAGTTGATAGACGGTTTTAGTTTAAACAGTCACGGTTATCAGATATGTTGTCTTCTACTACTTATAGTTTACTCCTAATAAATAGAAACACAGGCATCTTTTTTTTTATTTACACTGTTTTCTCCTTTTCCTTATGTTCTATGGACATAGCTGTTAATTTGCTTTCATTATATACATTTGGCAAAAATATATACAGCTAACAAGAACATAGATTTCCAGCCCTTGAAAAGTCAAATTCTATATTCAATCCACCATCATATAAGGAAAATATTTCCCTGAAAATTTTAGTCTATCCTTGCATGGCGTTTTGGAACATTATTCTGTAGGCAGCTCTATAAAGCAACATAGCTGAGCAATTTTCATTCATTTTAAATAATTTGCCCACATGGTGAAATCTTCTAGACATTTGTGAAAAGGAACTGCACTGCCTTGCATTGTTCTCAAGATTCTCTTTAGAGCTGAAGTGTAATTCCAAATAATAATTTGGTTAAAATCACTGAAATATTTGATAGAAAGTTTTTCTTAACATTGACAGATACCGCATACCTCGAAGCCATTCCTGTATATGATATTTGTAGTAACCTAATATTTTCTTTCTGAATTCCCAGGGACATTTTGAATTGTGCAGCATGGATATATACATAGTTACAGACAGTCCTCGACTTACAACAGTTCATTTAGTGACCGTTCAAAGTTACAGCGGCACTGAAAAAAGTGATTAACCTTTTTCACATTTACAACTGTTGCAGCCTCCCGTGGTCATGTGATCATAATTCACCTGCTTGGCAACTGGCTCGTATTTATGCAGTGTCCCAGTGTCGTGTGATCACTTTGTGTAAACGTCTGGCAAGCAAAGTCAGTAGGGAAGCCAGATTCACTTAACAATCATGTTAATAACTTAACAACTTTAGTGCAGTGAGTCACTAAACAATTATAGCAAAAAAGTCAATAAATGTCTCACCTAGCAACAAAAAGTTTGGACTCAATTGTTGTCGTACGTCGAGGACTATCTGTACTTTTGTTTGCAGTTTCATAACACAGCCACCTTGCTGCCACACAAATGTCTGCTATGAAGTGATATTCGCACAGATTCCAAGGGTTAATTGCAAACCTGCATAAAGTTTGTAAAAACAAGGTGGCTGCATAGTAAAATCCTTCTCTGGAAGAACTCTTGCTATCTAAGAGATAGAACAAGAGCTAACAGTAGAAAGATAAATACAAATTACTGAAAGTCAGCCAAGAAAAAGCCAAAATAAAATAGAGTTGTTAGAAACAGATACACAAAGGTCACTTTGTGGTTTTAACTGTAATAGCATCCTCTGTAATCTGTATTTCGTCTGAGAATGTACATAGCACTGGGTAATGGTGATGTTGCGGTTGCCAACAATGGCAAGACTCTGCTGTTGAGTTCTTTTTTTTAGTTATGTGTCTTGTGTGCCTTCCTAACCTACATATTATGACAATGAAGATGAGATTCTATAGACAGTGGCTCCATGCTTGGTAATTGAGAGAGAAATTAGCTAGAAATAAGCCTTGCCTTTATGAACTCTACATTATTTGTGTATTGTATTATACACTATTTTTACTTGATTAAAGGAAAATTAAAAGTTGTTCTACTGTTTACGCATGAAACCAATTCAGTATACACGAAGTCCTCAAGGCCTGCTCTTAAACTCTCTTTATCTCATACAAAATTGCCAAATGAGTTTGCCTTTCTGGATTGCCAAAAACATTACAATAGACAATTTTTCAAGATGAAGTAACTCTCCCATATTATACACCCAAAGAATCTTTCCATGGTGGCCAAGATTAGTCAAACCAATTATTTATCCTTATATGTTACTGTCAGATACATTTTATTCTGAGAAATTATGAAATCTTTAATATATGGATATAAGGATAATAAAAACAATCTGGTGAGATAAGATCGATGTCTCTGCAAATGAAGGAAGGCTACAGTTTGAAGGTAGCATGACTTGAGTTGATACAGGAACATGTGAGATATAGAGAAGAAAAAAGTAATCCAAGAATACATTTCATTTATTTTTCAAAGTTTTGTAGATAGCTGCCCATCTCATGAAACAAGTGGCCTATTACCCAACGAAAAAAAGCTACTATGTTTTCAAAACTTTTCTGAATAATAAAAGTAAGAGAATAGATTTTATGCTGAATAGGACAGCATTCCACAGGAACAAAGGCTTCTGCCTTGGAAGAGGCAATTTCTAGTTGAAATAATGTAATCTCACAAATAGCCAGGTTCCAACTAATGTAAGATTGATTAACACTTTGAACTGCGCCCATCAAGACACTGGCAACCAGTTCAGCTCCTGCAGTATTGGTGTTACTTGGCAATACCAAGTTGTCTCATTTAACATGTCTTCAATTATTATTAAGGGGCACCTGCAGAAATGCAAACTTACAGCTGTCACTATTCCATCCCGCCCCCATCAAATCTAAACAAATCATAACAGGGACATGATTGTTCCTTACTGCTGTCTTGACTAGGCTGGAGAAAGTGACCCAATCCGAAGCCATAAGCTGAGAAAGCAGCTGCAGAACTGAGAACTCTTGAAACATGGCTGACCTAAACAGCCAAAGTTTGTGTCCCTCTGGGAACATACTTGTAAGTTAGGTTTGATTTTGAAACACAACATCTGTAATTTAATTGTGTATATTTCAAACACTCAAAAATAGACATTTCTGAGCTGGAATAATTGGGATCAAAACAGTTTGCACATATTTTGCATGTTTTAACTGCTGCAAGGATAGTATTTGCCCAATTTTGGAAAAATGAGAATTTACCATCTGACCAGATTATTATTACCAAAATCTTAGAGTGTGCAGAAATGGATAGACTAACATTAGAAATGAAAGAAAAAGATGATTCAATTTATTTTAGAACTTGGGAAAAATTTTTATCAATGGTTAGAGACACGTTAGAACTTGAAAGATTCAATATTTTAGAATAGATGATTGATTTTTAATCGAGTTCTAACTAACATTTTGATAATATGATTACTTTTCCTGATTTACTGATTTACTCTCCAATCTCTTTATAAACCATAAAAGCCAGTTTATGTTTCTCCCACACTATTCCAATTGTTGTCTGAAGCAAATCTTTTTCTTATTGCCTTTTTGATGTTCTTCACTCACACTAACACAGGAGTAGATAGTACTGAAGTTATAATTTCTGAATAGATACCTGTATTATTCCATGACAGACAGAAAAAAAACTCCCAGGGATAACTGAGAAAGTTTGAAAATTTCTTATTATCTTTAGGCACCAATAAAAAAGAAGTGAGGAAGTACTATTGAAAAATTCATCAAGAACTGTCCTCAATAGCTACATACCATTTCAATAGCTTACAACACAGTACTCCTTTTCAAATCACTGTTATTTCCACACTCATCCAGAAGGGTGGAATAGATATTGTAATGTGTGCAATGTGTACAGAAATATTTTTGCAGCAAAAAATAATGTGAAACATGCAATCAATTTTCAGTGCAAATTTCTATAGGTGCACATTGACCAGGAAGATAATTTTATTTAAAAAAAATTGTTAAACTTACAGTGTAATTGCCACTGATCAATGATTATGGGCACCTATGTATGTTTTATACAACCATTGAGAAAGTAAAAGAAAGTAAGTTTTTGAGGATAAAACCACACCCACTGGCATGAGATACATATGTGTTGCCCACAAGTTTTCTACACAGAAATTTCTACTTAAAGCATACATTTTTAAAGCCAGTCTAGCCTTGTAACAAAGGAACTGGGTTTGGATCAGTGAGACTCTAATTGGACTCTTCACTCGACTGTAGAGCCCACTGATTGATTTTGAGCCTATCACTGTCTCCTACCTTGCCACATGGGATTTTGATTATGGGGATAAAATGAACCTAACATCCCTATGCGTGCTGCTACCGTGCAAAGTGAAATATACAGATGCAGCTAACCAAGCATCAACCTCATGAATAATTAAATAAAGTGGTCTACATCATATTGGATTAAAGAGACCTACATTGTACAGGTGGCAGGTATGCCGGTTGTGTTATTTACCTTACACACATGCACATTCGTTTTGGAACATGCAGGCATGCTATATGTATGTATCATCATCATCACGATCATCATCAAACCCATAAATATTAGTGCAACATCAGCTACACAGATCTTATTGCTTCCTTCAGAAGTCAAGGTGAACTGTTTGTAAATGCGTAGGACCCATTGCTGGGAAATGGAGTGCCATTAAATCCAGCCTCGGACACACTTGTCCTGAAGTATTGCTAGTCACTGAAGTGCTTAAAAGCCACATTGACTGGAAGGAGAAGAGATAGGTTGGCATTCTACTTTTTGTTCTTGAATGAGCATACATTCAAAGTGCCATGAGATCAATTAAGAGTCAAGGCTTCCATTAACTGTCTCTTGTGAGAGAAGTCCTTCTTTGGTTTTTTTGATGGCAGAATCTAACATTTCAGATTTCCTAAGCAAAAGAGAGTTTTATGTAAACAGTTTTACTCCTTTGATTCCTGGGTGGAATTTACATTAATGCTAATGGGAACTGTGCACACATATGGAGAAAAATATACCACATGGCGATAATGACTTGCTTTTATATTAAGGCTTCTGTCTCAAATCACTTTCAGACTGTTTTGCTGTTATCTATTTGGAAAGTCCATTTGTCAGAAATTTGATATCACAGTCTATCTTTTAAATGCATAAGAAATGTTTTGACCTCACTTCTCTGAATAACCATTGTCACCAGTTACAGTTAGGGAACCATTTCACACATTACACCTATGGAAATCCCATGATGTGTTTTTGGCAAAAGAAGACTTTGTAGCCAATCACATCTCTGCTTTCAGAAACTGGCAGTGCCAAACCCTCCTCCAGATCTGAAGCAGTCTAAGATACTGTTTGTCTTGGGCACTGTTAGGAAATAAAATGGGGGGAAATAAATAAAGTATGCAGCATTTTAATATGAGAAAGTCAAACACTTGGTGGGTGATTTAAAATGCTTGTTTATTGGTTATGCCAGCAATCTGTCAAAATGCTGGAAAGTTAAATGACCAGTTCAAACAAGAGACCCAAGTGCTACACAATGGGGTGAGCTCCCATTCCTTGCCCCAGCTCCTGTCCACCTAGCATGCAAATGCAAGCAGATAAATAGACACCACTTTAGTGGGGAAATGAACAGCATTTCATGCATCTCAATGTGTCGTCATGTTGGCCACATGACCATGGAAATGTCTTTGGACAACACTGTCTACATCGGCTAAGAAACGGAGATAAGCTCTGTCCCCTAGAATCAGACATGACTGGACAGGGGAAATCTTCACCTGTTTAAGCTGAAACATGTTAGCTTTTCATCTAACCTTTCTATTTTTAGATCTATTACCATCTACTGTTGGTAATGTGGAAAGGGCCCTAAAAAGGATGTCAGATCAGCAACTACGATTGCACCTACATATCAACAGGTATGTTTAAATTCATCTAACATTCAATATAATAACTATATGTGACAACGCATTACCACCATAATGGAGCCTGCCCATTACAGTCATAAATCGTGATGACTGTAAAGTGACTCACCACGTGAGCAGACCCATTTTTACGACCACTTTTGCAGCAGCCATTAAGCGAATGCCACGATCGCAAAGCAACCTCCACAGTTGTTAAGTGAATGGTGTGGTGGTTAAGTAAACCCAATGTTCGCTATGGGGAGTTTTGGCTGAAAAAATGGAAATAAATGCCACTCTTTGTCAAAACCACAAACTATTGTGGTCGCTTGACTGCATGACACTGCAAATGGCCATAAATGCAGGCCGGTTGTCGAGCTTCTGAAATGCAGTCATATGACATGTGTATATATATGTGTGTGTGTGTGGGTGTATGGGTGGGTGCCTGCCTGCCTGTCAACTGGAACTTTGGAGTGGGGTTCAGGGAGATCTATTGTAACTCTGGTTGTAAATTGAGGACTACCTGTAAGATTTGATCATACGTTTTGAACTTCCACCATAATAAGAAAAAGTAAAAGAGATGAATATATTTATTCTTTTTCTCACTGTCATTTTTATTATTCTTTTGCTTTTATCTTTCACTTTGCCTGTTGCATTTATATTTTGAAAAAAAGTAGTTTTTTTAAAAAATAAAACTCTTAGAACTTTTTTAAATTTTCAAATGAGACCCCCACATTTCATGAGATACTGTCTTCTATTCCTTTTAGTCATTTCTTTTCCTTAAGGGGATTTCATTATTACATTCGCCTCTCTGCCAGTTAGTATAATTTTAATTTATCATTAAGCACCACTTTGCTTTTTAACATAAAGAATTCAATGTGCTTGATGGAGCAGTACTTCATGGAAAGTTAGTTCCTCCACAGCAACAACTGTTTAGAAAAGAGGAGTTTATTAATTTATCAGAGCCTTATGTTCAATTTCAGATTCTTTTTTAGCTTAGGAACTAACAATCAACTGCACCTGTTACCAATTAAAGTATTAATAGCACATCAATCAGAGAAAAAAAATCACTGCAAAAGGAGATTACAACAGCTCTATACACATGTCAAGGGGGGGGGAGAGTTATCCTTTATCCTCAAAGAAATTAAATCCATAAATTATCCATGACCAATTCCAGACCAAGCACTTTTGTGCTATGAAGTTTGCAGTAGTTTAACACCTGAGCCTTGGAGCGCCAAGTATTCTCCTTTAGTGAAGGAATGAGATGTCCTGCATTTAAAACATAATAATGCTCTTTTAAACATAGCTGCCAGCAGGACACTCTAAAGGCTGTTACAAAGCTGGACAAAAGTTAATTGCTAGCTTTACAAAACACATAAAAGCACCAGCTGATGGGAACTTGTTGTTACTCACATCTTCTTATATTTACCTGTTATAGCCAAGGGACTATGCTATTTATAAATGAATTTTGTCAAAGGAGTTGACCCTCATCGCCTTTATTACCGTATATGAAATGCATTTTGGAGACTTTATATATTACCCAGATGACTTATATTATTATGGCTGCTTGTACAGTTTGAGAGTTCCCATAGCCCTGTGTATTTGTAAAAAGCATTATTGAGAGTTAGCATGCATTGGCTAAAATGTTTATTGCTTTTATTGGCAAATCATTATTTTGCAGTAGCAGGGAAAGTACCTGAAGTGCTCTTGGGAATATTAAATATAGTTGCTAATTGAAAGGAATCAAGGAATGTGATGAAATTGGGGTGTGTGTGTGTGGGGGTGGGAGTTAGATTATTTCAATTGATTTATCTTGTTTGATGAATCCAACCTCGGGTTCCCAAGACCCATTAGAGCATGTTGTGGTAAATAAATAAAGCAGAGCATGGGAGGCTTGACAGACTTTTAAAAAGTAGTGTGAATGCTTTCCAAAACAAAGTCACCTACAAGTGGCCAGGTGCAAGGCCCTATAATGGACCTGTTCATCTGGTGCTTAAAATAAGTTTCTGGCGAAGCTTTTTAATTTGTTAGAAGATCTCCTAAGCCCTGTGGGAGAGAGTCACATGCATAAAGCAAACCCAGTTCCTAGGAAAATGAAGCCTTATTCTTTTGTTTCCCTGTTTGAGAAAATGGAAAGATATTTTTTTAAAAAGGGGATTTCAACACTTAAAATACTCTCAATTCTTTTTTTTTAAAGGGGGGGGAGGCTGTCAGATTTCTTCCTCTTGTTTGCTTCAGAAAGTGGTGCTTTGATTGTCCATTAGAGAGTTGTTTACATTTCTCCAAAAGCACCATTTAGTTTTCCTGACAAGGTGGAATAAGTGACTGGCTGTGATGGATAGAGGCACCTGTCCTAATGGCTGCTCAAACTGTGCCCACTAGTGCACGTTACATTGATAAATTGACAACAGTTGGGACATGCTCCGCTAACAGCAAGAATGAGGCTACTAGGACAAACGCAGGCAGTTAGACAGTCTGCTTTAATATTCTGGGGAAAGGTATACAGACTTCTAATCTAACACCCTAACAGCTGCAGTGAGAAATTAGCATGTGGGCTGAATTTTTTTTCCTTCCCTTCATTACTTTGGCATTATTGTGGAAAGCTAGTTTGGAAGCATGCTTTACCGTTGTAATATTTCCCAGCCTCCTAGTTGAAAAGCACCTGCATTCAGGATACCGATTTCTTGAATCTTGCGGGGATGGATTTAATTATATATTTAAAAAGAGCGTATTTCTTTGTTTCTTTTGATCCTTTCCTCAACATTTTAGCCTTAATTTTAAGAAAAAGACAGGCACAGATGCTTTGCTCCTTGCAAAGTTTCAGTGTTGTTTTGCAGTTTTGCTGCCACCACCATCATCAAATCACACACACACCACCGTCAAATCACATTCTGTCTTTCCATCAGAAGGCGAGACCCATGTTTTTGCACTGTGTTTCTAAATTGCATTTTTTATTTCATACAAAGTTCTCTTATAGGATTGTTCCCAAACCTAAAAACAATAGGCGATAGGTGGGGACTCAGTGATGGACCTTGAGAACTGCTGTTCTGAGAACCAGAATTGCACGTGGTGAGATGGGCGGCAAACAAATTTAACAAATAAATTTAAAAATCAAAGCAGGCCCTTTTCAAACTGCTACGTTTAGAGCAGGGATCCCCAACCCATGGTCCATGGACCAGTACCAGGCCGCAGCATGCCAGCAACCGGTCCACACAAACAAGGAAAGCTCATCCAGAGGATGCAGGCAGCACACAAAACCACACCCTTTCCAATCTTTGGAAAAACCTCTCTCCAAGTAACCGGTCCCTGGTGCCCAAAAGGTTGGGGACCTCTGGTTTAGAGAAACATTTGACATTATTATTATGGTTCATCATAGTCAGCCAGATGTTCGGATTAGATTTGGCATTTTTATCCATCTATCAAATCCCTCCCAAGGACCTGGGATAGGCAGTTGTTAATCTTTGATGGTGATATAGATATCGCCGCAGGATGTAAGCTGTTCTGAATAAAGCTGCCTTTTGCAATTGATTAATGGTGAATTTGTCAATGCCAATGATGTTCATGTGGTGCTAAAATTATTATTCATTATATTTATATGCTGCCATCTTGTGATTTGAGATAATAGGAGGAAGTTGCAGAACAACCTTCTCCCGTGTTATTGTTAATATTTGATTATTGTTCCTTTTTGGCAGTGGTAAAAGAAGCATAAATTCCTCTCCCCCTCCCCCAATTTCCTCAAGGATTAGGAATTCTTCTCTGTGACCTGAAATAGCGGGGTTTCTTGAGAAATCTTCAATGAGATTTCTGGGGCCAAAATCGTATTACCAGTATTCTTGAGTGGCAATCCGAAAACATGACTTTCTGTGGTATGGGGCTTTGCATATTTCAGATCAAAAACTGAATTTCTCTGAAAAAAATCATAAGTGGCTTCTTCCTCTTTGACAGTATGGACCTGAAGTGAGGATCATCCTTCCTCTTATAAAGAATATATGACATACTATGGGCTAGGACATTTCTCTCTCTTCCTTTGTCAAGTCCAGTATAGGACAGTAAAGTTTGGACTGAAGCAGTAACGTATCATTTTTCCTAATCTCCATTTAAAATGATAGTAAGAAAGCAAGATCACATTAAGGCAGTACATTTCCATGGGAGCAACTGTTTCGGAATAAACAAGTATTAGCCTGAACTGCAATTCTGCTGTTATATTTCTTTCTTATAATCCATAGGTGTGCATGCAGAAGCAATAGTGGCATTTGTTTGGCTTCAGATTCTTCTCCAGGTTCCTTGTGAAAAGTAGAAGAATCTTTAACAGAAGAGTTGTAAACTGTTAGCCAAATATTTAATAGTTGGGATGTGGAGACTGTTAGTTCAGCAATATTTCACGTTATGATATACTCAAGAGGCCTTTGGTTTAGGGATTGTTGTTGTTTGGGTTATTAGTTCTGTTCAAATGTTACCTGCCCTGAGCTTTTCTGCATGAATGTATAGCATACACTGATGTATGTATGTATGTGTACATGGGGATTAAAATTTAATACACTCAAGGGGAAGGTCGTTTATTATCTAAATCATTACCTAATGAATAATTTCAGATTTTTTTCCCAGGCTTGTTCCTCTAGCAAATTGAAGTAATGTTGTGATGGCATGAATAATCCAACTTCTAAATGCCTGAGAAACCAATAGGTTCAGCTTAATTTTTTGTTCTGGATAATTCTGAGATAAAATGGATTAAAAAAAAAAACCAAAAACCCTGCTAGTAGAGAAAACATTGTGCCAAGTCATTAAAAAAGGTTGCTGAAACAAAGAAAAATGGACATAGTAACATTCTTTTCCAAGCCTGCTTCTAAATGGGCTCATAGCTGATTTTATGATGGGACACAGTTTGCCTTTATGATTTGCATGGATAATGAAGCAATTAGTAGCCATCATATATAAAACATGCAAGTTTGCCATTAGATAGCGAACATACCATTAGGTGTACTCTGTGAAGGCACAAGTAACTTGCTAATTCTATATGCTGCTCCTAGAGATTTGCTAAAAGCTCAGTTGATAAATTCAACATCATATTAGTAGACAAGGCAGAGTGTACTGTGATGAAAAATTCTAACTGGCTGGCAGTCAACAGCAATCCCCACTCACTAACTGCTAGTAAACCTTTTTTTGTGGGAGAATTATTGACACTGGAAATGGCTACTTGCACAGTGTTGCAACAAAGCAACAGTTATTTCGGATTGGCTGTGCAAATAATGGCAACTAGACAAAGTAAAAGAGTGTGCTCCATTTATACAACAAGAAAATAGAACATGAAGGATTTGCTTAATTAAAATGGAACAAAACATTGTGGAAAGTTTTTTCTTCTTAGAGGAGATTATAGTCAAGGTGGGTTGGTCATGAATAACCCAGGTGTTGCATTTTTATTATTATTATTTTTGTCTAAGGATGGATGTGTTTAAACACGCAATTGCATTTTAATGCTTTTTTTTCCCCCTTCTGGCAGAGAAAATGCCACTCCAATTTTCAAGAGACTCAAAATAGCTTGTTCACAAGAGAGAGAAAGAGAATGCAAGAACTAAGTATTCATATATATTATATAGGCCTGAAAACTATCTTTTCTAAAGTTTTGGGAGAAATCACACAGGCAAAATCTGGGGGGAAAATATTGGGGAGGGGGCGTTTGTTTAGGGTTCCATATAATACAATTGGAGGAACTACAATGATAATACATATCGCTTCTGAACAATAGGTGCAATACAATACATCACATTTTCTCCTTCAATGATAAGTAATGACACTTCAAAAGAAAAAGTTTCCCCTTCCATAAAGCAAGCTGGACTTTCTACATTTCTTTGTGCTCAACTAGCTGATAGGAAATTGTTAATAGAAATGTATCATTAAGATTCTTACATTTATTATAAGACCCAAATACAACTGAAAACATAAGCCTCAATTATGTATCTTGAGGATGGGTAAAAAAAAATAACTGCTTCCTTCCAAGTTGGTATTCAAGATCACTTTTGGAAGGCCTATTGTCCAAGATATTGTAAATGATAAATGAACAAGGGTCTTCTTGGTTGTGGCATCCTACTTTCAGAATACTTTTCCAGTTAAAAGAAGCCAGATAGATTTTAAAAATTGTATTTCCAGGTCATTCAAGCCAAGTTTATCTCAAATCTGTAGTTCAAAGCAACCTGCTATTTTATTTTTGCAATATTGCATAGTTATCTTTTTGCTGTATTTGTTTTTTCCCAGCTTCTTATGCTTGTTTTTGAAAAGTTGAATACTGATCTGTAAAAATAAATCAATACATATGGTACATATAAGGGAAAAACATATCCAAAGAAAAAAATAATGTAGCTAAAATAAAATATACTTCTAAATGTCCACAGTCCTTTTCAACTTCATATCTTTCTGTTGACCATTTCCTATAAACTAGTTGAGCACTAAGAAATATAGAAAATCCAGCTTGGTTTAGGGAAGAGCAAATCTTTTTTTTTTTTTTAAATGTCATTAATTATCTTGGAAGGAAAAAAATGTGATATATTGCATTGCACATTTGTTTAAAGGCAATATGCACTGCCATTGTGGTTCCTGTAACTGCATTATATTGAACTACAGTCCTTTTCATCTCATGGAAAACTGAGGATAATTATAACTCACAAAACAGGTAGCAGGTTGAAGCAGAGTCTCTTCCATGCTTATGTACATACTTTAGAATGACTGGAAAGTAAAGCTTCCATATGCATAGTTCTATACATAGAAGGTTCTTCCAAAGTGACTGAGAAACCAGCGTTCTGGATCATTTGACAAACGTCCTCTGTATTGATAGCTTATTTTCTCCTTATGCTATAATACATGTAAAGTATGGAATGGATGGAGTGCCATTAAGTCCAACTTTAAGGCTGGGTGGCATCTAGACAGCAATATCTTCAAGAACATTCATTTGCTAGGATTTTGCTCAAGCTCTGTTTTAGGTTACAAAATAAATTCTCCTAACCTAAGGGGTTACTAAGGGGTTAGTAAGCCTGAAGAGTACAGTTGGTTTTTGTTTCCAATCTTGCTCATTTATTTATTTAGCTTCTTTTACACCCAGAGTGACAGGAGTTGGGTGCTGTAATCTATCTATATAAATAAAAATTTAATGTTCGTTTGTTCAAAATCTTAAATCTCCAAAAGTTCTTCACCGATTGCTTTGAAATTTTGACACAACGTTGCATTCAAATACGTGCATGTTTTTATGTTTTTATATACCTACTATTATATAGATGTCACACCTGTGACAGGTAAAAACTTGCTTTTTTTGAAAAACAGCGTCATCTGTTGGACGTAAAAGCAACACATGCTACGATTTCAGACAATCTCTATATCTGCACAGACAATGGAACAACAAAAAATATTGTATACCCACAAGCATTGTGAAATTAAACATATTACGAACGTGCGCTTTCTCTTTTCTTTTTTTTCCATTTAATCAGACTGAGCCACAGCAACGGGTGGGTGGGTACAGCTAGTAAATTAATAAGCAAATAAACTGTCGAGAATCTAAATAATATCCCAATTCCTCCTGTTCAAAAAAGAGGGAGACAGAAAATTCTAAACCGTGACATTTTAATTTCCAATTTACTATAAATTTAAATCAATTTAATAAATAATATTGCCTCCAATTGATCCTGTGAATACTTTTTACACAATCTGTTTACCTGATTGTATGATCTGAATTTTCTGACATGGTGGTGCAGTGGTTAGAATGCAGTACTGCAGGCTAATTCTGCTGACTGCTGATTGTTAGCAGTTTAGCAGTTCAATTCCCACTGGCTCAAGGTTGACTCAGCCTTCCATTTTTCCGAGGTCGGTAAAATGAGGACCCAGATTATTGGGGGCAATATAGTGACTGTTAGAGATTATTGGAGGTAATATGCTGACTCTTAGAGAAGGCTGTAAAGCACTTTGAAGCAATATATAAGTCTAAGTACTATTGCTATTGCTATTTTGCATTTGTATGTAATAAGGACCAATTTCTTTTTTTTATTGAAAATTTTCAAATTTTACAAAACAATTCCCTTCCCCCAACCCCCCCATACCCTCCCCCACCTCCCCAAAGGACCAATTTCATGTAGTGGTTAAAGGTAAAGGGTTAGATACCAACAGATTATGAATTGTACATAACATAAGTTACACAACGTAAGTTTGGCATGAAACCAGCTGTGTGACTTTTGCTAATTTACTGAGTCACAGTCTTAGGAAGAAGACAATGGCAAACCGCTTCCAAACAAACTGTCCAGTTTCTTGGAAGTGGTTTGCTATTGTCTTCTTTCTAAAATCCTAAGACTTTTCTGCTCAGAAAACTTTACAAACTTGTCCATAAACTTGACTTGAAGATACCCACAATTGTGTACGGTAGTTCAGCAACAGTGAACAGGATTTAATTGTCTTTCCAGCTTATTCTAGCTGCACAATTCTACATTTTGCATTTACAAATGTCTTTTTGACTTAGCCTGTTGTTGAACATATATTATTTTAATAATTCTTGAAACAATTCCACAAAACAGATGATGATGATAACTGTTACTGCTATCATTACTACCACCATCACAATTATCCTCCTCTCGTTCCTTGTAAGAGAACAAGAATAAAGGGTTAGACAATAGAAAGTGTGCAAGATGCATCCCTTTGGAATGCTATCTTTCAAATTTGTTTCGATCAGACATGTTGTGAAACAAGTTGTTTATCTCCTCCCTTTTTAAATCAAACTTGTTTCTTCTTTAAATCAAACTTGTTCTGAAGCACTATGGCAGGGGTCCCCAACCCTTGGGCCATGACCCGGTAGTGGCCCGTGGCCTACTGGCCACCAGGCTGTGGGGCAGGCTGGCTAGTGTGCGTGTGCACGCATGCACAGCCTCTCACATGTGCTAGCGCCATGGCCACGGGGCATAAAAATGGGTTGCTCCTGCACCCTGGGGTGCAAAAATGGGCCGCCGGCACACCTCAGGGCACAAAATGGTTAACTGCCGTGCTGTGGGGTGCAAAAATGGGCACCGCTGCACTACAGGGTGCCATGCTGCAAGGTGTAAAAATGGACGCCACTGGGCTGCAGGGCACGAAAACGGGCCACCGCCATGCTGTGAGGTGCAAAAATGGGCCCCGCCATGCCACAGGGTGCAGAAACAAGGTGCTATGCCATGCAAGAACAGGGCAGAGCTAGTGAGTATCACGCAGGCACTAACCTACCCCGTTTGTGGCATGCACGTGCTCATGGCCCCATGCGCACACACACACATGTAAAATGCTTCCCCTGCCTTTTCCTTTGGTCCACCAACCAACAAAGATTGGTGACTCTGCACTACAGGACTAATAATTACTACCCTCTGAATAATAACACTAGTTTTAACCCTGATTAGAGAGGGAAAAGAACACAGGCAGAAGTATTTTTGTCAGTTTTGAATTCTCATTTATGATTTCCTTAAAAAAATATATCTGAAGAGCCAGTCAGATTCTTCATATAATATGTAGTTGGGTCCTAAAATGCCTTAATGAGTTTTAAGTCAGAGTTGTCACACTAATGGCCTACAGTGGCTATCCAAAGTCTATTTTATCTGTGAGATCTTTCTATATAATTTGGAAGTAATGGAAAGTTTGTCATATGTGGATGCTACAAAAATGCACTGAAAGCTTTGGCTATGATTTCCCTTCTAGTATAAAGACTTGAAAAGGATTTCAAGGGTCATCTCACACTTTTGACAATCCAGCTGTTAGAGAAAAAGCACATTACTCTCTTTCTCCTGCTCAGTAAAAACACTTCTCCATTTTGAGGATAGGAATTCTGGACAATTAACCTATTTATTGTGATTTATACTTATATTCTACTATAAACAGAATAAAGATGAATTTAAAGAAATGAAGAAAGTTAGCTGGTCAAGAAGAGACCACAGGAATTCTGCCTTGCAGATGATGATGATAATGATGATGATGATGATGATCATCATCATCATCAGTGAGCCAGCTGCCAAAAAGGCCAACACAGCGCTGGGCTGCATTAACAGAGGGATAGAATCAAGATCACATGAAGTATTAATACCACTTTACAATGCCTTGGTAAGGCCACACTTGGAATACTGCATCCAGTTTTGGTCACCACGATGTAAAAAAGATGTTGAGACTCTAGAAAGATTACAGAGAAGAGCAACAAAGATGATTAGGGGACTGGAGGCTAAAACATATAAGGAACGGTTGCTAGAATTGGGTATGTCTAGTTTAACGAAGAGAAGGACAAGGGGGGACATGATAGCAGTATTCCAATATCTCAGGGGCTGCCATAAAGAAGAGGGAGTTAAGCTATTTTCCAAAGCACCTGAAGGCAGGACAAGAAGCAACGGGTGGAAACTAATCAAAGAGAGAAGCAACCTAGAACTAAGGAGAAACTTCCTGACAGTTAGAACAATTAACCAGTGGAACAACCTGCCTCAGAAGCAGTGAATGCGCCAACACTGGAAGCTTTTAAGAAGAAACTGGACAGCCATTTGTCCGAAATGGTATAGGGTTTCCTGCCTGAGCAGGGGGTTGGACTAGATGACCTCCAAGGTCCCTTTCAACTTTATTATTATTATTATTATTATTATTATTATTATTATTATTAGTAATAGTAGTAAGGTTGGAAGGGACCTTGGAGGTCATCTAGTAATAATAATAATAATAATAATAATAATAATAATAATAATAATAATAATAATAATAATATTCAGACTGGATTTGACATATTTGTCTACATATCGAGTGCATATGAAGGACCAGGGATAGGCAGATCTGGATGTTTGATGGTGTTACAGATATCATTGCAGGATGAAATAATAACAACAGCAACAGCAGCCTTGGGTGCAATCCCAAAACAACAGGAGCACCACTTGAACATCATCGGCATTGACAAATTTGCCATCAGCCAATTGCAAAAGGGAGCCTTACTGGGAATAGCTTCCACCCTGTGACGATATCTGTAACACCATCAAACATCCAGATCCGCCTATCCCAGATCCTTGATAAGGACTTGAAAGGTAGACAAAAATGCCAAACCCAGTCTGAACATCTGGATGACTGTGTGATGATTTATTGTTGTTGTTGTTATTTTGTATTTGGTTGAAAAAGAAAGTTTGGAGCAGGAAGTTATTCAGTCCAGGACTTCTTGAGAGCAGGAACCCAAGAGAATGCTGCCCATACTGGCATGCTTAATAAAACAGATATCCAAAATGATTATCAAGGCTGAGTCTGTAGTTTATTAGACTTTCCTTCTTCCTTTCAAACAAATACAAACAAGCCCTGTAAAAATGGCATGCTAAGGGAGAACTAAATTAAAAATCCAACCACAATTGCATTAGTGTGAGAGATTACAACAAATGCAATCATTACTCTAAACAAATCCTAAATGCATATAATCCACAAAGAACTCTGAAACAATCCTATGCTCCATAGGGATATGCTGTGGTATATAATAGAGTACCATTATAATAAAAAGAAGATGAACAAGAAAAGAAGCCATGAGGTTTATTAGAGTGAGTGAGAGGGAGGGAGGGAGGGAGAGAGAGAGAGAGAGAGAGAGAGAGAGAGAGAGAGAGAGAGAGACGAACAAAAAGAAAAAAGGCAAAAAAAAAAAACAAAAACAAAGCAGAGAAGAATAGGAAGCTAATAGTCTATTGTTTCTCTGCCAGGGCAAAGTCTTTAAAAGAAGATGTTTCTATTGTGCTCTTGAGTTTGATCATGCATACAACTGACCAGCATGGAACTTAAAATGAAACAAAGCAAATTTGGGTTACAGGTCCAAGGCTTTTGTGTTTTTGTGTGCATGGCTTTCTCAGTGTGTGCCTGCCTGCCTGCCTGCATTCATGGAATAGCAGAGCTCATCCCACGTATAATGAATTCAACCCAGGAATGTAATTTTACAAATATACTTTTACATTTAGAATGCTGTTATCATAAAAACAAAACACACTGCTGTGCCGGTAGTCAGCCTGACTTATAGCAGCTTGGTTCAACTTCGGCAAGATAACCAAGAGTAATGGTTTTAAAGCTAGATTATTAATATAACATGAACTGTAAATGCTTTTGTATAGTGCGGCTTGGAGTAAGCTACCAAATCTCATTGGAATATAAAGGAGAAAAGCTATGCAGCATTTTGCTTTCTGTCCTAAAATAAAAAGTTTAGAGCATTGCCACAGATGCCTTGTCCATCCTGGGTATTTGCTAACGGTCATCTTTTTGCGTGGACTGGGAATTTGTTCTAGACACGCTACTTGCAAGATTTTGCATGGTGGTGTCATAAAAGCTAATAATGGTCAATTACTATTCAGCTAATGCCCTGTCTATTTACATTGTGGAGGGTGGGTGGGCAAAATGAGCATTTTAGTATTATTTCTCCTTCTAATCAGCACTAGCACATATGATGCCATCTCTATAATATAATTTCTGCAACTCCTAGAATGTATGAACACTAATGAAGCAAAGTCCCAACTTTAATTTTACCCATCATATGTCCTTCTTGCAGGACATGACAGACCTACAGCTCAGTTTGAAAGATTCCTCAGAGTAGATAAGCTGACTGTTTTTACTTCAGTTGGCTGATGTTGCAACCTGATCTTACTCTTTAAGTACAGGAGCTAAATCTTAGCAAGAAACAGCACCTGTTAGTTGTAGCCCACCCCATTCTTCTCAGTCACAAATAACACTAATTTCTTTACCAGAATCTCTCAGGTATGGACCATGGTTTTTGGAAGTGTTTAAAAGACTTATTCTGCCTGGTATATTTACATTGGTCTTCAGGAAGAACACAAAACCACCTGAAACAAACCTAGATCCTAGTTCTGGTTTCTGGGTCATGCTTGTACACAAAATGCTGGGAATATTCAGTATTTATTTCGAATGTTATGAAAACAAAAAAGACAGCAAAAACTCAAGATGCTTAAATTAATACTTTCCTCCATATGATCCTCCCAATACATTAAATACATTGTGCTTGAATATTACCCTTTTAAAGTATGATAGTATTTAGATTAGAAAAAGTTGGATGGTTGCACCACTGCTGTTGTGAAAAGAGCTTCTGATAAACTCTGCGTTAAATGTAAACGTGGCTGTTTTAAAATCTTTTTTTGATTTCTGAGTTGTAATGTTAATAAGTAGATTAAAATTGATATATGCCTTCCTGAAATATTGCTAACCTGTTTGTAGTGATCAATTTTAATTTTAAAAAACCCTTTTCTTATTGATGAAAATAATATGACAGACGAAGACACTTGCTGTTTTAATAGTTTCTTAATGATGTCCGAAGATTGAATCTAGACTCAGTAGACCCAAGGAAATGAATGAAACTTAAGTCAGTGTTGATTTAAGCCTTGCAGATTAAATTTTTAAATCTTAAATCCTAACACTGGATCCAATAAAGAAAGTGAATCAAATGTCAAGTCTCACAATATGTCTTATTAATTTATATTTTTATTATATAACTTTTTCAAAGAAAATAATACTGTTTTTTGGAATGTTCAAAGGACTTTTATCACCAAGCAACCTTCAAGAACAGAACACAACTGAACAACAACAACAACAACAAAAGATAGATGACTGAGAAAGATAGACAGAAACAGCCAAACGCACATATAAATTTCAAAATAATATTACAGAGTACTGAGAGTTATAGTATAGAGCAGGACTCCCCAACCCCTAGCCCATGGACCAGCAGAGGGCCATGGCATGCAGAAAACCAGGCCGTGCAAACAAGCAAAACCCCATCTGCTGGATTCAGGCAGTACGCAAAACCACGTCCCCTCCAGTCTGTGGGAAAACTTCTGTCCATGGAACTGGTCCCTGGTGCCCAAAAGGTTGGGGGGGCTGCTGGTACAGAGTACTATAGAATTATACTGAGTATTGGCTCATAGCAGCAAGACAAATAATATATTCCTAACGTGTCATCACTATGAAGGTCTCATCAAAATGAGTTTTGCTTTAAGAAAACATAATCCTTCATTAAACTAAAGGCTATTTTACTGACTAGGTTTTTTCCCCCTTCATATATAAAAGTTTACATTGCTTATGAAGCTAATTTAACCTCAGTGAGTGGTATAATATAAATTGACAGAACATGCTTTCTTGAAATTTTGCATTTCTGTCTGGTGGATGTCACATTAAGCTTAGATACAGCTTCTAACCGTTTTTGATAATTTAAAATCCTATGATAATCTTTTTTCCCCAAACAAAATTGCAACTGTTAAATTAATCACAGCAGCCTAATATGCTGTATATATAATTCCAGCTCAGGTGACCATATTCCACTGTATGCCTAACTTTCCAATTTCAAGGAGGAAAATTACTGTTCTTTTTCCCTGTAAAAATGAAATCCACAGGTGCAGTGGGGCTTCAGATCTTTCTAGAACCTGAAGGCTGAGAAATGGAATCTCGTCTTAGAATAACAAATGTTGGGACTATAATTTACATCAAATTTGCAATTTCCATCGATCACAACTGATTCTTATGCTGACTTCATAACATGCTGAGCCCTCCTCTTCAAAGCAGCCAGCAGTGTGATAGATTTAGGACTTTATTTATTTAAAATGAACATCTATACATTGTTTTTCTAGCAGCTCAAGGAAACTTACAGAAGTTAAAAATTAGAATTTCAGATAAATAAAATGCATTTAAAATAAATCAACACCATGAATATCAAAAGCATATTGTCTCTTATTTTTAAAATGTAAACTATCTAAAGTCATTTAAAAATCTGGTGGCCCCGATATCCAATACAATAAATACATTAAATCAATAAACTCTTTAAAGAAGTGATCTGGAGCACGCTCACCCTGTTTGAACTTGTGGAATGAATAAAAACAGTTGGAGAAAGGTGGTTCCACAAGTAATTTGTTTTATGCCAGAAAGAAATGTATATGTGATAATCAGAACCTTGAATTGTACCAGGAAGCCAACTGTAGCTAATATAAGAGAATTTTAAGGGTATTCCATGCTGCACCCATAACTATTTGGGTTACTGCATTCTGGATGTAAGAAACCAATACAACAACAATAAAGAATTTTGAAAATCTTTACATCAAAGTACAAATTTACAATCTCATTACAACATATTGGCTACATTCACAATGTTTTTCGTACAAGAATACTTTTATCTGTACAAATAGCATGGACAAAGCTAGCACATATGAATATTTACAGTATTTATATTTTCTCTTAGGACCACATAAACATAAACAGGTGAAAGAGATGTATGTAGACATTTGCCTACAGATATATATTTCTAAGTGTTTCTTTTTAATTGGCTTATTATTTTTTTCTAATTTTGTATTTTCATTGCTTTTTATTTTGTACTAATAATTATGGCTATTATAAATATTTTTATTGATCATCAAAAAAATACATGAAGACCTCCATAGCGCTTTTTAAAGAAGCAAAACTGGTCTTAATATCAGTGGTGGGATTCAAATATGTGAACAACCGGTTCTCTGTATGGATGCCGCTTCTGGAAGTCCATTCTGGGCCTGGGCAATTTAAAAAATTAGCTACCAGTTCTACCGAACTAGTGTGAACTGGCTGAATCCCACCTTGCTTAATATGTGTGTGAATTATCCTGGTATAGGCAACATTTTTTTCATAAAAATCTCCCACATCTAATCTGTTGTTGTCACTGTCACCTGTTCTATCCCACAGGTACTATGAAGCAGTTTTACCCCCACTGAACGATCCATTTTAAAAAGTGAAATTGGCAGAGAGTGTCAATTTTCTCCCACAGAAATCTATGGCAGGTTTATTTTACATAGTACAATAGGAAAGCATTAACACTGCAATTGACCTGACTGCAAAAAAATAAAAATAAAATGTAAATTACCTATTCTGAGAGTGATCCCTCCCCTCAAGTTATTAAGAATTATTTGTTTCACTATTGTTGCCTCTGTTTTGCTTCTCTAGAAGTTTTTCTGGGAAATTCAGCACTGTTGAAGCCTATATTTAATATTGTTCCTGGAGAAACTACACATTTGTCATCTTGACCTATCCTCCCAGAATCACAGTCCTATAGGCTGCTCCTAAGTTGCTATAAAGGTACCTTCTTAAGACAGTGAAGCTTGTTTACTTGCTAGATAAGTGGTTCTAGCGGAAGACTTAGTGTTTTAATAGAAAAAGCTCAGTTTTAAGAACTGATTCCAGTATGCAATATAGGAAAAGAACAGCTTGTTTACAGTATGTAAAATGTAGTTTGTTACTTCTGGCTTCCTCAGATAAACAAAAAGGGCTGCCAGGGTCACTGTCACTGTCACCTAATAAGTAAATTAGTTGCTGGAGGACATAAACTAATAATTAAAAATTTTCTCTTCAGACTTAACTTTTTAAAGTATGTGTGTATATATGTGTATGGATGTGTACATATGTGTATATGTGTATGAATTTCATTTCTATATTAATTTTATTATTTAAACATCACTTTTCCCCTGCACATTTTCAAATTATTTATATTTTATTTATATATCAGCATCTTGGTAGCTTTCAATACAAATATTTACACTCATTCAAGCCTCATTTCAGGTTGACCTCAAAAAAATCTGTTGATACAAATAGATAAGAGTGGATAAATACATAGGCACTTAATGATTCTGATGGATCTTTCAATTGATCTGATGCCTGGACCATAACAGAAGTCTTTTGTGACTTCTTGTGTAAGTTCTAGCAACATATCGTTAGGAACATTTGATGGTTAATAATGAATACGGTATGTAACCCAATGCTTTGTTTAGGATCCTATGTTGACTGAAGTACCATATTAGAAACCATAGAAACCCTGAATTAGTTCATAAGGTTCATCGCCTTATTCTATAGGCGAATAAAAAAAAATAGTTCATGATACAGCAAACGTATTTTTCATTGGCAATTGTCCCTGAGGCAGTGTTCCACTTGGAATAATATTCTGATATTTTCCTCTCATCATCTTGTTTTTTATTAATATTCATTTTAATTGGCTTTTGTATATTGTTTTAAATGTGAGGTGCAAGAAACCAGAAGTTGGGACAGAGTTCAAAAGTACTACGAGTTTATTTCATGCAAGCCAAAACAAGAATCTGATTTACTAAGGGTCAAAGCAAATGAGTGCTAGATAAGAGTTAACAGAATCCACAGAGGGGCTGAACTTAGATCTCTTGTGGGAGTGCAGTGACTCCAAACTTGACCTGTGCCCAGGTTCAGCCTGGTCATCTCCTACAGGAAGCTTTGGTTTTATTGTACATTTGTTAATTTGTATGAGATGTTTGGTCGTGTAAAAAAGGAAAGGAAAAGGGAAGGGAAAAGAAATCCTCTACCAGGATTTGCAATAGTTACCTGTATGATTTGAGACCTTTGGATTTGACACAATTGTTATAGGGCTTTTTCTAGCCCCTGATTCAATTTCTGGTTGAATCAGTTGTTGGATTCAGCACCTTATTCACTACCAGTAGATAAACTGTTCAAGTAGAAATATTCAGCAATTGTCAAACAATTCAGAACAGAAAAATCCAGATAGCAACATTCAAAATGTAAATCTCCCTGACAAACTCTACATAATTATGGGACCATGATTCTCACAGCATCATGGCAAGAATTTATGTTTAGTTACATGACCTTGGCACACTAAATTTTCTGGAAAAATGAAGGATCAGCTGTGGTTAATTGCTTAAAGCTTTGCCTAAGGCCATCACATCTCCCAGTTACTCATTAATGCCATGAATGTAACAAGGACTTGATCATTTCTACATAATTAAAGAAGTGGATCTTCAGGATCTTTCTATTAAGGGTGTCTTTCGTTCATAGAGTATGTTTAAATAGTTTCAATTCTCTCTCATCTTTTTCTTCTTATTCTAGAGATATTTGACACAACAATTCCAATTTTCTTTCTAATGGCCAGTGTTTAATATGGCTTACATACAATTATTTTTTTCCCTCTAATCTTTGGCTGGCCCTTTGCTCTAAAAACTGAAAAAAAATAATCCATTTCTTTCTGTCCCAGGAGGAAATATAACTGTCATTTCTGCATGAAGGATATTGAATCTAAAGTAAATAACTAGCCAGGATTTAAAAGCTTCCATCTTTAAAGCAAACAAATACCAAATTAAATACATCTAAAAGAGAAGAGGGAAAATAGGAAAATATTTAGCAAGGATAAACAGATACTGCATCAGAAAAGAAATAAAAATGAAAATCACTGAGGCTACTTAGAGAATCAGTTTCTATAAATGTAATTGTAATTATGCCTTTCTTCTCCTTTTTTCTTTTTTCTATTAATTTTTCATTTTTGGAAAATTATGGGTTTACATTGGAGTGGTTACTAGTTTTTTAAAGCTATAGCTTTATTTTTATTTTCTATTTATAACCTAATTTATATTTACAAATTAAATGAATATAAAAATAACAACATGTAATATATTCATTGACAAAATTTTATATTAATCTGAAATAACCATTCAAGATGTTTTATTGTTTTGATTTCTTAAAAAGGAGAATATATATATATATATTTTCTGAGGTTTTCGCGGGTATTTGTATGTAAGTCTTTGGTTATTCAGGTTTTTTCCCGCGTAAAATTGGAAGTGTCTTGGCAACATTTCGACGAAGTCCCATTCGTCATCTTCAGGCTGGTGTTTTCAGCTTCGTGCTTCGAGGATGCTTGAAGATGACGAATGGGACTTCGTCGAAACGTCACCAAGACACTTCCAATTTTACGCGGGAGAAAACCCGAATAACCAAAGACCTATGTATGTATGTATGTATGTATGTATGTATGTATGTATGTATGTATATATATATAAGATGAACTGGAGGACTTCAGAATAGGAAGAACTGTTACAGATTACTGCCTATCTTTGCAGCATATGACCAAAAAATACACGTACAGCAAATAACACTTATCTGTGCTTTTGTGGCCTCTTAGAAAAGCTGAAGAATATCTCTGTTGACCAACAGTTGCTATTCCTGATGATGCAGAGTAAGACTCATATGATGAACAGCTTTCTGATCTAATTTCTATGACCTAAGTGGTTAACTAAAGGTAAGGCCACTTTTTATTTAATATCTATAATTTCCATAACTAAATGCCTGCAAAGAATATATTGACATGCCCTAAAATTGGGAGATAGGCTGCCTTTGTCCAGATCTGCCAAGAAGAGCAGCTAGCTATTAATTATGGTGAGACAAAAGTCATTTTTCCCCAACAGCTCTAAGATCCACAGATGGCATTAGGACATAGGACAGATGCCAGAAATCATTTTTTCCTTCTGGAAAGAAAATGTGCCTATTAACTGCATCTCCTCGGTGGCTCAAAAAGGCCCACAAATTTATTAAGATTTCATCACAAGTAGGGAAGGAGTTTTATCCTTGAACTTCTTAAACTTTTTCTTATAAAATCAGCCACTCAACTGCTATAAGGAGCCTTCACAAAATTTAGTCACATTTATTATGATCCCTTTCTTTGTCACCTAGACCCAACACCGTTTAGAGGCTGGATTGTCCAAAATTAAGCCAGATCCTGGTTAGTTATCCTCACAGTATGACTAAAGGTTATCCTGGCATCAATTGAGTGGCTCTGCTAATATCAATTTTAGATATCCCTAGTGAATAATTTGATTATTTGTGTTACCTCAGTATCTCTGTCTCTCTGTTTCTGTCTCTCTCTCAAGTTTGTATAGTAACCTACCCTCCTCAGGCTGGTACATAATTGGATAAAAACCACAAATATTAAAAAAAATAAAATCTATACTATGAAATAAATAGTATAAAAAAACCAAATATATAATCCCCTAGGGCAAGAAAAGTTTAAAATGGCCACCTCAACAATGGAGCCATCTATGTATATCTCAGATTCTTTGGGACTCCCAGGCCTGATGTCATAGCCAGGTCTTGAAGTTCTTCTAGAATGTCAAAACGGATGGACCTAATCTAATTTCATTACTTTTATTGCCACTGTAGTTTAAAATCCTGTTATCTTTCCTAATTCAAATGCTTCTGATGTGTATATTTAGGCTTCTTAAAGCAAAACAAAACAACATAGCTATGACAATCATTTTATTTCAATAGTGGCATGTATAAACAGATGTTCAAGTGAATAGGATTCCCTTCCCCATAGAACTCATTTCAGTGGGATGGGTTGAAAGAAAGGCAAATATATAAATAGAATAAGGTCCAATCATGCACTCAGAAACCTTCTGCTTTAACTGAAGGAAGCATAGTAAACCTCTTCTTCCTTCTTCCAACAGGAAGCCTCTCCTGGATTGTGTTCTTTCCAAGACAGCAGGAAGTACTGCTGATTGCAGAAAGACAAATTTAAATCTAGCTAAAATGCCTGGTTCACTCATAATGTTAAAACACAATATGATTTGCTTACCATTATTTTTTGTTTGTATTCCAAAGTCTTTGTCTTGGTTGGATTCATGCATCATGTTAAGCCAAATCAGATAATAATATAAATTACGTGGGGGAATATGCAGTTTTAATAGTTGAATAGATATAATGTAGTTTTGATTCAGAAAACCAGTTTGGCATAGTCAGTAAGGCACCAGGCTAGAAATGGGAGACCGTGAATTCTAGTCCCATCTTAGGCCTGAAGTCAAGTCGATCAGTCGTTCTCTCACAGATCCTAGAAAGCCTATTTTATATTTAATTCAGTATACGTCTAAGATTATTTCATAATCTGCATAATTACAACAGATTGTGTTTGTGAAATAAATCTGTCATGAAAAATTATTACATACATTAATACGAGCATTATGGTTAATAAAACCCTAGCTTTTTACAATATTTTTATATTAAAGCATACAAGCTACCTTTTATACTATTGTTTTGATGAATCTTCAGATGGAGTGCTTTGTTTTTATCTTAATTGTATTAATAGGCTACCTTCAGTATAGGAGAGAGGAGCAAATACATATTTTAAATAAAAAAATAATATATTTCTGTTATATTCTTGATATAACAATCACCATTTTATTTTCTAGAAAGCCCTGTCTTCTAGGGGAAGAGATTACCATTTTCCTCAGAAGCTGCCATGACCTGGGAAAACAAGGCTCCAGGATGGCTTAGCTTGAGGGACCAAATCTTCCACACATCCAATAATATTCAGAGTGCCTAAATTATCTAGAGAAATCTTTTAATCTTTCCTTATATTCACTTTGTTTCATAAAATGACTTGAACAGAACTGGCTCCAATACTTTCTTTCTTCTTCTTTTTTTTCATTTATGAAGCAATGACCCCACAGTATGTGTTTTCCAGAGTCACTTGTAGGTGTCTGTGTAATAAAGCAGCTACCTCGAAGCACCAAATCATTACTCAATCAACAGTTCTGCTTGCAAACATATTTCTAAAGATTTTCATATGAATTCAGCTGTAGGGTCTCTTATGCACCTCCCTACTTTCCTTCATAGGCACTGAGATAAAAAAGAAATGTTGACCTTAACTCTGGATTCCTATCTATTATCACATTTATGTCACAACCTCTGTTTTATTCAAATAGTGGAGTTTTGTGAATTATATCCTATGCCTCAGAAAAGCTTAAGGAGTTTTACAATTGGAAAGTGTCACACAATTTCACAGAGAGAAATTGAATGTAAACAGTATATAAGCAGGAACATTGGCCACTTGTAAAATAACTCCCATGCCCTTACGCCTGCATTGCCAATTATATTCTTTTCTGGTAAACAGGAGATGATGACATTTCAGCAGTTCAAGGCAGTGAGCACAGAAAACTATCTAAGAAAAGCAAAACAAAAAAGAAACAAAAACCCAGACCAGAGAGAGAGAGAGAGAGAGAGAGAGAGAGAGAGAGATGGAATTAAAAAGTAAAAATAAAAAGAGAATTCTTTTTTTTAGATTAAAAAGCATATTATTTCTACTAACCTGAGTTAAAGCTAGGCTTAGATACAATCTTCCTCTTCTGCCCCATCTTTTTGCTAATCATATTACAGTTTCAAGACTTAATTCTCTAAGTGTTCCAACTTTTCTAGCAAGAATAAACTTTGAACTTTGCTTTAATAATATGAGGAAAGTCCTTCTTTGAGCTAGTGCTAAAAGAATTGCTTGAAAGAGAGAGAAAAAGAAAAAAAGCAAAACAGAAGCAAAAGGAATGTTATTTCAACAGCAAAGCACTTTAAGTGACCGAGTGGAACCGCAATGTATAAAACATAAAACTCAGGCTTGGCAGAAATGTACTAAATAAATAGTGATGCTAAGTGACATGTCTAACAGTATAGACTCGGTGTCTTGTCATTAACACAATTGTGTCAGTACAGTCAATCAGCACATTACCCTCACTTTAAAGGAAGAATCTGACTGCACGCTATTAAAAGTTTGAGGTAGAAAAGCAAAGAAATTACAAGGGGGGGGGAGTCATCACATTAAAGCAGCAATGTGACTTCATGGTTATTTGTGATCTTTTTTTTTCAACAAAAAAACAAAACAAAAACAAAATACAAATCCCAATGCTTTCTGACTGAAGAAATGCTAACATTATTTCAAAACTATATGTAATATGGAACAGCCATTTCATAAGCCAAGAAGAGAAAGGCAAAACAAAAAAAAAACCCACCCTCAGGACAAATACTTATTTGATAAATGAAAAGAAGGTTTACTATTAAAAAGGTAATCAATGGAGGTTTAGGACCTCTGTAACAAATGCTGCAGTCAAGCATTCTTCATTCAGGTGCTTTCCCCCAATCTGCACAAATTAGAAGTCGCAAAATATCCTAATAAGCATAGACCAAAGCATTATTTTGGGGAAGGCGTGCAGCAGATGCCATGTTATCCAACCCGTATTCCTTTAAGTGTCCACAGTGATATTTCCATTGACTGCATGAAAGGGGTGAATTCTCATCTGGAACATTTCAGAGGTTCCTTGTATGCCAATGTAAAATAAATGAACGTTAAACTGGAAGAGATTTTCAAGGTTATCCCATCCCCTGCTCAATCTAAGAGCTAAAGTTAAAGATGCAGTTGTAGCATTCTAGACAGATGGCTGTCCAGCCTTTGTTTAAATATCTCCAGTAAAGGAGTGGCCACCACCTCCTGTGGCAATCTGTTCTACCACTTCCTGAGATAATCAGTTCTATAGATGAAATGCTCTCATCATTATGTTCAGCTGAGATATGCTTCCTTGCCATTTCCTCTCATTCATTGAATAGACCATCAATTCAGAAACTTACTTTAACAAATTACAATATACGGCGACACCTTTTTTGGCCCAAAGGTGATCAAAACCGACCACAAGCATACAAGTATCTACTTTAATCTATTTAATGAAGTATCTGTAGATTTGTATGCCTTGTTAGGTTGGCAGGCAGGAAGTTAAAAAAAAATTAACGGATATTTAATTATGTAAATATTCTTTAAAAAAAAAAGTTAAACCAAGCAACTTATTAAATACAGTGACCTGGCAAAATAAGAATTAGGTCCCTGGACATGAATAGACCTACCTGAACTCTATGCTGGAACAAGAGAGAACAAATCTCATTTTTCTTTGTGACAGCTCTTCAGCTATTTGAATGGAGATATGTCTTCTTTTATCTTTTCAGCTTCAGGGTGAACATATACAAAGTTCCTCCAGCTAGCTTTCGCTTTCTAGCCCCTTCACTTTCCTGTGTGCTTTCCCGTGGATGCTCTTCTTAAAGGTCAATCAGAACCTTAGGAGATCTTGCCTAGATTTATATAAGATTTGTCTTATATGAACCTTGCCTCATATAACGCCTCAGTTTACTTCCCAACATCAATTAATCTTGCTTATTAAAGCCGTAGCATTCATTTCATGAGATTCCTTCCATTAATATGAGAAGGGAACCTGATATACACACAAATATGGTTTTATTGTGTATCATTCAACAAAGCCTAAATCCACAGCACTGAGTTTGTGAAAGATACTACTTTTGGATCTGATTCTGAATAAGTAGAACAGTTATCTTTTGAAAGTTATACCCTGAGATGTGAACACAGCCGGCTACTTCATGAGCAAATCTCTTGGTGGAACACTTTGTTTCTCATTTTAATTTTGTTTGAACAATAAGTATATTTTAATAATTTTTTGAAAATCAATTTTGGTGTAATTAGACAAGCCAGCATTTAGGTTAGCCAAACATTAGAGAAGAGAGTGTGCTTTCTCATGCCTGCTTGTTTTTTTTTTTTAAAAAAACAATATATAAGTTAATTTTTAGTTTCCCCTGTTGGATCTAACAAAATGTTCACTGAAGTTTCTTCTTCCTTTCAATCTCTGCTTTGTCAGCAAAAATGCAGTAAGGAACATTAATTATGAAATGTGCCCATTTTATGACTGTTAAATACCTCATTAGATTCTGTTTTGGACATTGCATTTATGATTTTTTTTTAAAAAAAAATTAGGCCTGCTTGGCATTCTGTAAATCCACAAATACAGTCCAAGTTCAAGATCATCTATGTTCAGTATATACAAGGATTCTTTTTATAAATTAAAGCACTTCAAGTAACTTAATTTATCACAAAAAAAGAGAACATTTGGAAAATGAGGCAGTGTAATCACAGGCTCAAAGGACTCTGAGAAGAAGTCAGATAAATGTAATATAGAAAAGCTTTAAAAGAGCTACAGAATGCAAAGTCTACAGTGTTCAATGATTTTCGCTCATTCGTCCATGTTATCATTAAAATAATATCTACTTACATCCATCCACCCATGTAAACACCTTTATGACCATTTCTGTTACACAACTCTGCCTTTCCTCAGTTAAGTTAACGAGTATAGGTTTGCATTAACCAATATAGTTTCGGTTTTCATATTATACATGCTCATCTGACTCAAAAAAAAAAAAAATCCTTGTCCTTTAACAAAAGAAGAAAAAATGTGGCAGAAAAGGTGTTTAAAATATATAATCTATCCTAACCTTTCCTCCATTAGGGAGAATGTGCTTGGAAAAAAGATTAAATACAAATTTGCTTTGCTTTTAAACCCACTTAAGAAGCACCTATCCCATCTGTCCATATAAATTCCAATGGAAAATACGATGACATGCAATTACTAATCTCAATGTACACAGCTATGCCTCAGGGACTTGGTGGTTCATATTTTACTGTTCTGTAATCAAATACAAAACTAATGAGTAAAAATATGCTTCCCCCAATAAATTCCCAGCACCTGGACAAGCGTCTGACAGGGAAATGGAGGATGCTCAGACAAAATTCATCCTGCAAAGCTATTAAAGTGTTATACTTGCCAACAAGTGTTCATTAAACAAGAATGAAGGATCTTTATGCCAGTTTCTTACCAAAGGCTTTTTAATATTTTAATGGAGAGTAAAGACTATTTATCTGAACTCTGATCAGTTAATGTTCAAATCTGTTATGAAGAAACAAGGAGTTCTTTATAATACCTTTCATAATAATCCACTTTGCAATGCTTCAGATAAAGACTAAGCACTGTAAAAAATTATGTTGCGTATAAACAAAATCAGTTTCATTTTGAAATTACGTATATGTTATTTCTCCAACCAGTGAGCACATTAGAACCATAATATACATATATATATTTAATTTAAAGAGTGTTTCACAAACACTCCAACATACAAATGGAAAATAAGATTGGAGGCAACATCACTTGTTTAAGAGAGTCTATTTTATGGGATGGATGAAAGACAAGTGAGAACAGCAGAGCAGACAAAGATAGGCCATATACCTCTTTAGGAAATGAAAGCTTAGATAGAGGTGATGGTAATCAAGAGATAATCTTCCTGAAGGCATCTGTGAGCCACTTCTCATGTTACACTTGACATGGGTACTGTGCTATTGTGCGTATTGGAATGTTAAATTGTGCGGCTTTTCTCAGATAGCATGTAAGCTTCCCTGCAGGCAAATGTATTATGTGTACTTTCAGATAGAGGATTTCATAGTCTATCTGTATTATATTCACATATTAGCTTCCATTTTAGATGCATTTTGGAAAGTAGGGTTGAGGGCTATTCTTGAAGCTACTCATTAGTATATTACGGTATAGAGAAGTTCTGCATACCGGTAGTTTAAAACTAGTTCTTGTTGCCATAAGCTTTTTTTTTAATGTATGGAATAGGTACTTGAACTTTTCTACCAAAATTGACATAGAAAATAAAAAAGGTTTGGTGTCAGAATGTGGTACAGAACCAGGGCTTTTTTTTGTCATAGAACGCCCAGAACGGAGTTCTGGCACCTTTTTTGGATGGAACCTTGTACGGTAGGCAAGGAAGATTGTATGACATGTGTGAGTTCCGGCATCTTTTTTTTTTTTTTTACAAAACAAAGCACTGTACAGAACAACGAGGAGGGATTAACATATTGATAGTTAAGATTCAGTATTTTTTCAAGCATTGCTTCATATGCAGGATTCTAATGTGACAGTGTTCCAAACACTGTGCTCTCCAAATGCATTGGATTCTGAGTCCTACCATATGAGATAATACCTTGGGTCTCTTGGACACTGCTACACTACTGACAAAAAAGGGGAACAACGGTTTATTTCCCAATGGAAAGAAGGACAGTTTCTAGTTACCTGGAAAATTAATTTTTGTTTCCCCCCTTTTCCTATGTATTGTGATGTGCATGCTCTGGGCCATCTTCTTTTCTCAGCTTCAATTCTTCTCTGCAAGCTTCTCTGTAAGCTATGACACGACCATTGTCTTTCCCAGAACATGTCAAAAGAATCTCAAGCTCTTTTCCCGAAAGCTTCAGTGCTCCCTGAGATTGGATAGATTATGCTCAGAAAAGAGTTTCCAGCACCACCCTATCCACATTTGGAAATCACCACTGGAAAGACAAACTAGGGAAGTGGGGAATTGGCTGGAATTTATAGCACCTTGTGCTTTGCAAATCTAATGAATGATAATGTGACACAGCTCTACAATTCAGATAATTACCAGCTGTTCTGATTATAAAAATAGGAGCTATAATCCAACATATTTTGTGGGCACTCTCATCTAGCCTAGCTTCAACAGCTTACTCTTCTTAGCTCGCAGTAGGTTATTTAGAACTTTCCTACAGAATCAACTCTTAAATACACACACACACACACCAAGGGCAGCTGACTACTCAAGGAGGCTTGGTTTTATATATATAATATATACCAAGCCTCCTTGAGTAGTCGGCCGACCTTGGTGGTACCCTGGGCAATGGTCTCCGCCCCTGCAAGGTTGAACGTATGATTGCAGCTGGCCATATGTGCCTATATGTGTGAGCATTGTTCCTGCCGTCAAATGGCCAGCTCATGCTCGTGAATCCTGGTCTTGAGCCATTTAGTCGTCTCCCCAACATAATTGCAGTGGCAGTTCTCACATTTTATTCTATACATCTTTCTTTGTTGGGGAGCGGCTCTTTGGGGTGCATTACCTTAGCACGCAGGGTTTGGTCTGGTTTATAAGTGATGCTAATATTATATGGAGCTAATATCCACGCCATTGCCTCGGACACATCGTTAATAGACATAATTCTTCATATTGTTCTGATTATAGCTTTGCTTAAACATTGTTGTTGTTGTTGTTAATTGCGAAGTCGTGTCCGACCCATCGCGACCCCATGGACAATGTTCCTCCAGGTCTTCCTGTCCTCTACCATCTTCTGGAGTCCATTTAAGTTCACACCTACTGCTTCAGTGACTCCATCCAGCCATCTCATTCTCTGTCGTCCCCTTCTTCTATTGCCCTCAATCTTTCCCAGCATTAGGCCCTTCTCCAGTGAGTCCTTCCTTCTCATTAGGTGGCCAAAGTATTTGAGTTTCAACTTCAGGATCTGGCCTTCTAAAGAGCAGTCGGGGTTGATCTCTTCTAGGACTGACCGGTTTGAACGCCTTGCAGTCCAAGGGACTCGCAGGAGTCTTCTCCAGCACCATAGTTCAAAGGCCTCAATTCTTTGGCGCTCAGCCTTTCTTATGGTCCAACTTTCACAGCCATACATTGCAACTAGGAAAACCATGGCCTGGACTATACGCACTTTTGTTGGCAGGGTGATGTCTCTGCTTTTTAGTATGCTGTCTAGATTTGCCATAGCTTTCCTCCCCAGGAGCAAGCGTCTTTTAATTTCTTGGCTGCAGTCCCCATCTGAGGTGATCTTGGAGCCCAGAAAAATAAAATCTGTCACTACCTCCATTTCTTCCCCATCTATTTGCCAGGAATTGAGAGGGCCGGATGCCATGATTTTGGTTTTCTTAATGTTGAGTTTCAAGCCAACTTTTGCACTCTCCTTCTTCACCCGCATCAAGAGGCTCTTTAGTTCCTCTTCACTTTCTGCCATTAGAGTGGTATCATCTGCATATCTTAGGTTGTTGATATTTCTCCCGGCAATCTTAATTCCAACTTTTGATTCATCTAGCCCTGCCTTTCTCATGATGTGCTCTGCATATAAGTTAAATAGGCAGGGCGACAGTATACAGCCTTGCCGGACTCCTTTTCCAATTTTGAACCAATCAGTGGTTCCGTGTCCAGTTCTCACTGTTGCTTCTTGACCCGCATATAGGTTTCTCAAGAGACAAATGAGATGGTCTGGTACTCCCATCTCTTTAAGAACTTGCCACAATTTGTTGTGATCCACATAATCAAAGGCTTTTGCATAGTCAATGAAGCAGAAGTAGATGTTTTTCTGGAACTCCCTAGCTTTCTCCATGATCCAGCGTATGTTGGCAATTTGATCTCTAGTTCCTCTGCCTCTTCGAAATCCTGCCTGTACTTCTGGTAGTTCTCGATCCACATACTGCTGGAGTCTAGCTTGTAGGATTTTAAGCATAACTTTACTAGCATGTGAAATGAGTGCAATGGTGCGATAGTTTGAACATTCTTTGGCATTGCCTTTCTTTGGAATTGGAATGTAAACTGACCTTTTCCAATCCTGTGGCCACTGTTGAGTTTTCCAAATTTGCTGGCAAATTGAGTGTAGCACTTTTACTGCATCGTCTTTTAAGATTTTGAATAGCTCAGCTGGAATACTGTCACCTCCACTAGCTTTGTTGTTGCTCAGATTTTCTAAGGCCCATTTCACTTCACATTCTAGGATGTCTGGTTCGAGGTCAGTGACCATCTCATTGTGGTTATCTGGGATGTTAAGCTCATTCTTGTATAGTTCTTCTGTGTAGTTTTGCCATCTCTTCTTAATCTCTTCTGCCTCTGTTAGGTCCCTGCCATTTTGGTCCTTTATCATGCCCATCTTTGCATGAAACGTTCCCTTCATATCTCCAATTTTCTTGAAGAGATCTCTGGTCCTCCCTATTCTGTTGTTTTCTTCTATTTCTTTGCACTGTTCATTTAAGAAGGCATTCTTATCTCTTCTAGCTATTCTCTGGAATTCTGCATTCAATTGGGTGTATCTTTCTCTTTCTCCTTTGCCTTTCGCTTCCCTTCTTTCCTCAGCTATTTGCAAAGCTTCCTCAGACAGCCATTTTGCTTTCTTGCATTTCTTTTTCTTTGGGATGGTTTTAGTTGCTACCTCTTGTACAATGTTGCGAACTTCCATCCATAGTTCTTCAGGCACTCTGTCTATCAGATCTAATTCCTTAAATCTATTTGTCACCTCTACTGTATATTCATCAGGAATATGATTTAGTTCATACCTGAGTGGCCTAGTGCTTTTCCCTACTTTTTTCAATTTAAGCCTAAATTTTGCAACGAGAAGCTCATGATCTGAGCCACAGTCAGCTCCTGGTCTTGTTTTTACTGACTGTATAGAGCTTCTCCATCTTTGGCTGCAGAGCACATAGTCAATCTGATTTCTATGTTGACCGTCTGCTGATGTCCATGTGTAGAGCCGTCTCTTGGGTTGTTGGAAAAGAGTGTTTGTTATGACCATCGTATTTCTTGACAAAATTCTATCAGCCTGTGCCCTGCTTCATTTTGTACTCCAAGGCCAAACTTGCCTGTTATTCCGGTTATCTTTTGGCTTCCTACCTTAGCATTCCAATCCCCCATGATGATAAGGACATCATTTTTTGGTGTTAATTCTATAAGGTGCTGTAGGGCTTCATAGAACCGGTCAATTTCATCCTCTTCAGCACCAGTGGTTGGGGCATAGATTTGGACTATTGTGATATTGAATGGTTTGCCTTGGATTCGAATTGAGATCATTCTGTCATTTTGGGGATTGTATCCCAGTATTGCTTTTCCTATTCTTTTATTGACTATGAAGGCTACTCCATTTCTTCTGAGGGATTCTTGCCCACAGTAGTATACCTGATGGTCATCTGAGTTAAATTCACCCATTCCTGTCCATTTTAGTTCGCTGATTCCTAAGATGTCGATGTTCAGTCTTGTCATCTCTTTTTTGACTACGTCTAGCTTGCCTTGATTCATGGATCTTACATTCCAGGTTCCTATGGAGAAAAAATCTTTACAGCATCGGACTTTCCTTTCACCACCAGATATATCCACAGCTGAGCGTCCTTTCGGCTTTGGCCCAGTCGCTTCATTCTTTCTGGCGCTACTAGTACTAGCCCTCTGCTCTTCCCCAGTAGCATATTGGACACCTTCCGACCTGAGGGGCTCATCTTCCAGCGTCATATCTTTTTGCCTTTTAGTACTGTCCATGGGGTTTTCATGGCAAAGATACTGGAGTGGTTTGCCATTTCCTTCTCCAGTGGATCACATTTTGTCAGAACTCTCTGCTATGACCTGTCCGTCTTGGGTGGCTCTGCACGGCATAGCTTATAGCTTCATTGAGTTACACAAGCCCCTTCGCCACGACAGGGCAGTAATCCATAAAGGGGTGCTTAAACATTATACCTCATCAAATACATGGATCGACACGTGCTAATCCATTGTGTGAAGCAAGTCTCAACACAAACATAGAAAAAGAAACTTCATTTTCCTCCTTCCTATTTATTTGGTTCAATTAACCTTAGACTCTGGATACCAATTCAGGATCATTACTTGAAATTTTCTAAATTTTGGAATCAATTATATCAACAGTTTTGCTGATCCCAATTCTAAATAAAGCTGACTGTTAACAGCTTTATACCCTTGAACCTAAATCCAATACAGTATAACAGCACATATTTAATTTTTTATTCTTTTTCTGGCACTAAATTTTAGTGTCCAATCCAAGCAATGCACATGAAAATTCATGGAAAATTGCCCAGTGATAAGAGTAGCAATCAGATCTATCCCCTTTTTACCCTCTCTTTCAATCAGAGCACAATAAACAACTTAAACCAAAGCTTCATTTCATGCAATTCTATTCAGTTTCTCATGAAATCAAATGTTAATGAATACTATGTAAATTTTGCTTTTCCCAGTTAAAAAGTGTGCATGTGTGTAAAGTAGAAATTGCTGTTTTGCATTTGCATATGTGAAATTACACAATTGTATGCACAGCTGCTGGTTTTATATATCCATCTGAAGACATGGCATGGAGCAATAGTTTTATATCTCTGGAACACAATTCATAGATTCTTACACAAGTACAATGAACAGCTTGAAATACAAAGGCTGGTTTATATATGGTATATAACATTTAACTGAATGTTTATTAATCAGAACTATTTTGGCAGCATTATACCTTGTGGAATCTGGGATAATGATCTCAGTTACCTGATAGAATAGTATAAGATCCTCATCTTACACTCACTCAGAATAGAAAGTCCTTTCCTCAAATTAATGGGTCACGATTCAAGATTTCTGGCAAATCTTCACATGTTCTTTGAAATTTAAAAATGTACTAAACCAAGGTAGATGGGAATTTCTTAGAAAATTATGTAGAAGAAAAAAAACCTCTTCCATCTTTAATTTCTAAAACAACTAATTGTTTTTGACAATACTGGTCTCCTTGTTCAGGGTTCTTCCTTGATATTTCTAGGATTGGCCATGTGAGTGTATAAATTGGTTTGGTATATGATGAGTTCAGAAAGTGCCAAAAAAATCAGATTTCAAAACTCACAGTTGCTACATAGATCTGGACTTGTTGCAAATGAGAAAAGGGTGGAATTGAGATACTGTATATAGATATACACATTATCTTGTACAGGTAGTCCTTGACTTATGAACACAATTGAGCCCAACATTTCTGTTGCTAAGCGAGGCAGTTGTTAAGCGAGTTTCGTGCCATTTAATGACTTTTATTGCTACAGTTAAGTGAATCACTGCAGTTGTTAAGTTAAGTAACACTGTTAAATCAATCTGGCTTCCCCATTGACTTTGCTTGTCAGAAGGTCATAAAAAGTAATCACATGACCCTGCGACACCGCATCCATTGAAAATATAAGTCAGCTGTCAAGGGTTTTAATTTTAATCATATGACCAGAATGGGCATTCTACAATGATTGTAAGTGTGAAAAACGATTTGTAAGTCACTTTTTTCAGTGCTGTTGTTACTTTGGTCATTAAGCAAACTGTTGTAAGTCGAGGACTATCTGTACGCAGAGTTGAATCATGAGCTTTAAATGTTCCATAAAGCATCACTATAAGATCATAGTAGTATCTCTGGGACTATTTTTGATCATGAGAATAATCCGTATCCAATCCCAAGTATTGATTCAGTTTAATGCTATATTATTAAATTATAACTGGTTGGCTGCTCTCTTTGCACATTTCCATAGAATAAATCCATGGATTCACATATAAGCCAATCCCAACTGGAAGATGAACAGACTGTTGCAAGTACTGCTTGACTAAACTTAGAATCCTTTTTACGTAAAATATGACAAGGGAATCTGCATCTGTAGATTCCTGTGTTTTATCACATTACAGATAAAAAGACCTCTTAATTTTGCTTCAGCCTTGAACAAATATTTAGCAAGTAAAAATAAATTACTTGGAACACTTGAAAGATGTGCTAGAAAGTAATTCTTCTGCAATGCAAAATTAATTTGGGTGATGCACGAAGCTAAGATGCAGCAAAGGATATTACTTTATTATTATTCTTTAATTTAATATTATTGATTCAGTACCATTATAGCAAAAAAGAAAATAAAGCATCGCATAAAAAAGGATTTAAATAAGTACAAAAGCTAATTACAATACAATTCAATTTACCCATATATAAAAGTCAACGCAACTCCATTTTAAGACACATTTTTTCAGCACAAATTGAAATGTGATCATCAGAGTCATCTTGTTCAGTTATTCTTTTGCGCTGATGTAGAGCCAACTGAAAAGCTGATAATTTTTTGCCAAGGTAGTTTTTGGTGTCTGATCCACAAGCATCTTTCCCAGAGCACATATAAGTAATCCTTGACTTAAAACCACAATTGAGGCCGGAACTTCCAATCAGACAGTCCACAGAGGATTTTGAAGTGGTGCAAAGAACTGTCCTTAGACAAAATCTTGCTGCAGTGTTGTAGAGCAGGGGTCCCGAACCCCCGGTCCGTGGACCAGTACCGGTCCGTGGCCTGCCAGCAACCGGTCCACACAAACAAGCAAAGCCCCATCCGCGAGATGCAAGCAGCACACAAAACCACACAGTCTCCTGTCCACAGAAAAACCTTTCACCACAGAACCGGTCCCTGGTGCCCAAAAGGTTGGGGACCTCTGTTGTAGAAGAAGTTTGATATATAATATCACCATACAAAGGAAGAGAAACAAAGGTTATACTGCTGCCTGCTATGCTCTACTGATGACTTTCTCCTTAGATGTTCAATGCAAGCCACGATGACTGAAAAGTGATGTCACAATGCAAACCCTGGTCTTTTCGATGCTTGTGTTAATAACAGATGCAAGTACAGAATATAGGTCACACGATATGGTATGTAAGACAACTAATCCTCGACTTACAACAGTTCGTTTAGCGACCATTCACAGTCATTGAAAAAATTGACTTCCGTCCAGTTTTAACACTTACGACCGTTGCAGCGTCCCCATGGTCATGTGATCAAAGTTCAGATGTTTGGCAGCTGACTCATATTTATGGCAGTTGCAGTGTGCCAGGGTTACGTCATCTCCTTTTGCGACTTTCTGACCAGCAAAATTAATGCGGAAGCCAGATTCACTTAACAACAGTCGGGCTAATTTGACAACTGCATTGATTATCTTAACCCCCGTGGCAAGAAAGGTCGTAAAAGGGGGCAAAACTCACTTAACACATGTTTCACTTAGCAACAGAAATTTCGAGGTCAATTGCGGTCGTAAGTCGAGGACTACCTGTATTAAGAATTGCATTGTGTAACTTACTTCTAACACTCTGCCTTTCACATTGTGCCTCCCCTTCCTCACTCAAATATAAACATTACGGAATGTGTGAATATCTGCAAATAGACAGGATCACAGATTTGCACATAGCTCTCTTGCTTTGCGTCCATTAAACACAGCAAAGCAGCAGGAAAAAAAGTCGAAAAGGAGACCTGACTCCATAGGTCCAGGGCTGGGCCAATTAATAGGCAAAAAGGGGATGGAGAACCCTTTTTCCTTCGGTTCATCTGTGTGTATGCTAAAGGCATCCACTTCTGTTACTGGAACGGTTGCTGAACAGGCTGCTGCAACTATTTTTGGTACCCTGAATCGGAGTGCACATCCATCCCACAGTTAAAACATAAACACATTGGGTAACAACGTCTGGCAGTCAAAATATCTGAATATTTCATTTTCCGAGCTGCCTGGAAAAGGTTTTGTACCCCAAAACCCAGCTTGAAATATTTGTGATAAATAATAAATAAGCCTTATTCAGCCCATTGAACATAACTCCAGCCTTCCCTTTAAAACGCCAGGCAGCAAAGCGCCTATCAATCAGCTGTTCTCAGGCATGTGGTGGCTCCTCCTGAGATTCTTTCTCCACCGTAATATTACAGAAACTCTTTTTGTTTAACATCTTGCCTTGGGTGGAAATTGCTGATGACTTTGTGATGTGCACTTGAGAAATATTCGATGGCCTTACGGAGACTCTTCACTGTTGTCACAATTTATACCGAATCAGAAGCCTCTAAATACAGCCTTTTCTTTCAAATTAAATTCAAGGGCCAATCAAAGGTGGTAGTGGGGGGAATAGCTGGAAAAGACTAAAACTAGATTAAAAAATGACCTATTGAAATCCTTTCTCTCTCCCATTACGCCAACTTAATTTTGCAATGAAGCCGACCAATTGTTTTTATATGGGAGCTGGAATAAGATTGCAGTTGTCCCAGTATATTACCTTATAAGGAAGCTTTTGACAGCACTAGATTGCACTCATAAAAACTAATGAAGATTCTTCCTTAATACACATTTCTTTCTTCCAGTTTAGAATTGAAGTGACAATGTTACTGAAATACCCTGCAGGTTTTTATTTAAATTATGTCCTATAAAACAATGTCCCCTTGTCATTCACCACTAATTCAGCAGAAGTTAAGCCATAAATCTTTCCAAAGGCCAGCAAAGCACTTAACTTGGCACATCTCTAATAAAATTAGGAATGTGACTTTATTATGTGAACCTTAAGTACGTTTGGCCAAGATATTAAGATTTTTGCTTATGGCAACAATGGCTAATGTGGATTGGTATTTTCATTATAGAGCACCCGACAGCATTTCCAAGTAATGTTTCAGGTTTCCAAATTGGACAATAATTTTCCACAGTATTTGACACATTACTAGGTGTTATGGCTTAAATTCTGTTGCCAAAGCTGCGCACCATTTAGCGTACTTAAAGGCGGTAAAGACTTTTCAGTAATGCTAATTCTGCTGCATAAATGAGGGCAAATTAATTAATACTTCTATTAACGTAACCTGATTTCACTTTGTTCAAGCAGAGAACCACTTACAGGCTTTTAACCTACACTCAGATATACTGTTTCAGCTCAAGGCAATTTTGCAAAACGATTTATACAAGAATAAGCTAAAAATGCTTGTATGGGGGGGGGGGAAGCTAGCAAGGTTTGGGGATCTGAAATGCACACGTTGCATTTTTCCTGCTTTCAGAGGAACAAAAAATTGTAAAATTGTTGGATACGCACACCCTTTATGTATTTTTTTTATAAAATTCTATCGGTTGTCTTTCCAGCTCTTTCATCTCTTCCCTACAACAACTTCTTTTCTCGTATTTATAATACTTCTATTTTCAATTCTATTTTCATTCCTCGATTTCTTGCTTATCTTTATCTTTCTTGGCACACCATAAACTTATAATTTATATTGCAGATAGCAAGGCAGGATTCTCACTGTTGGTCATTCCAGCAGCCAATGGCCAGACCTTTAAGGTGGCTCAACGCCAAGTCCCTTGTACCTTCTATAATTGTACTGTTTAACATGCAGCAATCTCAGCCCTGTGAGAGTATCAAGTCAGGAAAGTTCACTTTATGATAAATACAACATAGCCTGAAAAAGAAGAATGATTGATGCCCAGTAAGCAGACTGTTTATCAGACAAACTCATTTTGCCAACTTTGACATAAACTGTTAGTTTTCTTATCAGACTGACATTGTGAGACCAACACCTGGGTAGAAAAACTTCCCAAGAACTCTTCAATGACCTCTAAAACAGCACTATCTTATCATCATCTGACTTTCTACCACAATAAATCATTTACAAATAGGTTAAAAGAAAAGCTGATATTAGAAAAATGGATTTTATTTTCTAGAGCTATAGACTTCAAACTGTTCTGAGACTTCCAGTGGAACAACGTGATGTTGATAAAGTGTTCATAAGACTGCTTCCCTCCATGTTTTGCAAGAGACTGTCTAATATAATCTCTTCTCTTCCAGAAGATTTTAAAAAACCCCGATTACTAGCAATTAGGTTTTTGCTATTTTCATGGGCAATTGGGGCCTCAGTCTTGGTATTGCCAGGGGAAAAAAGGGGTATTCCTTAGTTCAGAACTTGCTATTTTTCCTAACAACAGTTTTCTGAAAGTTAAAAAAAAAACCTCCTATTCAAAGACTATTCTGTCCCTCAAGCTGGTAATAACCCCTTCTTTGGAAAAACAGGGAGAATTATTATCGCTAGCCAGTCTGACTTCTAATTTGCCCTTAAATCTTTTTCCTTTAGCTTTCTTGGTCTTCTGTGACTTGAGGCCACAAGCATCACTGAGACTCAGCTGGATCTACACAAGACGCTGTTGATGATGGTCCTATAAAGCCAGTGTCAGATAGAGTTAGGCCAATTCCCAACCCAGTTACTCAATACACTTCTAAGAGTTTCCTTTGCTTAGTTCCTTTGGGTTATTCTATTAAGGTGACCAACCGTCCTCCTTTAGGGAGGACAGTCCTCCTTTTGTAAGTCCTGTCCTCCCTCAAAAAGTGTCCTCCTTCATGTCCTCCTTTTCGATATTTGAAGACTAATCTGCAGGGCTTTTTTTTCCCTCATAGAACGCTCAGAACGTTCCAGCACCTTTTTTTGATGGTTTTTTTTTTCAACTTTTTCATGAGCTGTGCTACTCCCACTATTGGCTTTCGAAAGCCAATAGGAATTGCTACTGAGCGTGCCAAAACACCCGGCTGGCAAACTTTGTACATGCAAGTTGTCTGTATTATTGTTGCAATGAATAAAATGTTTCTTTTATTTACGATATTTTTTTCTTCAATTTATTTGTGTCCTCCTTTTCATTGTAAAAAAGTTGGTCACCTTATATTCTATTGTTGCATCTTTTAGGAATTTGTTGAAAGAAGCAATCCTTAAACTAGACCAACTAGACAATATGATGACTTGACTTGCTCTTTTATTGCTGTCACTATTGTCTGCACCTTATAAGTCTGACAGGCATAACCTGATATTAAGAATAAGAATCAGCACTTTTCTGCCCAGGTGTATAAGCCTTGCTTCTTCCTTTCCCATATTTATTGGGAGTCAACTCACTGTTACAGAACTGCATTTTATTAGGCAAGGACGAGAATGTTCATGAAATATGCCACTGGCTTCAATTTAGCCCTAAAATTGCTACAATAAGAAAAGTAGTAAAAAAAATTACATTTTAATTTGCGTCCTACCACTTTGATATGTCTCATGTTACTACTGCCAACTTCTCATCTGGATAATACTTTACACTGCTTTTAAGTATCTGAAGAGAATGTACAGGTAGTCCTTGGCTTATGATTGTTTGTTGAACAGTGATTTGTTAACATTGTTATCATTGTTTAACAATGATTTCAAATTACAACAGCCTCAGAAAAAGTGACTTAGGATCCATCTTTGAAGTTTTGACCAACACACCACCTCTGTGGTCATGTGATTGCACTTTAGTACATAGCAACTGGTTTGCATTTAGATGGTTGTACCATCTTGCAGTCATGTAATCATGATGTGCAACCTTCCAAGTGGGCTTCTGACATGCACATTCAATTAGAGAAGCTGCATTCATCTAATGACTGTGTGATTCACTTAATGATGAAGTTAAAATGGCCATATAACTGAATAGAGTCACATGATGACTCACTTAATGACTACTTTGCTTACCGACTGAAATTCCTGGCCCAATTGTATTCATAAGTCAAAGACTGCATATACTTATTTTAGGGTTGAACTGTGGAGTCCTTAGTGTTTCATTACCATTACAGGTAATATCAGTGCTAGAACAATGTTAAATTGTGAATGTGGTTTGATTATGAATTAAGATAAAGGTGTTTGAAAATGAAGTTGATGCTTGAAAGTTACATATAAATGGTGAAAAACTAGAGCAAATGGATAAATTTATGTACCTTGGCAGAATGTTTATTAAGATGGAAAACATAACTTTTAAGGTTTTTTTTGCAGAAAAGAGAATGGGTAGCTGAACTCTCTTGCAAGAAGGGAATTATTTTTCAAAATAAACTAAAATAGGAATATGACAGAATATGGAAAATGGCAGTTGAATATGTCAGAAGAAATGTAAATATTGAATGCAGCTAGAAATTATTTAACAAGGGCCTGTATTAAGACAACAAACAAGTTAAAACCACAAATACAAGGTCAAGAATAAATGGGTGCTGATTGAATATGGATTAAATACAAAAGTGAATAGCTACTGTGAAAGAAGTATATTGGATGGCTTGATCTTACTGAGAAAATGAATGAGGATCAGATTGTAGATCAACTATATGAAGGATGAGAAAATGTCTTAAGGGGAGAGGGAAGACCAAGAAGATCATAGCAGAGTGAAGTGGATGAGATCTTGAAAAAGGAACAGGCAAGAAGTTTGGAGAACAAATGGCAATGTATGAGGCGATATATGGTTAAAGCAGTGCTTCTCAATTATTTTCTGTCATGCCCCCCTAGGAAGAAGAAAACATTTCGCGCCCCCCTTCTCAATGTGTAGCCGAGACCTGTATTTTTTTTCTGTACAGAGGACTGATTTCCGGGTCTAAAAGTCACACGGGCGGGTTTGGCCAATCAGGATAGAGCATCATGTCTATCCAATCGGGTCCTTTGCATGTGTCACGTGCGTTGGCGGTCATGTTGTCCTCCGCGTCGGGCTGCTACTGGGGCTGCGCTGGGACAATCTTCAGTGTTTGCGCCGCGCTGCTCCCTCTCTTCAGCTCTAGAGTTGCTAGGCAACCAATGCCGTGTGGGACGCCGCTTGCGAGTGAGTCGGATGATCCGATCTAGAAATCCAATATGATAGTATTTGCCGAGGTCAAACGAGCCCCCCTTTATGGAGCCTCGCGCCCCCCCTGGGGGGCGCGCCCCACTATTTGAGAAGCACTGGGTTAAAGCAAGAATAGCTTGAAAGATATGGAGAAGTATAATGAATGATGTTGTTTCAAAATAATGTTAGCCTTATTTCAGCCATTAATTTCCTTCGCTATTTCTTATTCCTTTTCTGTACTTTGTATACTATTCCTCACATTGAAAGGAATAGCGCGATGGTTATATATACATATATACATATTAAATAATAAATATACGAACACCAGGAAGTTATAAAACTATAAAAAGTTTCAATAGAATAAAACCAAGCTTTCGCTGGCTTCTGCCAGCATCATCAGGGTAGCGTCCAGTCGATGGGAGAAGCTATTTATAAATGTGGCGCTCTTTGCGCCCGGCTTCTTGACCTTGTCATGGGTCCCAGCCAATCCACCTGTGTTTTGATCGTAGTTTCTGTATTGCAAGCTGTAATTTCCTCACTTTCCTTGCTTGTGCCGATACTACAGCTCTTCCTCCCTTCTTCATATGACTGTAAGTCGGGGGGACTCTTTAATTCTACTCAGTTAAATGTGCACTGTCTGTGTTTATGTTGTTTATTCCCCTCATCTTCCCTTTTAGTACTCCCTATTTTCGTTCTCCTCCCCGTTTCTCTGTCTACGATTCTCCTTTACAACTATATCCTCATTGTTCGTCTCCGTAGTCCAGGATTCCATTGTGTTCGTATCATCCTGTTTCCCGATCTTTTGTATCGCTTTGGTAACTCCCCTTTCTATTTTCTCTTCAATGGGGGTGATTTTAAAATCCTCCCCGGAATTCGTGGCACCCACAAGTTGATTGTTAACCCCTTCTCCCGAGGGGGCTCTCCCCTCACTGTTGTTTATACATTCATTCATTACTTGGGGGTGTGCAACCCTCCTTAAAGGGAGAGAGGCGGGGTCCTTGTGATCATGATTTGCATCTCCTTGTACATTCCTACGGGGGGTCGTTCCTCTCAAATGTCTGTGGGAGCGTGTGGAGGCTCTAAGGTTATAACAAACAGCCTCCCCATCTTCCTGTAGTTCTCCTGCATTCCCAAGGTGAGAGCAGCTCAATAGGGAAATGTCGTGGGCAGAGTTAGTTGCAGAGTTGCCGGTGTAGTTACATGTGACATTCCGATCATTCAAATCATGGTTGTTTAATAGTCCGGGGTCCGTACAAGATCGCTTCTTTGCCAAACTCCTCGCTGTTCCTGGGGAGACCCTTGATTCATCGGCAGTTGGCTCTTGGTTGTCAATATGCTCCTGCACCCATAGGAGATGGGCATATGTTTCCGCAGGTGGAGAGTTACTCAGCTGCTGATTATTCCCTATCCGGGCATTTCCAAGGCTCGTCTCCTCTGTCAACCCTCTTTGCTGAAGGCACGTTATAATGTTACATTGTTTTCCTCAGGAGGGACGGTCACGCATTGCCCATGCTCTTAATGTTACGTGTGCTGGGCATAGGTCCACATGTCGGTTGATGGATTCTTCATTGGAGAGCCTCTTTAAGGAGCCGGCCCCCTTCGTGTTGTCACTGGCCATCACCTGCACGTTATTAAAATCGAACCTATGCCCAGATTCCAGCATATGTGCTCCGATTTGGGAATATTGGTCAACTCTCCTTACCGCCAACTTATGCTCATGAATTCTAGTTTTGAACGTTTGGAGGTCTCCCCCACATAATTGGCAGAGCAACTATCACAGTTGATCCTGTAAATGACACTGGACTTCTCTATAGAGAACGAAAATAGGGAGTACTAAGAGGGAGGATGAGGGGAATAAACAACATAAACACAGACAGTGCACATTTAACTAAGTAGAATTAAAGAGTCCCCCTGACTTACAGTCATACGAAGAAGGGAGGAAGAGCTGTGGTATTGGCACAAGCAAGGAAAGTGAGGAAATTACAGCTTGCAATACAGAAACTATGATCAAAATGCAGGTGGATTGGCTGGGACTCATGACGAGGTCAAGAAGCCGGGCGCAAAGAGCGCCACATTTATAAATAGTTTCTCCTATTGACTGGAAGCTACCCTGATGATGCTGGCAGAAGCCAGCGAAAGCTTGGTTTTATTCTATTAAAACTTTTTATAGTTTTATAACTTCCTGGTGTTCGTATATTTTCTTATTTAACATGAGTCTACCCAGGAATCACCGTTTTGTTTTTAGTATTCTTAAAAATATATACATATATACATACATATACATTTATACATATACATATACATATACATATACATACATACATACATATATATATATATATTTGTTTTCGTAGATTTTCACGGGTATAGGTATGCAGGTCTTGGTGTATTCGGGTCTTTTCCCGTGTAAGATTGAGAGTATCTTGGCGATGTTTCGATAAGGTCCCACTCGTCATCTTCAGTCTGGGGTCTTCAGCTTCGTGCTTGTGCAAGCAAAGTGTGATGAGAGCTGCCGTCTCTCTATATATATTGGTGGGGGTGTGTGGAGTGCTGGCTAAGTTGCTGTAGATGGATTGGTTGGCTGTGTAGGAGTTATTGTTTGTGGATTGTCTGGCTGTTTCGTAACATCCTGAGTAGTTGAGGTGCTGGCTGTGTGCCCATTAGTCTTTTGTGTTGTAATGACCTGGATAATGGGTTGTGTGATAACATCCTGAGATCTAGTGTAGTGATATCCTGAGTTCCGTGTTGCACCATCCTGGTGGTTGGCTGTGTTGTAACATCTTGAGCTTTGGCGTTGTAGTCTCCTGAGTTCTGTGATGTGATGTCTAGGGCTGAAGGCTGTGAAGTAACACAAACTCGGAGCCAAACCAAAGACCGGTGTGTTACTTCACAGCCTTCAGACTATTACTTGGCAACTCAGGATAGCTATTCAGAAACATCTGATTTCCCATCCCATCTGCAGATGTTGCAGATGAGAAGTCATACAAAAAGAAGGCAAGTAGTACGATCAGTTCCTACATCTTTCCCAAGGGACAGTACAATGATTGATCTGCAAAGCACAGTACTGACTCTTAATATTTTTACCAAAGTCGTAATATAAGACAAGCAGTTGGTTTGCAGACATGCTATATTTTCAAGTCCTTATGATTAATGAATTATTCAAAAACAACGACAATAACCCAACCCCCTTCTAATTCCTCCAAAACTAAAAATGAAAAAGAGTCAAGGAGATGTAATCTGACTGCATCATGGCCAAGTCTATAAAAACCTGGGCAGTAACAGAAGCAAAAACAAATCTTGGTTTATTGCTGAAGAACCCTCACAGAGTAACATAAAGTAAATTTACTTAAATTTATTACAGATAATCACATACAGATCTGGAGTCTTTATATTTTATAGCTCTTCTTAATTTCACATATTCCTGCTGCAGACATATAAAACATTTCATCATCATGTTTAAACAGAATCCCTTCTCCAAAGAAGGCCTCTCTTAATAGCATTTTCCATCTAGAACTCCTTACTATATTATTTAAAATACTGTTTCCCATGTCAAGATTGTAAAACTGCACACACATGATTAATTGAGATTTAACTGAAAACTACACAATGCAAACTAGTGATGGGAAAAGAGAAAATGGAGCTGCATTTTAAAGATTTTGCTCAAAAGAAAGTAGTGCAGATAAAATCCAGGTTTAACAACACATATTTGTCATGCTCTTCAGAATTCTAAGCTCAGAAAAACAAAAGATTCTCCCCCCCCCCCCGCTGTTAGTATTTAACATCTAAAGTAAATCATCATTTTTAAGACTTTCATTTTAAATACAGACACAACATCGAAGAAAATGTGGCTATGAGCAATTAGCTGCTTCAAATATCAAAGTAAGTTGTAAAATGAAAGCAATTCCAGTATTTCAGATTATAGAAGATGACAAGGGATATTCTGAAAATCCAGGTTTGTTTACTTTTACAAGTTAGGGATTATAATGTTTTGGTACTCTTTTACCCCAAAGGTTTTCTCCTTTATTGTACTACTTTAAACACGTCAATAACCTGACGCAAAGATAATGCTTTAAAATGTACCTTGTGCTCTGCACCAAAGACTAAATTGGGAGGGAATACGTCCATACACATGTGTGCTTTTTTGAAACTCATTTATTTTATTATGTAGTTCATAATAACATCTTCTTTCTATAATTTTGAATAATATTGATGGAATGTTTTTTGTATATGTACATTATCTGTTGTCACAATATTTCCATCTTGTAATTTTAGTATCATTTTTTTTTTCTCTTTCTTTCTTGTAATCTATATGGCAGCTATTTTTCTGGTTTGTTTGCAAATACATTTTTGTTTTGTTTTGTATAGTTTATTTCCATTTCTACTTCTTTTATTATCAAATAGACAACTGCCACCATAAAAGTTTGATTTGCTGCAGAATCGTTTTATTTTCTGAAAAATTCTTTGATGCTTCTTTCATTTTTATCTCTTCTAAGATTGCTTGCATTTTCTCTTGTCTCTGTTTTTTAAGCTTACTCTTACATTGTGTAGAATGTTCTCTCATAAAAGCTTTACTTATGTCCCAAACTGTCCTTATATTTGTACCTTCATTAAAATTATTTTCAAAACAATTATTTCAACTAATTTTTACCATTCTCCACTGTTGTTTATATTTGTAGCAATGACTCATTCAACCTCCATCTAAAGGAACTAATTTTCCTTTTAAATGTTAACATCACTGGGATATGATCTATTTAAGATTTTGAGAAATATAGACTTTGTAGAATTTTTTTTTTTTTTTAATGGTGAAATCAATACTGTGAGTCCTAAACTGAGAAAGTGGCTCCCATAGATCCCAGGAACAACATCAGAGCTCTCTGTACAGAAGAGTGCAAAAATATTGTGCAAAACACTAAAATTCCTAGGTCTCTGGTAGAGGACCCCAAATTGAGGAAGATACAAACCATTCATAAAGGTGAGAAGGGAATTTTATGAATGAAATAAATAAATCCTGTGAGATACAACAAGAAACCAGACAAAGTTGTCCTTTATCTCCATTTTTTTGTTCATTCTCGCTCTTGAAGTATTGAATAGGCTAGGGGTCTTCAAACTTGGCCCTTTTATGACTTGTGGACTTCAACTCCCAGAATTCCTCAGCCAGTGTGCCTGGCTGAGGAATTCTGAGACTTGAAGTCCACAAATCGTAAAAGGGCCAAGTTTGAAGACCCCTGGAATAGACATATAAGACTTAAAAACAGACTTACTGTTTTTAAGCCAGGTCTTGCTCATTCTGTATTTGTACCTTTGGTTTTTCCTGCCTAAATGTAAGACTTTGCTTTTTTCCACGTTGAAATTCATTTTGTTGAATAAACATTGTTCAAGTTTGTCAAGATCTTTTTGGATCCTGAGTTTATCTTCTAGGTTGTTGGCTACTCCTGTCAGTTTGGTGTCATCTGCAAATTTAATGAGTTATTACTTATCCAAAGAGATAATAATGATGCTCAGCAAACCTGCAGATGACCCAAAGCTGATGAGAATTGCTTATATCTTATAACTGGTTCAAAAGGTTCTTGGTAGATTTGAAGAGTGGACCTTCTACAACAACAACAACAAAAAATGCTGAATGGCAAAAAAAATATGTATGATTCTGCACTAGTATAGGAAAAATTAGATGTACAAGCACAAGATAGGCAGTACCTGGCTGAACATGAGTACTTGTGAAAATAATCTGAGTGGCTTGGTAAACTGAAAGTAAGCACGAGCCAGCAATGGGCTGCTGCAGCTGTCAAAAGAGCCAATGCAATCTTGGGCTGCATCAACAAAATTATAATATGAATTTCCCACAAAATGATAGCTTGGCTCTATACTGCAGTGATTAGAAAAGATGACTTTATGTGGTGGCGCAGTGGTAAGAATGCAATATTGCAGGCTAATTCAACTCACTGCCAAGAGTTTGATCCTGACTGCCTCAAGGTTGACTTAGCTTTCCATCCTTCCAAGGTCGGTAAAATGAGGACCAAGATTGTTGGGGGCAATATGCTGACTCTGTAAACCACTTAAGAGAGGGCTGTAAAGCACTGTGAAGCAGTATATAAGTCTTAGTAGCAGGGCTTTTTTTCTCATAGAACGCCCAGAACAGAGTTCCGGCACCTTTTTGGATGGAACCTTGTAGGGTAGGCAAGGCGGGTTGTATGACGTGTGAAAGTTCCGGCACTTTTTTTTTTTTAAAGAAAAAAAGCACTGCTTAGTAGTATTGCTATTGCTATGTACTTCCTAGAAAGCTTCTGTGAATCAAAAGGCAGTGCGGAAGACCCAGTGGTTCTTTTTTTTTTTTTTTTGGCTTCAGAAGAGGCAAGAGTATGATTTGATCTATAGTACTGTCAAGCAACATACATATCCCATCTATGGCGCTAGTATGTGGTTCAGAAAACATCTAATTCAGAAGAAGTAATTAGGTACAGTACTATATTTTCATAGAGGTCACTGCTCTGCCTATACCTAAAACTTTGCAATTCTTATGTGCAGACAAAGAAACTTCAAGTCTAGCACCAGATTTAACTCCAAAGTGAGCCTTGCTACAGGAATTATGGTATACTATTATCCCAATAAATCATCAGCTTCATTTTCCTCGTCATCAGTAAACGATCCAAACTGTCAATAATTTTCATCAGGGCCGTGTTTTTAGGCTACCACTTCTTTCCAATGCTCCTTTCTATGAATATAATTTAAATAATTCAATTTAGAATTATTTATTAAAGAACCCTGAATGTCTTGCACAGCAATTTTCTTCTGTTAGTTGTTTTTTCTAACATTTTCTTAATATTTCAAGGATCCCACCATTCATTCAGTGATCTCTCAATGACTTATTAGTGCTTAATTCTGAATCCAAAATCAGGGCTATACTTACATTTGAAGAAATTGTTACCTCAAACTAAGGACAATTAAAATAATACCCAATATATTTAGAAATATTTCCAATGATTACATTTTTTCAAATATATTATAAACAAATCAAAACTGCTGAAGGGGCTGATAATATTAGCATAAACTCTATCTGCATGGAGAGTCTCTGTTTGGTCTGTCCGGTCCTCAACGAGTTAACACAGAATGTCAAGCAGGAGAAAGAAAAAATGAGAGAAACTCCAAAGAAGAAGAATGTGAAATTTGACTCTGGACAGTTTGCATATTTCTACAGACAGATTTTGCAATTTTTCACACAGAAAATTATGCCAACATCAAACTCTTGCAACTATTCACTACCATCATCAATTCCCTTTCCTGATTGTTTAAGTTTAACAAAACAAGTATGCTGTTGGCAATCAGGTGTATGCAATTCCAGGGATGCATTCTAACACACGTATGACCACACGGGAAGGAGAGTTGAAGGAAATAGGGCCAACAAGGACAGGCAGCGGGGGGGGGGGCGGGAACAATAGATGGAGGTACGAGATAAAAAGGGGGTGGGGACTACAAAAAGGCCACAATGATGCTGGGACCGAATGGACGGCCCGGGAGGATCATGAGGAGACAGCTGAGGGACGTATCAATGGGGACAGCATTAGGAAAGATAGAACTGACAAACAGGAGAGTGAGTGAATCCGGGAGCAAGTCAGCAGGCAGCCCAGCCAACCACAGCCGGATGAGAGGGAGGAATAGGATGGGATTAGGGAATAGCCTGGCACATAGGGAAATCAGAAGAAATGGGGCCAGCAGGGATAGATGAGGGTAGGTCAGGCAAATGGGTGGATCCACACAAACAGGAGGCAAATGGCAAGGAAAGGGCAGTGAGGATATCAGACCAGCCGTACGACCCAAAATGCCCATGGGGGGAGGACGGGGGCACATTAACGACAACAGCATCAGGAAGGAGAGTGAGTGAAGCAGAGGGGGGCATAGGCAAAGGAGGCAGGAGGATGGGGGTGGCAGTGTGCTTGCACACACAAGCATGGAGAAGGATCGGGAGAAATAGGGCCCAGAAGGATAGTGAGGGGAAGACAAGGACAGCGGATGGATCAGCAGGGTAAGAAAGAGAGGAGGAGTACCAGTGGAGGAGCACCAGCAGTGCCAACCCTGAGCGCCCAGTCCAGAATGATTGTGAGGAGACAATTGGTGGATGCAAGGAGAGGATTGGCAGAAATGAGAGGGAGTGAATTCAGGAGTGAGCCGGCAGGCAGCCCAGCTGATCGCACAGAGATGGGACGAAAAGAAGGGGTAGAGCTGCAAGCACGCACACCCAGACATGAAGGGAAATGGGAGAGAAGAGGACTCATGATGACAAATAGTGGAGGACAAGAACAACAGGTAAACAAATGGAATGGAGGAGAGGGGAACAGCAGTGTAAGGGCACTTGGGATACTGGACTCGGATCCACGGCCCAAAGTGAGTACGGGGGAGTGTCTAGTAGGCACACCAACAGTAACAACACCAGGAAGGAGAGGAAGGATAAAGAGGGTAGAGAGAGAAGTTGTGGAACTAGAGTGCAAACAAGGGGAGGCGGGACATTTAAGGCAATTATGGTCAGTTAGGACGAATGGCCCCATCACCCGATCAATGTGTAAAAAACTAGGTTAGCAAGGCTTATAAGAGATCTTTCTCCACCCCAATGCTTTACTCTGAAGACGCTGGCAATGGACCAGCGAAAGCTAAGTTTGTTTTAATATTGTAAATAGTTGTTTTTATTGTTCTAAATTTTTTAATAATAAACAGCTGATTTATATTTATCCCGGAGTTCGGAGATTGTGTAGTATTGAATAGATATGCCCGGGATTTGGATTTTTACAGTTATTAAGGATGTATGTATGTATGTATGTATGTATGTATGTATGTATGTATGTATGTTTTCTGAGGTTTTCGCGGGTGTTTGAAGATGACGAATGGGACTTCGTCGAAACGTCGCCAAGACACTTCCAATTTTACGCGGGAGAAAACCCGAATAACCAAAGACCTACAGAAGATGACGAATGGGACTTCGTCGAAACGTCACCAAGACACTTCCAATTTTACGCGGGAGAAAACCCGAATAACCAAAGACCTACAGAAGATGACGAATGGGACTTCGTCGAAACGTCACCAAGACACTTCCAATTTTACGCGGGAGAAAACCCGAATAACCAAAGACCTACAGAAGATGATGAATGGGACTTCGTCGAAACGTCACCAAGACACTTCCAATTTTACGCGGGAGAAAACCCGAATAACCAAAGACCTACGTATGTATGTATGTATATATAGCTACCGTTGTTAAGTTAGTAACATGACTGTTAAATAAATCTGGCTTCCCCATTGATTTTGCTTATCAGAAGATTACAAAAAGCGATCACATGAACCTACGACACTGCAAGCATCATTACTATGTTGCCAAGCATCCCAATTTTGATCAAGGTGACCAGGGGGATGCTGCAATGGTTGTAAATGTGAAAAATGGTCATGTCACATTTTCAGTGCCATTGTAACTTTGAACAGTTTACTAAGTGAACTGTTGTAAGCTGAGGACTACCTGTAGAATATTAATTGTTTGATCATCTTTATCTTTGCCTTTTTACTGGTCCTGTTTGTTTACAGCTGCATATCACATGGAAGAATCACATTTTTATAATGCTCTGGATGTTACATGTTTCCCCTCTGATCCGCAGTTTACTGATCTAAACTGTTCTTGGATTAGAAGAACAATGTCAAGTAACGCAAACCAATAAAGTGTGAGACGAGTTTGTTCATTCTGTAGTGTACCAAATTTGTTCTTAATAATCAACCATAAACCCTTTTTAGGAGGCAAAATGCATACTGAAGCAAACAAGTCTTTTTTTTTTTTTGTCATTTCTGGTATCCCACTCACCTGGTTGCAATTTGCAAACAAAATGAGTCTTGGCTGGGTTCCCACAGTATGCTAGACTAAGATAAAATCATATTGTGTGTTATGGGAACCCAGCTGTTGCCTTAGCATGTTAGATAAACCAAACCATCAAGTTCAGTCATAACATAATTTACTTGTTCGAGCATAACACACTATGTGTATGTGGCCATTTCCTTTTGTGAACCCAAATTTAATATTTTCCTTAACCTTATATATATCCCTATCTAATAAAACAAAATCTGATGCCATTGTTTTGAGAATGCCCAACCCTCTAAGAATGGGGAAAAAAAGATCCAGGAATATTAAATACAGCTTTCTAGCCTTCTGAGAGGAAATTAGAAATGAGATGTTTGACTGCCCATTTCTAAAAATGTGAAATCATTGTAGGCAATAGTATTGATTGTATTTAATCTATTATTTAGGTGCACCATCAGAACCTGGGTCAGAATATCATGCATTGCCAGCCATCCTACTGGTTGGGTAATCTTTCTCCAGCCAATTCTGCTGCCAAAAATACCTTATGTTAATCTCAAATTAAACACTAGCCCGTTTAGAAATGCAGAATCCATACACGCAGATCGACAATTACTGTATAAACTCAGTCAGTATCCATAAAAAGGGCAAATTATCCAAACTTAAAAACAGACCCTGATTAATGCTTTCATTAGATTTAATTGAAAGCCCTGGGAAAAGCACCTATCTTGATGTATCTCATCATGGAAGCCTCGGGTATCTTGTAAATACAATGCAGTAGTTATTCTTTGTGCTATTTTCAGGAAATATTTTATGCAGAAGATCACCTTCATTCCTCATGGCATCACATGCAAAGAGGGCATGTCTCTCTTTTATATTTCACTGTGACTTTTGAATCAAGATTAGTGATTCCACTTGGTGATCAAACCTACTGACCTGTTATTTATTATGAATGGTAAGCTTACTATGTGTTTACTATGTACTGAGACTGGTTTAAATGGTGCTTTCACCTACTGATCTTTACCAACGCTTAATATTAGTGGATGCTGAATTAAAATGAAAAGATGAAGTATTTATTAGGCATGTGCACAACATTTTAATGTGAAACGTTTCAACACTCTATTTTGAGATAGAAAGTTATTTTCAGTTTGAATTGAATAGCTCTGACAGTTCCAGATGTTTCAAACTCAAAATAGGGAAGTGTTGAGTTCAAAACACTTATGTAGCAGCTAAAATTACTGATTTGAATTCAAAATGTTTTGAATTCTAAATACTAGCAAATGTTCTGCTAGCATTTATTGTAACCTTACATAATATTTACATATTCAAAATCCCTTTTTTGCAAAATTGCAACTACTGATAAGCGTAATAAAAACAACTTCAATTACAACCTGACACCAAATAACAACATTATACATTCCAAAGAAATAAAATAACTAGAAGGTAAACATAATAAAAAGAAAAGTGAAATAGGCTAAGAATAAAAATGGAAAACAAATAAAAATGGGGAAAAATAGGCAAATAGTTATTGATCAGTCTTATCCTGGCATGAGTGCAATCAGCCTATAAAATATTTATTAGATTATAAAGTGTGTGTGTGTGTGTAAAGTTTAAAATGTTACTCTTCTAAAAGCAATTGCAGAAAACTTGGCTATTTTCCTAGGATTTTCAGAAAGCACATCAGCTAAAAGAAGTTGCACTTTTTTTCCTCATCAGACCAGTCAGAACAATTTGACAACAAGGGGTTTATTAATTCTACAAGACAAGTTGTATAAAGAAGGGCAGCACAATGAAACATAGATAACAGACTCCATATCCTCCAGTTGGCAAGGGCATGGGTATTCTTAGATAAAGCTACTGTTGTATATTAATATGGAAAGCAAGAAATTGAATCTCTCCAAAGAGAAAGTGCTTTGATGTGACATCCTCAGAATGTCCATTAGGTAATTTGCTGAGATAAAAAAAAAAAAATTCCATGCAGACCACCCATGACTTGGGGGAGGGATAATCATGGTGAAGACCGGTATCAAAAGCATATTTTCCATTCTAGGTTGGCTCCCTCTGGTCCTAGTAAAATAAGATATTAGTCTATGGTTGAATTCAGTGCCTTTTTTCCTCGGCTGAATGCAAACTATCCAGTCAGTTAGAGAATTCCAACAGCTCTTTGAGAAAATGAATTCCAAACAGAACAAAGTGTCTGAATACATTCCAGGTCACTTGGAGAAGAGACCTTAAAATCTTTGATCGAGATCTTTATAAAGGCAAATCTGAAAGTGATACAGTAGAAAGCTAATCACTTGAGCTCCAAAGATCGTAATAGCCACTGGCATAGTTACCCTCCCTCCCCACCGCCTGGCAACTCCTGATCTCATTTTGGGGGGGGGGGCAATATCTGCCAGTAGAACAGATTACTCCTCTGACTGTCACAAAGTCTTAAGACCGACTTACAGTGAGATGTAACATAAGCAGTCTATCTCATGCCTTCATTTTTTTCAGCTCCAACAGCTTTGATAGGAAAATATGGCATGAATACATAAAGCTGAAATTAATTGAAAGTATTAAATGTATGAAATTGTTACTATTAAATTATTAAAACTAATTAAACAACAAAGCCTTGTTTTTTAATATTTTTAATATTATTTGTATTATTATTATTATCATTGCAAAACGGCAATCTGTTAAGTTTTGCATTATTGAGAAAAAAGGCCTCGGGATAAAAAGCCAAATGCAGTTATAGTGTTGTTAAGTGCGAAAAGTATGTGTTCCTATAAATGGGCACATTTCTTGCAGCAAGAAAAATAATTCATCCCAACAGCTACGTTTAGCAACACCTTTACTGCTTCCCATTTGTCTCAAAATGTGGTGTTTTTTTTCCTACATCTGAGTTAAAAAAATAATAAACAGCGCACTTGTAATAAGTAATAGCTTATTTTGCTTTCACTATTAGAAGTTGTTGTTTCTGCATGTCATCATTTTGTTTTGTTTTTAGAAAAGCCACAGTACAAAAGAGTATTTGGTGTCCTCACTTGCACTAACAGACAATAAATTCTGAGCAAGTTGCTGTTAAACCAGTTGTATCTGTCAAGATTTACATTTTATTTACTCAATCCAGAAATAGTTCTTGTGACAGGAGCACTGATTCTCTAATAACCTAAATGAGATACAGATGATGAATATCTGTCCTCAAATTGTGTTCATAAAACTCTTCTGTGTCCAGAATCCATTTATTAGATTATTATTGAAGGTAACACAAAACTAATGTTCATCTGTAAGAACTAGGAATGAGCAATCTTTATGAAAATCATTCCTAGTCAGAAATAAGCAACAAAATAATAACAAATATAAAAATGTTATGGGAAAGAATTTCTTCTTTTAATGTGTGAAAGTTTATTTGGTTGTTCAAGACGGTAACCCTTATCAGGTTTATACAGCCCTACATCTATAAAGGATCTTATATTCATTTATTTATACCTTTTTTATTTAAATGTATACATACATACATACATACACATACACACACATAAACACACAATTCATAAATGCATTGTATCAGGGTTTAATGTTTTCGTGAAGACTGAACTTCACAATCATAATATGCTAATTACTGTAAGCTGCCATAAGATTGTCAGAAACTATATAGTTTTTATATCAATTTATTCTTATAAATGTTTAGTATTATATAAACAATAATACTTAATATGAAGACCCGGATGACAGCTTGTTCGTTGAATTACGTATTTACTGTAGTTATCCACACCCTGTCCCTTTTATCCCGATTTTCCTGTACCCGCACCAACCCTACCTTTTCCCTACCCATATAAAATCTAATAATATATATATATTTTTTTAAAAAAAGAAGCTATATAGGGTTTTTTTTGGGGGGGGGGGTTGTTGCATACATCTTCTATTGCATTCACAATGCATAGATTTTCTGCTATATCATTATTTAGTCAAAGTAACATTACAAGATAGAAAAATGCAAGTTCAATGAATCTTCTATATATTGTAATTATTTAATTTTGTTATCTGGTGACAAAGAAGACATATATCTGCATCATGTATTTCATGGATGGAGACACCAATATGCCGGCTTACAAGTAGTCTCTGCATTAGAGTTACTAGCTTGCCCAGAAGACCATGAGAATGTAGAAGAGATAAAAGTGACATCTAATTTTGCTTGTGGCACAATAACCAGTATCTTCTAAAATTGATCAGTTATCTTCACCAAAAGACAAGGGTACAAATAAAGGTGCTAGCCTATTTTTTCTAACAAGTTTATATGGAAGCTTTGATTGATCAAACCCATGATGAGAAGCAGAGGTTGCGGACTATGGAATGTAAAAGGAGTAAATGGCAAAGATAGCAATAGCACTTAGACTTATATATCGCCTCACAGTGCTTTACAGCCCGAAGTGGTTTTCAGAATCAGCATATTGCCTCCCAACAATCTGGGTCCTCATTTTACCCACCTTGGAAGGACGGAAGACTGGGTCAACCTTGGGCTGGTCAGGATCAAGGGAATCGAACTCTTGGCAATGTGAGCAGAGTTAGCCTGCAATACTATATTCTAACCACTGCGTCACTGTGGCTCAAAGACAGTGGTGGGATTCAGCCAGTTTGCACCACTTCGGCAGAACCAGTAACTAATTTTTTATTGCCCAGGGTCAGAATGGACTTCAGAAAGCAGCATCTACACAGAGAACCGGTTGTTCCCATATTTGAATCCCATCACTGCTCAAAGATGAATTAATGAAATGACGGAAATAGAAATAGATACAAATTTGGAAAACTTAATTATCTTGCTAGAAACAAATTATTTTGGAATTGGATTTATTTATTTATGTTTACATATATACATATGTAATTCATAGGCTGCCCAAATCCCAATGACTCTGGCTATCTTGCAATTAAAAATATTATACAAAACACAAAATAGAATCATGAACAGTTCCCAAAAACAACATATAACCAAAGAAAATCCATTCAGTAGAGAGTCAACCTTGACTCTGTCCCAGAGCCTGCAAGAATAGTCAGGTCTTTAGTAGCTTTTTTAATATCATTAAAATGAGAACCAATAGGATCTTTCCAATATATCATATTTAGAATATAATTTTTACAAAGAATTTTGATTACAGTAGTAAAAACTAAAACAAACTAAAAGAAGAGAAAAAAGGAACAAAGTGCAGGAAAAAAAAGAAAGAAGAAAAAGGGAAGAAAGAATATAATTAAAAAAGAAAATAAAAATATAAAGAAATGATTCCCACAACAAGTATAATAAATTTAGTAATTCTTCTCTTGCAAGGTTACAGGTATCTCTTCATCCGATATCCCATCCCTTATCTATAAACAAATCCATAAAACATTAACTTTTTAATCCTGGTTTCAGGAAAAAATCCATAAACAGTTGCCAACATTTTGCAAAAAAAAAAAAAAAAAAAGGTATTTTGATCTTGACCAAATAAATCAATTTTATATTTGTTCCTTTTACTTCTAATAGTCTTAATCTTTAATTCACTCAAATATTGCCACTGGATTTATCTTCAATTTTTCTTTTTCCATTGCACAGATTTCTTCAAGGCTTTAATAAGCCTCTTTTGTTGACCTAATCAGAATTTTTTTTCACGTCATTCTTTTGGTGTATCATTTGTATTTCCTTTTACTTTTTATAACTTCAGCCAGTTTCTTTTGCATATCCAATAAAACGTCCTTTTCCAAATCATTCACATGATCTGTCTTTGGTAGTTCCACTTCCAGTACTTTTTCTGTCTTGTCAGATAAAATTTGTCCCATATCTGTCATTCATTTGTTAGCATCTTTTGGATATAGTCTACAGATAAAAACATTCATCACTACTGACAGAGCTGATGTGGTAGTTACCAATTTTTGGCTCCAGTCTTCAAAAGTCTTCTTTAATGTTTTCAGTATTGTAAAGTTTTGTGTCATTTTGTAAGTCTCAGTATTATTTATTTATTTTGCCACTTCTATGATTTTTATGCATAACTCAAGGCAGCAAACATACATAATACTGTTTCCTTCCTCTTCTTTTCTCCACAACCCCAAACGTGTGAGATAATTGAGCAGAGAGAGAATGACTGGCCCAAAGTTACCCAGCCAACTTTCGTGACTAAGGCAGGACTAGAACTCATGGTCTCCTCATTTCTAGCCAGTGTCCTAACCACTAGACCAAACTGGCCTTAACTGACATCAAGACCAGGCATGCATTTTCCCCCTTTTGCTTAGAATCTCTAGTCCCCTCTAGTGTCCAGTTTCTAAAATAATAAATTGGCTTTGTTATGGCTCATGATAGCCAGGATATCTAAAATAGGTCTGTTTCCCACAAAAAGCTATTCATTTTTTATAATTAATTCCAAAATCTTATAGCAAAAATCAATCATCCAAATTTATTTGGACGCTTAATTCATTTATAAGTTCCTGATACCAAAACCCTATTTGGCTTTTTGCTGTCTATTCCAAATCCTTTAATTTCTTAAGCTTATACTTATTTTTTCTTTGTTTAAACTCATGTGGTAACTTTTCAAACTTGTCATTCCTGAAGTCCCCTAAGAGCTTTAAAATGGCTAATGGGCAATTTCCAAAACTGTTTAGAAAGTGAGGCTGGCAAAGTGTCCTTTAAAAAGATGGTTGATCCCATCATCTCCCTCTGCTTAAACCTAGGGAAACTGTCCTCCCATCCCCCTCCTTACATGGAGAGGTTCCAAGGATCCAATCTATTCAGCAGTTCCTTGGTCTTTGCCGTGATTGTTGGCTTCCCTTTTGCAGAGATATATTCAATTTGCCATATTTCCCCAGATGTTCTGGAAAAGACAGGTTTAGGATATAGGAGGATCTGGACAGACTTGAACACTGGGCGCTATCTAACAAAATGAAATTCACACTTGGAATTGGAATTTTGGTCACCACGATGTAAAAAAGATGTTGAGAAAGAGTGCACAGAAGAGCAACAAAGATGATTAGTGGACTGGAGGCTAAAGCATATAAGAAAAGGCTGCTGGAATTGGGTATGTCTAGTTTAATAAAGAGAAGGATGAGGGGGGACATGATAGCAGTATTCCAATATCTCAGGGGCTGCCACAAAGAAGAGGAAATCAGGCTATTTTCCAAGGCGCCTGAAGGCAGGACAAGAAGCAACGGATGAAAACTGATCAAGGAGAGAAGCAACTTAGAACTAAGGAGAAACTTCCTGACAGTTAGAACAATTAACCAGTGGAACAACCTGCCCCAGAAGTGGTGAATGCTCCAACACTGGAAGTTTTTAAGAAGAGACTGGACAGCCATTTGTCTGAAATGGTATAGGGTTTCCTGCCTGAGCAGGGGGTTGGACTAGATGACCTCCAAGGTCCCTTCCAACTTTATTAATTACTACTGCTGCTACTACTACTACTACTACTACTACTACTATTAAATATTAGAGAAAAAAGGCCAGGCACCACTTCAGAGAAGGCATACTTCCTGGATTCCACAAGATGACATTGCTTAATTGATGGGAGAAGATAAGCCAATTCTATGAAGAGCTTTATATATAACTAGCATCTTGAATCATATCTGGAAGCCAATTTATAACCAGTGCAGCTGTCAGAACAGTGGGATCACATAGGCATAATGAGGAAGGTCCAATGCTTCCCACACTACAGATAGTCCTCAACATATGACCACAACTGAGCCCAAAATTTATGTAGCCAAATGAGAAATTTGTGAAATGAGTTTTGCGCCATTTTGCAACTTTTCTTGCCAGATTTGTTAAGTCAATCACTGCAGTTGCTAAATTAGCAACACAGTTGTTAAGTGCATCTGGTTTCCCTATTGGCTTTGCTTGTCAAAAGGTTGCAAAAGGTCAGCACATGACCCCGGGACACTGCAACTGTCATAAATGTGAGTCAACTCTCAAGCATCCGGATGTAAATCATATGACTATGGGGATCCTGCAATGGTCCTAAGTGTGAAAAATGATCATAAATCACTCTTTTCAGTAACTTTCAACGGTCACTAAGTGAACTATTGTAAGTTGAGGACTGCATTCTGGACCAGCTGTACTTCTGAGTGGTCTTGAAGGGCAAACTCATGTAAAGCACATTATACCAATTCATTCATCAGGTGTGTATGACTATCTGGTCCAGGGAAGTACATAATTTACATACTACATCAGACATGTCAAATTCGCGACGTCACATGATGTCACGCGACGTATTGGAGGTTTTTCCCCATTGCTGGCAATGGGGAGGGCGCGGTTTCCTCGTGACACGTCCGGCCCGCGGGCTGGCAGTTTGACACCCCTGTGCTACATGTACCTGTTCAAGGGCTGTCTTGGCCACAGCAACTCCTGCTCTTCAAGATGGATTCAATATGCACACCAATCTTGAATAAGGAAATGTAAGATCAAAGATAGAAGAACTACAGATCCAGGGGCACCCAATATCTGTCACTGTCACTCATTCAGGATTGCGCATGAATCTGTTTCTTCACAAGCAGATCTGCATGGATTTCAGATGAAAATTGCTAAAACAAAAGGAGTCTCCTGCAGAATGAATATGGGGTGAGACTGAAATAAACAGTACTGGGATGACTATTTTAGAGAAAGATAGTGGAACGATGGGAAGCATCAAAGAGTTGAACTGAGACAGATGCTCTCTCAGGTAAAATAATATGAAGGAAGTCAGACATGCTGTGAGAAGGGTGAAAAGTGGTAAAGCTGTGAGCGCAGAGAGTTCAATCGCCTGACTTCTTTAAGAGGCCTGTGAAACCTGCAGCTGTGTCTGATAATTATATAAGGTACAATAATGGCATTATTATAAAGAGAATCATACTAAAAAAGTAAATGTAAAAATTACAGGGAAATTAGTTTGCCTGGCCAAATATTTGGTAGACCTCTGATTGGAAGGATAGCAGAAGTGATAAAGAATCAATTTAAAAAGTGCAGTGTACAAATCAAAGGTGCACAGTTTGGATTTTTGCTCTTTAGAAGATCATTGAAAAATATATGAAATTGAGAAAAACTTTGTTTGTTGATTTATAATAAAGCTTGAATTATGGAATGCTTTCTAAAAACAGGAAGTTTACTTAGTGAATGCAACAAAAGTGGTATATGATTAAAGTAAATCATACCTGAGGATAAATAGATTGATTAGTAACTGGTTCAAAACTGAGCAGAGAAGAGGGCAAGGACGTATAACATCCTTTGGATGAATGAGTAAGAGATGATTTGGATCTATCAGTGGGAGCATGAATCTGTGTTTACAACACTTTGCTGATTGAGAACAATTCGACATAAAATGTGAATGCTTGAATAAATTAGACAATTGTACAGTTGGTGAGGGAGGATAAGTTGGTGGGGACAGGTGAATATAAAATTAAAATTATTTGGAATCACCATAGATATGTCCGGAAGAAATAATTCGTCCAATGAAATGTTTTTCAGAGATGAGCAAAGTCATCACATACCTCAAAATGCTTCCATTACTCTTTTTATCTTTCTCAATCATGAGTGCAAGTTTTAAGCATCTATGTTGGTAATGACATTTTTTCTTTCTCTTCATAATCTCTAACCAAGGCACCTATAAATGCAAAACCAAAAGTACCCTCAGGGCACCTTCATACATTTATTAGAAAACAAAGATTAGAACCATTTTATGGAAATTAAAGATAATGTGGAACATTTATCAACCTCAAAGCCAAGCAGAAAAGGCTAACACCTTCTCAGAATGCACACAAAATGATTTCAGCCAGAATGTATCGATCAATGGTATTGTCACAGATGTTAACTTTCCATCAAATTTCTGTTTTGTTTTCACAACTCACATGCAAATTTCTCTAACGTATGTATCTTGTGTATGTATAGTTTTTCATTAAGTTCCCCTTAATACATGTATGTTACTACATGCACTTAATAGAACTACATGTTTATATTTTTGTTTGCAATTTTCTTCAAAGTATATTTTTTGTGTGCAATATTTTAAGGTAGGGGTGTCAAACTGCTGGCCTGCAGGACGGACGCGTCATCGGGAAACCATGCCCACCCTATTGCCGGCAATGGCGAAAAAGCTCCGATACATTGCGCGACATCACGTGACGTCGTGAGTTTGACATGTCTGTAAGCATCACTATTGGTATGAAATATTTCAGTCAAGAAGATACACTAGTCTCTTCCATGGAGTGTCTTTATTGTACTAGTCAATCATGCCATTACCTCTACATCAAATTATTTTACATTCCTAACCTAACCCCAAGGAACTAATAATCTGTTGTTTCAGTTTTTGTGTTTTTTCTCTTGTGTTTTTTCAATTGTCAGCCTGTGATAAAATTATGGACCTTCCAGATATCTGATGAGAATATATCCACTGGGGTAATATGGGACACATTGATTATGGTCAAGGTTCAGAATACAGTATATTTTTGTTGTCCGTCCATCCATCCATCCATCTATCCATCCATCCATCCATCCATCCATCCATCCATCCATCCATCCATCCATCCATCCATCCATCCATCCATCCGGCTGGCCGGCCAGCCAGCCAACCAGCCAGCTAGTTAGATAGCTATTTAGCTATCTAATTAAATAGTAAAATATGTCATATGTATATATGTTGTGTGTGTGTGTGTGTGTGTGTGTGTGTGTGTGTGTAGATAGACAGACAGACACAAATGGAAAATGGAGGGATTATGATATAATGAAACATGTCAGAAACTATACCCTACAGGTCTTCACATATTAGTGATATAATAATGACAATCCATGTCAAAGTTACAGTAGAAACAATCTGATCGCTGTGGGAAATATAACATTTATTCAAACTCTTTTGGAATTCTGACTGGAATAATAAATATTAAGGAAACAATAGTAGATGCCTTGCTGAAAGACACAAGAACATGTTTCAACACATAGAAAACAAAACTAGTTTTAAAAGCAAACTATATCAAAAGCTCTTTGAATTATATAAAGATGTTATCTTTCACTGGAACAATACAGTTTTTAATTATTAAGGAACCATCCAAGATATTTTTTTAATCCTTCCCACTATTTTTAAAATGAAGTTCTTCTGGTTTAACTTCTATGGCAGTTTGCTGAAATTAATAAAACAGACTTATGAAGCCTTATCAGAAAGTATGTCACTTCTGAATAAAACTGTGTAGTTCTGATGAGGATTCTACAGTTAGCATGGTATGCAAGTCATACAAATTCAATTCAAATTGTCATTCTGATTCAGGGGAAAAAAAATCCTAACTTGATTTGACAGTTCAAATAAGTTTAGAAAATTGATTCAATTCAATTCAGACAATTGAACAGAATCAGATCAGGTTGATGGGATTGGGATTTTCAAATTAATTCAGAAAAAAGACATTTCTTTGCATGGAGAGAAGCATTTACTATAATGTATATTATCCAAACTAAATTCTTAAATTGAATATTCACATAGCTTTAATAACCACTTGCTTGCATTTTCGTCCTATTTAGCTTCTCTAGATAAAATACCTTACATGGTTCTATAGTTTGGTCTAAACATAAATTTGTCATAATATTTAAAGTTTTCTAATATCTATTGCTCGTACCTTGATAGGACAAGGACCTTTTTTTTTGGTAATAAATGTCATTTAAATTTTAAGTTACTTTTTTCCCTAGCATTTCCCTCCAAGTATAGGATCCATTTTTGGGGGATAAACCAAGACAGTTTTTTTAAAAAATATTTGTTAAATCCTGCTTTTATTGTTTTTACAAATAAGTCAAGGTGGCAAATATACCTAATACTCCTTCCTCCTCCTATTTTCCTCACAACAACAACCCTGTGAGATGGGTTGGACTTTGAGAGAGTGACTGATCCAAAGTCAACCAGCCGGCTTTCATGTCTAAGGCAGGGCAAAGGGATGCTACTCAGGGAATGATAGATAAGAGAGGGCATGGCCCACAGCTGCATAATGGGTGGAGAAAGATGCTCAGAAGGGACCCTCCTTAGCTTCTCAAACTGTAAATGAGACAGCAGGAGATCTGTACTTTCAGACTTGCAAGGTTCTGTTAATGTAGCTTTACAATAAAATAGAATTAGCTCATCTGGTCATGTTTATTTGGGAATGCTGATATCCAGGCCCTAGGTTAGAGTATAAAGCCAAATTTCCAAGGCCGTATGCAAGGCCAACAGAACATAGCTAATCTAATCTCAGGGAGGTTACAAAGGACAGATGCCATTGAAGAGAAGGCTCTCCTTCTGGGAACTGCCTGCCAACACTCTTAGCTGAGGACCATGACCTTCCTATCAAATTGGGTAGAATGGGTAGAGACAATTGGGGTGAGATGATCCATAGGTAACTTGGTACTAAGCCATGAAGGGCTTTAAAGATGACAACCAATCCCTTGAATTGCACCTGGAAACACAACAGAAGCCAATGCAACGCACAGAGCAGTAGTGTCATATGTGTCAAGTAACTGGCACTGGTAACTGCCATTTCCCATATCTATGCATGATGCACCATTAGTGGGTGAACATTATTTCATTCCAAGTATCTAGAAACGTGTGAGAGGGAAAAAAATATTTGGTGTTCCCAGGAAGATGAAAGAAACCACTCCTGAGTGACACCACAGCATTTTTCTGATAATGTCTAGCCCAACCCTAGTAAGTGATTCATGATCACAATACAAACAGATCTTACTGGTTTCTCAACCCCTCCGCACAAAAATATCAAATATCAACATCTTCTCTCTCTCTTTTTAAATAATTTGGTATCAAAAAGAATAGCATGACTTCCCCATGGGAAATAATAATGGTCATTTGCTTTGTTAAACACCATTATCATCACCATCATCATTGCTGTAGCTGAAAAACCTCTATGCATTTCTTAAGTGATGGGGGAATGTGCAGCTACCACTGATCTCTAGTATTTGCTAAAATCATTTTCATTTTGTGATGTTATTGGCTTTGTTACCCTATATCACCTTCCAGCCATTCATCTCCCTGTGGCACCCTGAATTAAATCCACCTGGTTATGCATTCCCTTTCCTTCAACTGTTTCCTTAAGGTGATTATAAAAAGTCACTAGAAAACAAAGATGTTTATTTAACTAATATCAGATTCTATAAGTGAATGAGTTTTAATGAAGCTTAAGTGCAAAATGCATTTCAACAACCAGAGCTTTTATGTCATTAAAATTTTATTAAACCATGGCAAAAACCTTAAGGCTATTTTAATAAATGTTACTTCAATTGTATTTTGCATTTCTCTCACCCCTAATTTGATCTAAAACCTTCAGAGACATCAAAAAAAGTTCCTAGCTCTTGGAGCAAGGTGATATCATTACCAAAAATTACAAATATTTCAAGAATGACTTTCTGAAAGCTGATTGGATATAGGAAAAAAAATTAACTCATTACACATATCAATGCAATAATTGGAGTTTATTCCAAGAAACACATGCAAAAGTTTGTAACCAGTTTTTTCCCCCCATAATTTATTATTCAACTTTTATTTGCATTTAATACACAAGTTAGCAAAAAACAGTTTTAATATATTCTATAAAACAAAAATACTATCAAAATAGAACATATTTTTAAACTTCAGATTTCAAATGTTAGAAAATTTTATAGCTTTCATTTCATCTCCAAATAACACATTCCAATTTTTAAATTACGATTCTTATAGTTTGGTAGAAAGTTTGAAATCCACATTAAACATTAAAAGTATTGCAACAATTCCCCTCAGTTAAAAATATTATATTTATGAAGACCCGTGAGGCTATGGGAGAAGGTTTTAGTTACTTTTTCAGTAACTTATTTTTAATCTTTTCAAAAAATTAAACACAACAACAAAAATAGCTAAAGGTCTAAAAAGAGAAAAAAAAAGGAAAAAAGGAAAAACTATCAAGAAAATATTTTGAAGGCTCCTCAAAATGGGGGTCATTTTCCCCAGTGTAAATAATGGAGAACCATCTTTCATTGTGTTAGCCCATACATAACTTATGTTTGTAAGTAACTTGTTCATTAACATTAGGTGTTCCGTTGATTGAGAAATTGGAGCCATATATTTATATTTCCAGGTTTTCAGTGACAAACTCAAGAGCTGTGCAGAAAAACAGTGAGCAATTGAATCCTTCTTACTGTACTTAACATTTATTTCTTACAGCAGGGGTCCCCAACCCCCGGACTGTGGCCCACTATGGGATTGTGAGCCATTCGGAACTGGGCTGCAGAAGTGGAACGTGAGTGTGCATCCCCACTTGCATCAGCAGCAGGTAAGCGTGTGTGCCTGCACTCATTTGCGCGAGTGACAGGTGCGCTTGCCTGCCACTCAAGCAAAGGGAGCTGTGTGTGTGGTTAACTGCCACTAGTGCAAAGGGAGCTGCACGCTTGTGTGCATGTGCTTGCCTGCTGCTCACGCAGAACCATCCCTTCTCCCCACCACCACCAGTTCACAAAGCTGGACCTAGACTACAGTGTGAGGGATATATGGAGACACAGCAGTATCCCTCTGTGTCATATGCTGGCGAAAGGCATGCAGCAGCAATAGAGTTTAGGGCCATATCAAAACTTGCACTAATTTGAGCAAATTTTTAAATTCTTAAAAAATGTAATAATGACATAATAAATAATATGAGCACTGACGATATTAGCTAGCTGGGTAATGAAATGTCTGCAAACCAACAATCAAGCTCGGAGAGCACCAAAACGCGACAAAAATGTAATATTCTAAAAGAATGAAATCATCATAAGAATCCACCAATGTGATATAATGTAACAGGAGAGGGACCAAAAAAAGTGCAATTGCTATTTTTATCCTGGTTTGCCTTTTGGGAAGATGTTCATGGCAATTTCACATCTATAACAGTAATCATTTTTGGCACATTATTGGTAGCCGTACTAGACACACATAGGCTGAATTTGTATCTTCCTTCCTCATTCTCAAGTTTATTTGTGGCTAAACTGAAGCTGGATGTCAAATCTGGGTCTCTCAGAACAAAATCTTAATAATTAACTGGCAAAACTGAACGTGATAGTTTCTGACACACCTACACCAGTAATTATTGCTTTGAGGCCATTTGCTAATGAAATTAACGTATTCATTGCCCTAACAAATTAGCATAACTCATACATAATGCCCCACATTTCAAGACCTTCCTAGGAAAACAGCACTTAGCAGTGCAGAGTGAAATGGCAAGGGCATAGCATGAAAGCATCACGCTCCAAAGGGTTACATGTTAAAAATCACCATGACTAAGAATACAGAATGTAAACACAGTATGTGTAATAACACCATTAACCAGGTCAACCAAGGCTTGTATTGATTATTATTTTTCCACTTCAAATATCCACATCTTACAACTGAGGCATCTGAAGAATTACAGCAGGAAAACAATCCTTTGGAGAAACAGACTTCTTTTTGAGGGGGGATCAGATAATAGTTACACGGATAACAGTTTTTCTCTTAAGTGAATGAAATACAATCGGGCAATGTCCAAAGTGGCAGAAATACTAAGGCAATATAAAAGCATTGGAGTGGCAAATTATATAGATTTTAGTTCTAAAATAAAAAAACCACAGGTTAAAAAGTTTAAACTGCATATGAAATCCTCATGCGCACAAAGCTTTGAAATGCAGAACCAAAATGCCCGCCTTGGTTTTTATAGCATATAAACAATGGGTGTATTCTGCATATTTCAGGACATGTTACACAATACTTCATTAAATCTTATAGCAGGTTACCCTGAAGTACTAACAGCCATTCTTCATCTGCAAATGCAAACCTATACAACATAACCTATCTAACCTATGCACACCCAAACTCACTAAATTGCCACCAAATTGCCTAAAGCATACATCAAAATATGTGCCAAATTGCAAATATACATAGCAAAATTCAACAGAAACAAGAAGGCATTTTACATTCTTCATTTCCAGGATAGATTGCATGCTTGCAGTACCATATCTCTTGCTGATACAAACAATTGCAATAGTGTGGTGTAGGGGATGAAGTGTGAGATTAGGATGGGGAGATCCAAAGTCTAGTGACTTTTGGACTCTCAGTCCTTCCTGTTCACAATAGGGAAAACCTTGTAAACTGCCTAGAGAAAAAGTGCAATATAATTCAAACAAAAATTATGTAGTAAGCTGATTCAGAAGTGCTTTAAATCTCACATGAGCACAACATCTTTGTGCTATTAATTAAAGGAGCCACACTTTTTATCAGGCCCAGGTAGATACCTGAAAAAAGATGAGCTGCTTTAATGAACAGCAGATACTATAGTAACTTGCTATCTAAATTGCTGCTTTCAAATTGTTTTTGAAGGATTCAGAGTGTACATACATATAATTTGTTAGATCTATTTTCTAATTCCTCGCCCTTGCACAGCTGCTTCTGTACCTACTTTACTTCTATTTGTTTTGTTTTAGTTAATAGATTTATATTTAGCAAAAAGCCAACTGTTCATGTAGTAGATAGATGGTCCTATTAAGTTGAAGAGAAAACACACACACACACATACAAACAAACATATACATTTAAAAGCAGACTTTTCACTTAGTGGCTTGAAAGCTTTAAAATGTAGATTTCAGAGAAGAGCAGCAAAGATGGTTAGGGGGTTGGAAGCTAAAACATATAAAAGCAGGAACTGGGCATGTCTAGTTTAATGAAGAGAAGGACTGGAGTGACACGATAGCAGTCTTCCAATATTTGAGGGGCTGTCACAGAGAAGAGAGTGTCAACCTATTTTGCAAAGCAGCAGTCTCCAAATTTTCCACTTTCGTGGCCCGGCCCGGTGGGGGGATGTGTGTGGCATGCGCATGCGTGCGCAGCTACATTGGTGCAAGCTGCAGGCACGCGTGCCCTCCACTAGCACAAATGCACCTTTACAAGTTAGCGGCAGGTGCTTGAGTGGAGGGTGCTTGTGTTTGTGCGAGAATCTCCACACATGAATGGAGAGTGCTCACACATGAAGCTCTATTCACACAAATGGATCTTCATGTGCAAGCACCCTCTGCTCATGTGAATGGAGCTTTGTGTATGAGCACAAGCAGCCCCCTGCTCAAGCACCCTCCGCTCACACAAGTAGAGCTTCGTGCACGAGTGCAAGAGCACACCACTTGTGTGAGTGGAGCTTTGTGCAAACAAACACTTGCCCACCACTCGCACAGCCCAGTTTCAGACAGGCCGCAGCCCAGTAGTGGGCTGCAGCCTGGGGGCTAGGGACCCCTGCTCTAAAGCACCTGAGGGTAGGACAAGAAGTAACAAATGGAAACTTATCAAGGAGAGATCCAACCTAGAACTAAGTAGAAATTTCCTGATAATGAGAACAATTAATCAGTGGAATGGCTTGGCTCCAGAAGTTGTGGGTGGGATTTTTAAGAAGAAATAGAACAGCCATTTGTCCAGAAGAATATAGGTCTCCTGCTTAAGCAAGAGATTGGCCTAGAAGACCTCCAAGGTCCCTTCTGTTATTCAAGATTCCAGCACCCCTCCCCCCACATGCTCTATCATCCTGTCGTCTATCACCATCTTCCGCTGTAGAAGCCTTTCCCCACCACAACAGATGAAGCAGAGCAAGCAGAAGACAAGAGACTGAGGGGAAGAGATAGGAGTTGGCGCAACCCATACTTGACTGTGGTTATTTTGGAAAGTATGTCTGATAGATTATAGGAAGCAGAGCAAATGGGAAGAAGAGAACGTAGCTCCCTTGGCTCCTGCTCTCCAAGATTTATATAACTGGATTAGATAACCTACACGTTTCCCTCTCCCGAATATACCAGAATAGTGATTTGGCCCTGGAGACTGGAGTTTTCTTTTACAAATAACCCATCTGAGGTTCTGATGAAGATTAAAACCCCAGCACTGAATGTATAACAAGATTAAGCCTTTGCATTTTCTTCATATTATAATGAGAGGGGCAGGGAAATTCAGTTAAAGTGAATAAGAATTTTACTTCCCATGCAATTGGTATACACAACTCCTCTCCAACGTGTTGAATGAATATTCTTATTTATAGAAAGAAGGAATGATGAAGTGTCCATCTCTCATGCCAAAGTCACAGTCTGGATTGGGATTTCTAATTTGTGTGTGTGTGTGTGCGCACGGGCGTGCGTGTGTCCATATCTTTGATTCAGTTTTGACTCCTGTCCAGGCAATCTCTGCAGTTTTCTTAGCAACATTTTCAGAAATAGTTTACCATTGCCTTCTTCCCTAGTCTGACAGAGAGTGACTGGCCCAAAAGAACCCAAGTGGCTTAATGTCTTAGGTAGGAACTCACAATCTTCCAGTCTCTAGTTTTGTGCCTTAACCACTACACCAAACTGACCCCAGTAATTAATTAAATAAAAGTTATTCATAGTATCTGTCAATACATCTACATCAGTGGTTCTCAACCTTTTTAATGCCGCGACCCCCAACTGGTCGTAAGCCGATGACTACTCAACCGGTCGTAAGTCAAGGACTACTCAACTGGTGCAGCACCGTTTGCAGAATGGGACTTTTGGCGGGCTCAGAAGGGCAGAGACAGCCTGAACAATTCCTATTGGCTTTTGAAAGCCAATAGAATTAGACTCTATTCAAGAGAGTCTATTCTATTGGCTTTCAAAAGCCAATAGAATAAAAGGGAGTAGCACAGCTAAGGAAAAGGGGGAAAAATGGCAGACTGCGTTGTTTGGCGACCCCCGTGAAATGATCATTCGACCTCAAATGGGGTCCCGACCACAGGTTGAGAACCACTGATCTACATGATCACACTCTCGGTGGAGTATCAACAAAGTAGTAAAAGAGCAAATATATATATATATATATATATCCATGTATATTTTGTGAAGCTGGAACTCTCAGCAGACCAGATGATATTCAGACTGGATGATCAGAGATACTATTTGGCAAGAGAGTATTTTAGTGATTTATCCTGAGCCCGGATGCCTACTGGAGAGATGTCAAAATAGATTGGCTACATGTGGAAAACCTAAAGATCAACCATATGATTATAACAAGCTTCACAAACTGTACATTTTTAAAGAAGTCTTATATACATCAAGAAAATTAATGACATAGATAGAAGATGGCACTTCGGGACTTGACAGCAACAGTGCAGTGGTGGACATCTGTAAGAAGACCTTCACTAAAGGTGGTGGAAAACTACAGGTTATCCACAGGCTAGTCCCCCTTCTCGCTCGGAATTTATGAAATAGCAAGTTAAAGCATAAGAATGTAAATTTCTACCTGCAGGGAGCTAAATTCACACTTCCTTAGAGACGTGCAAATTGTTAGGAATTTAAACATCTCTTCCTCAAAGGCATTTGAGATTAATTTTCAGACTAGATATAGCTAGGAAAATGCAAAGAAGTCACCAGATGTTCACTCAAGGATTGTTACTACCTTTTTAAAGCTACCATTTGTAAAGGAAGTGCTATGTTGTCACTGCAAGCACCAAGAAATTGAGTTTCTGAGAAGTGTGGCTGCAGATTCTTTGTACTGCTCCTCAAATGACGCTGGTAAGAAACAAACTTAGCCAAGATGGAGCCATTTCAGCCAACAGATGGGGGGGGGGCAATAACAAAAGAGCAGCTGATAAGGTTATGGTTCTGTCTGTCCCCATCTGTTCCACATCTACTGTATATGTCTCTAGTCCAGTACTTGGAATCTTTTATTAAAAGCAAATGCACTACTCTTAACAAGTAAGAAACAATCTTCATCACTACCAAAGTAGCTTTTAATAAATAATATAGGTATAGGCCAAGGGGAGGCAACCTTGGCTCTTTTATGACTCGTGGACTTCAACTCCCAGAATTCCTGAGCCTGCATGGCTGGCTCAGGAATTCTGGGAGTTGCAGTCCACAAGTCATAAAAGAGCCAAGGTTGCCTACCCTTAGTATAGGCAATAAGTAATTATCAGTGGAATGCTAAGGAGCCCTAATCATATCTTCCTGTTAGAATAAGATACAACTGTGGTATAAGTTAATGAGAATTGGAATGTAAGAATCAGTGGTGGGATTCAAATGTGTGAACAACCAGTTCTCTGCGTGGATGCTGCTTCCGGAAGTCCATTCTGGGCCTGGGCAACAAAAAATTAGCTACCGGTTCTGCCGAAGTGGTGCAAACCGGCTGAATCCCACCACGGATAAGAATGCAAAATGGGACCCTGCAATAGCTAGATTGCAGTCTGTAAAACAAGATACAGTAGAGCAGGAAGTTAACCATTATCCGTGGCTACAGAAGGGTGAAGCTCTTCTCAACTTCTATGGATTGAAGGAGCTCTCTTTATACAACAAAGGCAAGGAGGCAGAGGTTTCGTTCTTTTTCTAAAGTCAGCTCATTTGCAAACCTGAATCATATTTCACAGAACTCCAGAATAATTTCTTGATTAAGACACAGGGTTTGCATTTATCACTACTTAAACCGCCCCAGGCATTCCAACACCCACCACATTCATCTTAGGTGATGAAACTATAGCCTTCCAATAACAATAAATAGGGCTTGTGGCTTCTGACATGCCTCAACATGCTCTTGAGAGGACCCCAGTTTGGAAGACTTATGATGACGGGATGGGCTTCAATTAATTTTCACAGGCTTCAAAAAGTAGTCCAGGGGGTTTAATAGCTGGGAGGCTTCTGTTTAAGAATCCACAAGAAACATTTGAAGGGAGGATTAAAGATTTTTGTGAAATCAAAAGTAGCGATAAACTAATTAGGAGGGTAGTTGTGCAATGAGTTATATCCTTCTTCATTCTGCTCATTTTGGTAGAAAATGAGGCTCTGATGGGGATGATTTCATCATCTTTTCTTCCCCTGTGTTTTGTTTTCTTTTCCTAGCTACTCCCTTAACTACTCGCTTAACTATGCAATATTACTGGGCAGCTATGTACAGGCCCAGGTGTTCAGGGGGAAAAGAGCATTTAAAATACTCTTCCCCCTTTTTTATTTTTTGTTAATGTTCACACTTTCTGTATACAGCATTTAAATTTCACTGTCAGCTTTACCTGAATTATTTTCAAGTAGCATCTAGAAAGGGAGTCATCTCAGCTTGGTTTCTTTTTCATTAATGTATTGGCTGACTCTCAGCTTGTGGTGCATTATAAATTGGCAGTCAGGGGTTAATTTTTAAGGAGGTTAATGTGCAACAATTTTAGCTAAGATAATGAAGGATCAATTCTGCCTTAGGAACATTCAGTCAGACATTATGATATTTCTAGCTCTTGTGAAATCTTGCCAGCGCGAGAGCTTTCTATAAACATTATCAGGCAACCAGTATAACCATATTCTGTCCCTTCTCTGTCTGTATCATAATGAAGCGAATAAGCCTTTCCTCAAAATTGTCTCTCTTTTAAGTGGATTTAATGATTTCATATTTTGTAATTTGCTTGAGCACTGGAGGTTTATTAAAACAGAGCACTGAACTGACCTCCCTACCCATGTCACAGGGCTGTTGTGAAGCTTCATAATGAGATGTTTGCAAAGTGGATTTTTATAAGTGAAAAATGCTAAGTATTTTTATTACTGCATGATAGAGATCACAAAGCACAAGTGAATTAGGTATTAATCCTTTTAAGGGAAAAAATACCAGGGGCAAAATTACATTGCAGTTATTTTTCTAACATCCAGCACTTCATTAAGTACCACACAAGATTATGTAATTCTGCAAAAGAGAATATCTATGCAAAGTTTATCATCACAGCAGGACAAAAAAATGTTCCCACAGTTTTGTTTTTATGCTTTTATGCAATTTTTAAAGACACACAGAGTTCCTGCAGATCACTGGAATTAAACATAAGATGCAAAAAAAGACAGGGCTTCATGAATTAGCTTATATAGCAATGATACCGTGGTTCATTCCAAAACTTTTGCACATAGTTGGCTTTATAAGAAGTCAAAGATCCATAGTCTGAATGTATGAGACTCAATTAGGATTTCCAGCACCAATGCCAGGATTTTATGTTTAAATCAGTCCTTTATTTATTCATCCCTTTTCCCAATTTGCAACTGTAAACAGCTTGGTTGCTTTGTCCTACTGTACTCTACAACTGCTTTACACAGCAAAATATATTGAGTTCAAGATTTAGAGCCATTTCCCATGGTACATTGGGTCATAATAGCATTCCATTTTTAATCATTCTCATGTCTAAAAATGCATAGTGAGTGTTTCTACAAATATCTTCTCCCTAACAGGAGGCAAAACTGAATGGGAAAAGATTATTGAGTGCAATGGAAGGTATAGATTTAGCAGATCACTGTGATTTCCAGATAGGTTCTCTTTATAATTATAATTAGTTTTATTTTGGATTCCCAATCCACTTGCAGAACCAAGCCCAGCTTGCAGAAAATAATTCCAACTGTAAAATAGCTGAATCAGCGTCGAATCTATTTACAGTGAAATCTCATAAAGATGTTGCCTAAGTAAAGAATTGTTCAGGTGTTTAAACTTGTTTTACCAACTGTATAGATTAAGTGTACTTCTACATGCTCTACATCTGGTTGAAATGATTTGCACCTTCTCTCAGAAGCAGAGATTATGCAACCTGACCTTTCCAGCAAAGCCAGTATTTTGTAATCCCATTTGCATAGTTCCTATTGACTACTTCCTGTTCTTTATTTTGACGACATTCTCCTTCCACAGATTTGGAAGTGAAATCTGATATAGGCATAGGAGTTCATATCTTGTTTTAGAGTATCTAATCTGACTGTTTCATTTTCAAGAAGAGATTATCGGAATAGGAATGCATGATTTTAAAATCCTTTAAACCAGTGGTTCTCAACCTGTGGGTCGGGACCCCATTTGGGGTCGAATGACCATTTCACGGGGGTCACCAAACCATGCTGTCCGCCATTTTTTTCCCTTTTCCCTAGCTGTCCTACTCCCTCTTATTGGTGGCCACACACACTTGGGGGTCACCACAACATGGGGAACTGTATTATGGGGTCACGGCATTAGAAAGGTTGAGAATCACTGCTTTAAACTTTAGTGCATAGTCTCACTTATTCTGAATTTAAATAAACAATGAAGATTATAATTTACCTAGACTCCTAAAGCGAGTATATAAGGCTCTTTTTTTCTTTGTTAGAAAGAATAGCACTTAGAATTATATACCGCTCCCTAGTGCTTTACAACATTCTGTAAGCCAGTGGTTCTCAACCTGTGGGTCGGGACCCCATTTGGGGTCAAACGACCATTTCACGGGGGTCGCCAAACAATGCAATCCGCCATTTTTTCCCCTTTTCCTTAGCTGTGCTATTCCCTTTTATTCTATTGGCTTTTGAAAGCCAATAGGAATTGTCCAGGCTGTCTCTGCCCTGCTGAGCCCACCAAAAGTCCCATTCTGCAAACGGTGCTGCACCAGTTGAGTAGTCCTCTACTTACGACCGGTTGAGTAGTCCTCGACTTACGACCGGTTGGGGGTCGCGGCATTAAAAAGGTTGAGAACCACTGCTCTAAGCAGTTTACAGAGTCAGCATATTGCCTCCAATAATCTGGGCCCTCGTTTTACCGACCTTGGAAGGAGGCTGAGTCAGTCTTGAGCCAGTCAAAATCGAACTCCTGGCAGTGGGCAGAGTTAGCCTGCAATATTGCATTCTAATCACTGCGCCACCACCGCGTACATCTCCCAAGGTATTAGAGATTGAAGCATAAAGTCTACGTTTTCATATCTATATCTGTAGCCCCATACTGATTTGATGTAGCTTTTCAGATGAAGCATCTTTCACTATTGGCTGGGGATGAGTGAATTTAAGTATGGAAACATCTGGAGGGCTACATAGTCCCTATTTCTGTAAGGGCCAAATTAAATGCATTACTTTTTAAAGATGTCTAATATAAAATTTATATGTTGTTTGAATCACTTCCTTTACTAAATTGCAAGCCAGTGAGAAACTGCTACTTCTTAATATTTTGATATTTGAAACATATATTAGATAAGTAATAAGCAGCCTTGATTTTTTTAAAAAAAATTAAATAAATAAAAGTTTAATGGAGCAGCTTGAAGGAATTTATTTTAGTGCCTAGTTGATTTTAATATTTGCATTTGTTTGGCTTTTATTTGTTATTAACTTGCTAACAGGATTTTTATTGTGCCTTATTTAAGTTTGATTAAAATTCTAAACTGCCTTGAGAGGACCCCTTTATCCTATAGATTGCCTGTTAGCTTTATAAATATTTTATTTTATATTTGCACAATCAATTTATTGCAATCATTTGGCAAGCTAAATACTTCCACACAGGTGTTTTCTTTCTCATTTTCTTTCCTTCCTTTTCCCATGCTTTGTCTGTAGAAGAAATGATGCATTATCTATCTAATCATATAAATAACATCCCAATGAATAATTATGATGGCACCTAAGATAGCTATGTCAGGTGCGGTAAACATTCTACAACAGAAGAAACCCTTGAGCAATTATTTTGCAACACTCTTACCTGCATTTGTCACAATGATTTTTTTCACACGATGCACCCAGGAAAAGAACAGTGGATGCCTGAAGTGCTGTTTAAATTAGTAGAATGTATGATGAAGAACAAACACCTATCAAAAATTCTAGAAGTTCACAAATACGTAGGGATCTTATATAATATGCTGTATTATATAATAATATCATCCTGAAACTTCTTGATCTTCAATATAAATTTGACTTCAGTATAAATCTATCCACCAAAACATTGGTAGGGAGTTAATAAGATCTTAATACTGATGTGGAGGCACAATGGCTTGGCGGTTAAAGACGCTGAGCTTATTAATTGGAAAGTTGACAGCCTGGGGTTCGAACCCAAGTACCACATGATAGGGTGAGCTTCCGTTTCTTGCCCCAGCTCCCACCCTTTCAGGAATTTGAAAGCATGCTAATGTGAGTAGATAAATAGGTAACACGGATGGAAGCAACGGATGGAGATTAATCAAGGAGAGAAGCAACCTAGAACTAAGGAGAAACTTCCTGACAGTTAGAACAATTAACCAGTGGAACAACCTGCCTCCAGAAGCAGTGAATGCTCCAACACTGGAAGTTTTTAAGAAGAGACTGGACAGCCATTTGTCCGAAATTGTATAGGGTTTTCTGCCTGAGCAGGGGGTTGGACTAGATGACCTCCAAGGTCCCTTCCCACTTTCTACTACTACTACTACTACTACTACTACTACTACTACTTTGATGGGAAGGTAACAGTGTTCCATGCACCTTGGTGTATCGTAATGCTGGCCACATGACCCCGGAAAATGTCTTCAGACAATGCTGGATCCCTCAGCTAAGAAATGGAGACAAGCACTAACTCTCTAGATCAGACATGCCTGGAAAGTGGAAATTTTTACTTTTACCTTTTTAATGCTGATGTAGGACAATTTTAAAAAACAGTATTTCAAAGTTCTGGTCTTTGTTACTTCCAACTAAGTGTCCAGATAGCTTAACTGACTAATTGTATAGAGCTGATGCTACTGCATCATTTTTTTTTTATTTCCCCTTAATATTAATTTAAACTCACTTTTTCTCTTTAACATTATCAAATTCATCAATAGATGTATGTTTCAAAATAAAAGAAAAAAATAAGTCATTTTGGGATATTTTCCCAGCAACACTTTTAATCCTTAAAAAAAAAAAACAAATCTGCAGATTAGTATAAAAATGGGACAGAATGGAGATAGGAGTGAATAGGTACTGTATAATGGCTTAAGAAGATGGGTGAATGTTCTCTTTTGGACTAAGAACTGTATAAACATTCTGTAAAAATGTTAAGCAGTGTGCAATATACCATAACCTTATTTTAAAACTAGTATCACATATAGATGTCTGATATCTCTGTATACACATGAAGCAAAAGATATAAAAAAAAAAGTAGGATATTCTAAACTAAAAAGGGGAATTTAGTGGATTGAAATTCACATTGTCTTAAATTTTTAAAAAATGATGTCTTCTTAATATAATTACAATAAGACATTTTAATGAAATAAAAACAGTACAAATATTAAAAATGGAACAAAGAGAATAAGAAAGAATAGCGAATAAAAATAGATAAGGAAGAAAACAAAAGAAAAAAGATAATAATTATGGTTCTAACTGCTGCAAAGTAAATCAGAAGTGCAGACATTTTTGTTTTTCCTTCTTCTCTTTTCTTGACTTTTTCTTTCATGTTATCATAATTTTTTATTTTGTCTAATTCTTTATGTTTTTTTTAGCTTTTAAATCTTACTAAAATTTTCCTCAAGGAGGGAAAAATTATTTGATCCCCTGCTGATTTTGTACATTTGTCCACTGACAAAGAAATGATCAGTCTATAATTTTAATGGTAGGTTTATTTTAACAATGAGAGACAGAATAGCAACAAAGAAAATAAAGAAAAATGCATTTCAAAAAAAGTTATAAATTGATTTGCATTTTAATGAGTGAAATAAGTATTTAATCCTCTATTAATCAGCCAGATTTCTGGCTCCCAGGTGTCTTTTATACAGATAATGAGCTGAAATTAGGAGCACTCTCTTAAAAGGAGTGCTCCTAATCTCAGCTTGTTACCTGTATAAAAGACACCTGTCCACAGAAGCAATCAATCAATCAATCAGATTCCAAACTCTGCACCGTGGCCAAGACCAAAGAGCTGTCCAAGGATGTCAGGGACAAGATTGTAGACCTATACAAGGCTGGAATGGGCTACAAGACTATCATCAAGCAGCTTGGTGAGAAGGTAACAACAGTTGGTGCAATTATTTGCAAATGGGAGAAACACAAAATAACTGTCAGCCTCCCTTGTTCTGGGGCTCCATGCAAGATCTCACCTCGTGGAATTTCAATGATCATGAGAATGGTGAAGAATCAGCCCAGAACTACACGGGAGGATCTTGTCAATGATCAAAAGGCAGCTGAGACCATAGTCACCAAGAAAACAATTGGCAACACACAATGGACTGAGAATCCTGCAGCGCCTGCAAGGTCCCCCTGCTCATGAAAGCACATGTACATGTCCATCTGAAGTTTGCCAATGAACATCTGAATGATTCAGAGGAGAACTGGGTGAAAGTGTTATGGTCAGATGAGACCAAAATCGAGCTCTTTGGCATCAACTCAACTCACATATTTGGAAGAGAAGGAATGCTGCCTATGACCCCAAGAACACCACCCCCCACCATCAAACATAAAGGTAAAAACATTATGCTTTGGGTGTGTTTTTCTGCTAAGGGGACAGGACAACTTCGCCGCATCAAAGGGACGATGGACGGGGCCATGTACCATCAAATCTTGGGTGAGAAGCTCCTTCCCTCAGCCAGGGCATTAAAAATGCATCGTGGAGGGGTATTCCAGTATGGCAATGACCCAAAACATATGGCCAGGGCAACAAAGGAGTGGCTCAAGAAGGAGCACATTAAGGTCCTGGAGTGGCCTAGCCAGTCTCCAGACCTTAATCCCATAGAAAATCTGTGGAGGGAGCTGCCAAACGTCAGCCTCAAACGTTATTGACTTGGAGAGGATCTGCAAAGAGGAATGGGACAAAATCCCTCCTGAGATGTGTGCAAACCTGGCAGCCAACTACAAGAACCGTCTGACCTCTGTGATTGCCAACCAGGGTTTTGCCACAAGGTACTAAGTCATGTTTTACGAAGGGGTCAAATACTTATTTCACTCATTAAAATGCAAATCAATGTATTTATTATTTATCTTGAATTACAACCCCCCCCCCAAAAAAATTATGTTTAACAATGTTCAGGCAATTGATAAAGAGTACACGAATTCAAAGGTATAATGCAAGTCTCATAGCAGTAATCTGAACAACTGTCTTGGAACTTTAGATTGACCAATGAGAAAAGAACATTTGATTTGCATACAATAATTCTCTGGAGAAAGTTTCTTTCATTTAACTACGAAGGAAACATCATCACTATAACTTAATTAAAAGAGGAACTACAGGAACAAAGAGATGCTGACTCCTTGGTGTTCCTCTGGCCTTCCTGTTCTTTTCAGATCAAAACACATTAAGATTTCCAGGTAAAGACAACAATAAAATATATGACAAAACTACATATGAACAAAGAAACAGCACACCTAAACATTTCTGTAACAAATCATTTCAGATCTCTATCATTAGGCCACATTTGTGCCTTTCATTGCTCTTAATATTGTTGCCTACAATCATTTGTAGAAAATATGGTATCTATTAGTCTCCCCAAAGGCACCATCTGATTCTCTAAAATAAAATAAAAACATGTACTTTGAATCCCCAAAATTTTATGAGATTTGTCACATTTATTTTAACATCCAGGTCATTATATAAGATTAGGGGTCTTCAAAACTTGGCCCTTTTATGACTTGTGGACTTCAACTCCCAGAATTCCTCAGCCAAGCACACTGGCTGAGGAATTCTGGGAGTTGAAGTCCACAAGTCATAAAAGGGCCAAGTTTGAGGACCCCTGTATAAGATGACACAATACTATTGGGAAGTGGAAAATGCTTGTGAGTCATATCAATATCACATATTATATTGACAAACCTAGATGTGTATTATTAATAAATCTTCATTATAATTCTTCATTCATTACAATTCATTATAATTCTTCATTCACCGCACATTTTTAACACCTTACGATTTCTCCCCCCCATAACCCTCACTATTCATTCTTGCACATTCTTTCTATGGTCCTCATATGAGACTGAAAGTGAAAGATGAATGGGTTGCCTAATATAATAGGGTAGGGTTTTTTGGCTGAGGAGAGTTAAGCTAAATAGTTCTTGGTTCACAGCTCAGACATTTAGCCATAGTGCATGACCAATTTCACCATAGATTAAAATTTTTACCACCAGGTATGAGGACTGTTTAAAAATGTATACCAAAGCTGCTTTCTTCCTACTGAGAAGCGAAGTGACTTAAATGTTAATCATTTAATTGTATAATATTTAATGAGTATAGGATTAGTTTTTACTGAGTACATAAAAGACTTCTGTGGCCTTTTCTCTGTCCCTTGTTCTCCTTTCACTTATAAACAAAAGAATTATTTTAAAAAGAATGCTTTCCTTTTCTTTTTATGTAGACATTTCCGCGAAGAACCACTGTGAGTAAATAAACACAGGTACTATAACTTACCTCAGCTGTACATACTTTGCAAGTTGGAACATTTTCATTATGAAGACTCTGTAAAGTAGAAATGCAGGCATTTAGTAATAAAAAACGATTTCACAAATGGAAACAGTAGATGATAAAATGTATATATGAAAATACATTAGCATCATCTGCTTGGCAGTATTAAAGACTCACGGGGTGAGTTGAGTAACGAAAAATGAATGTTTTACAGTTTCAGAATGTGTTTCATATGTGATAATTGGTACCATTCTTGCATTTTAATTTTTTCATTTTATGCTAATGCTCTTAATTAGTCCTCAAGTCAATAAGGCACAAAAAGATAATGGACAATCGGCACAATGCAGGGCTTGGGATTCTGACTTCTTTCTGAGCTTTAGAAATAAGTACGCATTTGGTGTTCAGCATTCATTCTCCAAAAGAAAATAGATCTTGCGCCATTTGGTGTGACAAAGCATCCAAAAAGTGTTTGCTTTTGTGGCATATTATTGGGGATTTTAAGTATGGTGTATTTATTTATCATGGAACCCAACTTATTTAGACTTCTAAAATGAAGCACAGCTGCACAGCTGCAGTATTTAGTATTCACTGCACCTGATGGTTTCAAGAAATCCATTCATAACTAGAGGCTGCTTTCTTATTTACCAATGCAAAAATGTAATCCTGTGTTTCCCTTCCAAAATGAAGTTGTTTAAAAAGAGAAATTGAAGGGCATAAAAATAACAAAACTCTATAATTAAGGCCCATCTGATAGGCCCAGGGCCTTTCCCCCTTGATCCTAACCATGATACAAACATAATCCAGCAAACTCATTGTTCGTTATATCTTCATGAGATAGCTTTTAGCTAATCCAAAATTACTATCTGAAAAAGCTTAAAGGTGTTCCCAGCTGTTCCATGGCATAGTAGTGTTTTACCTGCAAGTAGGAAATAAGTGGTAGCAGTTTTGCCATGAATGACATCTGACAGAGTATACCGTCTTAATTATGTGGCCCCTTAGAAATTGACACCAGCTAAGCTGGTGTCCTCTGTCTTCCTTATCTAGGCACTGTGTTTAAAACATTTCTTTGAGGCAGGGAAAACCTTACTTTCTTCCAGTGATCAAACCTATAAGCCAACTGAATGATTCAGAGGAGAACTGGGTGAAAGTGTTGTGATCTCTCTCCCTCTTTCTAATTTTATGACACAGTTTTCTTCATGCCTATCACATAATTATCAGAATCACCTAATTCCTTTTGAACAAACGTTTAGCACTATTCAAGAAGACCACCCTTCCAAGATTAGCATTTAGCCTACATCCAAAAGGTCCCTAACTCTTTGAAAGCTCATACAAAAGAACAGTTTGGCAAAACTAGAACGAGGTTTATTTATATCACTTCAAAACTGGTTAACAGTATACAGGTTGTCCTTAGCGTACGACAAACTGGGAAAATCTACCAATCTCTATAGTTCACAGTCTAGTATACTGGATATAACACTATGTATTAGCACAGTGCTTGTGGCAAAATAGGGGACATCAGGAGGAGCAGTGAATCTTGTGCCATTACGGTCTTCAGATGGCTCAAAGATTAGTGGATAGCCTGAGGCAGCAGCATCAAATATGGCACAATAAGCCCAAATTAGCAAAAGGTAAAAATTAGGAACCGCAGACTCAAAAGCATGTTTAATGGAGGGGAACAAAAACTTCAGCCACACTTACAACATACATTGAAAGAAAGACATCCTCTTCAGACATTTATTTAGTTCCATTTACGAGGCATTGGAACAAAATTCACATTGACCCATTATGAAACTGATGCAACACTTCATTTGGAAGAATAAGCAGATTCTCATAGGAGATAGTCCTTCAACGGTCCATTTAGAAAAGGTTATTGGGACTGCACTTGAAACCAATGTAATAGCTAACAAAATAAGTTGATTATAGATTCAATATATCAAGCTATTTGAAGTTTCAGAGTGCTCTTCAAGAGTAGTCCCTGAACTGAGAGGTAACTAATGCATGGATCATATCCAGTTCTGACCAAGAATAAATGCATTGGCACAGTACATGAAGCAAGGAAAAGCATCTCCGACCACCACGCATGCCTATATATCCATTAACTAGCCAAGGTTAAGGAGTTCGGATTTATTAGGCCAAGAATGGGCATTATGCCCAAACTTGGTTCTCCTTTAATCTGCTCTGACTTGCTCCAAGTCTTGTAGAATTTATCAACATCTACTTATTAACTTCATAGCACATATAAAAATTACAGTCACTCTGTTCAATACTAAGCACATAAGACTACTAAGTCGGGATAAACCCTATATCCCAGTGACGTCAACTAAGAGAATGCTACTCTTCTTTTGCTCAGTTTTGGATATATGAGTTTATTTTGCTTCGTGGACAATTTGCACTCTCATAGTCACACTTTAAATCATGTTACCAAAAATATCTATTCTGACATCCAATATCAGGGCTGACTCTAGAGAGACACAATTAGGGTAAATCTTAAAGGATGTTCCCTGCTCACTTTTCAATAAAAGGAAGTGAGGGTTTTAATTTTGTCTTTCCAACACCTGCATTGCAGTGAGATAAGGGCTAGAGGGAAGAAAATGTGTGTTGTGTGCATGCAGATGTGTGTATGAATGTGTGTATGTGGCCTGATTCACCATCTTGCACTGCACATCATCTTCATGGCAAAAACACATCTGTGCTTTAGATAACTGTTTTCAGTACATTTATTAATGTGATTGGCTTGCCTTATTAACTGCCTTCGAGTTTGGCATGAGTATTCAAGATGGCTCCTGCTTTAAATGGCCAGAAAATAATAGGAAATAAAAATAGAAGAACACATGAAACACAAAAAAGATCATCGCTGACTTTTAATGACTTGGTGAAAGGGACGTGGCAGACATTCCTTTGGGGATACATTCCCTAGAAGTGATATCGAAGAACTATTTCGGCATGATCAATACTTGAGCCTCAGATTGTGGAGGCACTTTTAAAAGGTTCTCACTTGTAGGTCCTAAGGGCTGAAGAGATTCACAAATGGAGAAGTGACCACTCGGGCAATCAGGACCTAAGCAATGTATAACTTAAAGGGCAGAGTCTTAAGCTCAGGGTTGAATGTTGAATTGTGCCAATAAGAGCAATTGGCAATCCAGGTATTAAGTCATCCAGGTAACCTTGTATCGGTTAGTAGCCTAACACATTTTGCAGCAGCTAGAGCTCAGGTGTAAAATTATAAGCCCACCAGGATCAACATAGCTTGCTGTGTGAGACAGAATACCACAGGACACCTTCTTCTGTTGGATTGACTCAGATACTTTATTTTGTCTCTTGTGATACAAAACCCAACATCAGTTTTCACATCCTTCATAAGAAGAGTGCAGGAACTGATTTAAATGAGCAGCAATCTCTTCTTCTTTCGCAATACCTCAGATCAACTGATCAAAATGGCTGCCTCTTTCTCTTTTCTAGTCACTCTTTCCAAGTATACCAGACAGGAAAAACAACTAGATGAGTAAATCTACTTTATTGTAAGGCTACATTAACAGAATCTTGGAAGATACCAATTTTCCACTGCTACTTTTAGCCAACTTACCAATTACGGCAAGTCCTTCCTAAGTTTTTTTCTGTGACCACTAAGCCCTTGGGGGCTCCCCTTCCTCTGGTCTGATTGTTTCCTAGGCAACATCTCTTTCCCTCATCCCCCAAGGTCATCCACACATTGCATTACATCTGCCTCCTGAGCATGAAAAGGGAAAAAATTCTGCCTCTAGTTTAGTATCAATCCCCCACATATTCCAGGAAGATTTAGCAGGGTTAAATGAGCAGGGTTTCAAGAAGGCATCACTTCTTGGCTTGTTTTATTCCTGTTAAATAGAATTGTTAATTGCTTTGGCTTTAGACAACTTTTTTTTGCACAGGACTGTCCTATTCAAATAACTTTTTAATCTTTTTTTATTAAGTTTTGACAGGCATGTTAAGCCCATTGAAGCTCTTCTTGGGAATTTTTCTTTGTTGCCAAATTGCATTAGTGCAATCTAGGGAAACACTGTGGGCCACACATGACCTGCATCTTCTTCCTCTTTGGCTTAGCGTATTGAATAGATACAAATGAGAGCCAGTTTGATGCAGTGGTTAAAAAATTCGGCTAGAAACTGGAAGAACATAAATTCTAACCCTGCATTAGGTACAAGGCCAGTTAGTTGACTTTGGGCTAGTCCATTTCTCTCAGCCCTGAGAAAAAGGCAAAAGCAAACCACACACACACACACACACACACACACACACACACACACAGAGAGAGAGAGAGAGAGAGAGAGAGAGAGAGAGAGAGAGAGAGAGAGAGAGATCTTTGAAGAAACCACAGATTTAGTTATATCACATTTATAGTATACCTGAAGAATTTGTAGTTACTCTTAGGCTGACATTTCAAGGAAAGAAACCAAAGCATGAAAAAAAAAACCCTACCAAATTCAATGATAAGTTGCAAGAAAGGAGTTGTGTGCATTTTTTTATGTAGCTATTCAAATGTGAAAACCCTCAGTTTAAAGGACTTATTTCCAAGAAATATGTATCCATATGCAGTGTTTCAGGCTTGTTTGCTTATTTGAGGTAGAATGGACATTAGAGAAGATAATACAGAAATGAATTCAAAAGACCTGAGTTTATGAAGAATGTCTCCTGTTTGTTCTTTCAAATAAATTTTGTCTGTTTTTTCCCCTTCCTGTTATTGTTGGGTTAATAGGCATATTATTAAAAGGATGAAAGCATTTGGTATTTTATGAACCAAATGTAAGAAACCAGTGTTGATATATAGGCATTGCTCTCTGTTCCTAAGGAACCACATTAAGCAGGAGTTCTCTCTAGCACCTCTCTCAACTTTTCATTTTTCTGGGGAAATATATAACATTACCATCTGTAGGTAGCCATTGTCAAGGGAAATATTTTTCTTCCACTTTCTGAAAGGACATAATTTATAATATGAAATTAAAAGCATCAAATTAGTAACCCAATCCCTGTATTCCAGTTTAATGAAATAGCGCCTTCATTGCATTATTGTTTTGTGCCACTGGACCATTCTCTTTTGTTTTACAAACAAAATGTAGCTTTTATTAATAAAGAATTGTGTAAGCCAGAGAGAGAGAGAGAGAGAGAGAGAGAGAGAGAGAGAGAGAGAGAGAGGGAGGGAGGGAGGGAGGGAGGGAGGGAGGGAGGGAGGGAGGGAGGGAGGGGGGGGGGAGATCCTTGGTGCACATTAAAGTATGTCTCCCAGAAGTCACAGTGCTTCATTTAAAATTATATTTTCTTCATTTGCTCTCTAGAAGTAGAACACCATGGATGTTTTTGTCTTTGTAAAAATTAGTTTTAAAGGTTGAATGGGGATGCCCTCAGACAGAGCTGTGCAAATCCTTGGAAGAAATACAATAGAGCACACGTGCGAAGCATCCCTTTTCATACAGATATGAGCCAATTTTTTTTACAGGCTCTAGCAGTAGATTCAGAAGCTGCTCCCAACTGCTTTCAAATTCCTAAAGAAATGAAGGGGCTGTTGTGCACACTTATGCAAAGATAGCCAACTTTCCAAACTCATCAAAGCTGGAAAAAAGATATGGCTGCTTCAGTGATTTGAAAAGAGGTGTTGGGCGTTCTTACAAAGGATTTGCACAGCTTTAATCAATATATTTCCCCATGCCTTGTGATGATCTGATCCACATTCATAGCATTAAGTTCTTGCTCACTGTTTCCAAGTAGAATATATGTACCGGGGCAACCAGAAAGAACATAAAATTAATTCTGAGATGTCTATTGGGCATACAGATCTAGATGTCAGACTTTGGACTATTTACAAATCATGTTTATTGACAAAATTGAAATACAAAGATGGAAGAAAAAAAAAGATAAAAGGGTGCCTAAAATGTCTGCAGATTATTTGATTAATCTACTTTTAAAAAGACCTCTAAAGTGCTGACAGGAAATGTGCCTGGCAAGCAAGGAACAGAGCTGGCTTCAAGAAGAAAACACATTCAGCTAATTCTGAAATATGAGTTCCTTGTATTATATTGGAGCCAAGAGGATAAGCAAATACAAAAGCATTCTGATTTACTATTCCAATATACAGGAACCGTTTTTCCTGCTGAGTTCCTGGCTAATGTGTCCATCGCTAACTATGGCAAGATATTCTCGGCATAGCCTAATCTGAGCTCGTGGCTTTATTTTTATAGCAAAGAAGGGGCATGCATGCTCCAGCAGCTGTAATGAACTGAGAAGTTCTCCATTTCACAGCATTTGAAATGCTCAAATCTACATTTTAACACTTCAAAAGTGACTACAATGGATATTTTTTTTAAAAAAAAGAAAATGACAACAATGAATTCTTCTTCCACTCTCCTGGGTCAGCCACCTTGCTCATGTGTGAACTGTATTTCATTAAAGACAGATTGAACAAAACCCAAAAAGCTCAACTACATTTTCACATAATGGAGATCATTTATTTTTAAAAACTCCTGAAAGCAGGTAGATTTTCCTTTTCTCTACACTGGATTATTCAGATTGTTAAAACAAAAAATAATGTCAAAATATTAGGCAAGAAAGTAATGTAGCACAGCAATCACATTTCTTGTGTAGGAAGTAAATAAGACAAAGATTAAATATATCCGCTGGGTCATATTTACTGTTCTTTGATACTAAAACCAAATTCTGAAAACTATATGAAGATTTGATCTGATGATCTGTGACACGGCAAATTTATTGAAACAAAGCATATTGGTGAATAATTGGCTAAAGGAACACTGGAAATCCTATTTAGATTCCTTAAATTGTACATCTGAACAAAAAAAAATCTAATTTAAATGTTTGAAAGAAATAATATATGTGATTTTTATAAATATGGAAGGGCATGCAATGGAGTATATGGACTTGACCCAAAGTCAGAAATTAAAGATTGTGTGTGAAATCCATTAATGGATTTCACATTGTTATTAAAAACATATAGAAGCCGTGAGAGAGGAAGAACTATTTGAACATTAAGATGAGAACAAGATGGCAAGGGGGGAGGGGTTAATTAATATATTTTGCAACAAGATCAAGACAAAAATTCCTTTTCAAAATCCACATTCATCCCAACAACAAAACCTATGACGACCTAAGAAGGCAAAAGGGCTTACTACTTGAGGCATAGTTCCCCCTCATTTCTATAAATACTTTTAAAGTTGCTGTGGTCAGCAGCCTAAATTTGGGTAATTCATTTTCCCTCTTCCCTATAGCAGCTCAGAAGAATGTTTGCTGACTGAAGGACCTCCAAGGGATCTCTCTGGCCATTCAGAGTCAAGGTGTCAGGTGTGCTTTGTTTCTCTGCACTAATGTTCTCTAGGTCAGGGCTTTTCAACCAGTGGTTGGCACCTGGCAGGTGGTACGCGACCATCTTAGAAAAGTGGTAGTGGGGGAGGGGAATGAGCTGAACCGGTGGTAGCACCGCACAAGTCTGAGCGAGAGATGGCTGGAGCTGCAGGGCTGTCAGAGCTCAGCGGAAGCGCCAGGATCAGCGCCAGGCTCCAGCTGGAGCTCGGCGCTGATCCTGGCGCTTCTGCTGAGCCCAGAAGAAGCACTGATCAGCTGGAATGTTGCAGCATCTCCAGGGTCTTGTGATTTACATTCAGATGCTTGGCAATTGATTCATATTTATGATGGTCAGAATGTCCCAGGGTCATGTGAAGTGACCAAAACCTGCTGCAACCACCCAGCAGACAGGGGGGGAATAAAAACCAAACACCCCCACCCTACCACCACTGCCAATCCTCAACAGAAATGCTCACAACAATGAAAACCTCAGACAGGAGGAAGAGCACTGCCAGGCGGGCAGACAGGTGTCTTGCTTGGCTGTGGCTTGGAGGGCACTTTTTCAGTGCCATTGTAACTTCGAACAGTCACTAAGCGAACTGTTGTAAGCTGAAGACTACCTGTACTTCATCACTTTTTTCCTTTTTTTTTTTTTTGGTCATCAAGTTTTTGACACTTTGCTAGGCGACTGGTGGTACTCGGATGTTGCCATATCCTAAAAGTGGTACAATTGGTAAAAAGCGAACTGCTCTAGATAATTTTCAAAACGAAGAGAAAAAAAGGTAATGATTTCCTGAAGGCTCTATTTAACTTATACTAGAAGCTCAATCAACTCTAGTGACAACAAACCACTGTTATTTACAAAGCTCCTTCCTAATTGTTTCTTGGTTATAGAAGAGAGTGACGGAAAGTTGGGACACTACATGGAATGGTGGCAATCAGTATTAGATATAGATGTTGGGATTTGGTCTGTACAAATCAGCCCACAAAATGTTTCGGTTGTGAGAGAAGTGTCTCTATGGAGCTTCTTAAAATTGTTAAAGGCTTGGAACAGCTGCTTTGAGATTTTGAGAGATATGACAAGGCTAGGAGCAAGGGCCTAGAGTAACTGTGTCAAGCTCTGAAGAGGCTGCCAAGGGCATTCACAGATGCAAATATACATGTTTAAATAATCTCATTAAAAATGAGTATGTAGCAAGGTGTGTTAAGCATAAGGTTACATATAAGGCAGTATTCCTGAATCATAAATGTTTCGTAAGCCATTTCAAATGTTGATGAAAACAGGGTATCTCTGAATAAAATAATTTCATATATGGCTCATAAACAAAAGCAAAAATAATTGTCTTAAAACATGGAGCATATACTTGCAAGTGGCTAGATCAGACAAATCAAACTCGCAATATCATGTGACATCGCGCAACGTATTGGAACGGTTTTGCCATTGCCAGCAATGGGGTGGGCGCAGCTTCCGGATGATGCGTCTGGCCCACGGGCCGGCAGTTTGACACTCTTGGGCTAGATTAAAGGATAGTATTTTCCATATAATTGTTCAGCAACCAAATTTTTTTTTAAAACATTTTGACTTTGATTGGCTAATATTCATTTTCTTATTTATTGTATGTAAATGTCACGGAATAACAATATTCTCTGCTTGTCTTGCAGTATCAATATTGTCTGGCAGTTTGACTGAAAAAATATTAGTAAGGGGGCAATAGGACTTAAGGTACCTTATTTAAGGATAATCTGGCATTTCAAATGAGGTAGTAATTAGTAATTTGCTAGTCAACAGTCATGAGTCTTTTTGTTTGTTTGTTATCTTCTTGCCAGACACCTTATAAACCAATGCAACAGTCATCAATATAAATACAATATATATTTTAAATAGAATAGAATAACAGAGTTGGAAGGGACCTTGTAGGTCATCCAGTATACATTGAACTCTACAAGCATTGGTACTTCAATACTACTAAGGTGACCAACTTTTTTACAACAAAAAGGAGGACACGAATAAATTTAAGAAAAAAATATCGTAAATAAAAGAAACATTGTATTTATTGCAACAATAATACAGAATACACTATAATATGATAAATGCATAATAAAAAACATTTGTAACAATAACATTTTAAATTGTAATTATGCTTACATGCCTATTAATTATTTAAATGAGTACTTTTCCATTGAATGAATATTTTTTGTCAATGTATCATCTTCTAACAATATATTGGAAATATCTGAACAAGAAATATCCTTCATATTGGAGCTTCCGGTACGAGGCGACGGCGATGGCGGCTATCTTTTAGCCGTCCAGCTGGGGAAGTGTCAGAGCCGCGGAGCACAGCGCGCATCAGCTGGCCCGCGGCTCGGAATTCCCTTCCCGGGCAAAGGGAAGGGACAGAGAACGCAGGAATAGAGGTAGAACCCCTAAACCCCCTCTGGATTTATTTCTAGAGGGGGTGAAAGGAGTGTTCCCTCGGAGCTCCTGCTGATCTCCGCCTCCCAGCTGTTTTTGCTTCCTAGGAAGCAAAAGAAACCGCCGCTTCTATCTCCGTGTTTATAGTATTTTGGTGAGTAATTTTTAAACGGACGGAGCAGTTTAAAGGATTTTTGTTATATACTTTAGGTGTTTATTTTTTTTTATTATTTGATTTTTACTATTTTTCCTCCTTTTCTTTGTTATATTAGTGAAAGGATTTAAGATGGCGTTTTGAAAGTGTCGGAGTTTTTTTTCCTTTCCCTTTTGTTTTACTTTCCCTTTTTAAGGACTGGCTTTTGCTTTTGCTTTTGGCTTAGAATTTTTTTTTTTTTGAATTGTTTGCTCTTTTATCTTTTATCTTTTATTCTTTGGATTTTCTCTGGATTTTCAAGGACTATAGTTTGTCTCTTTTTAAATTCTTTTTCTTTTTCTTTCCTCCTCCCTTTTTGTGTGGAGGGGAAAGGGAAGTGAGAACTGTGCTTTTTAAAATGGCTTCAAAGAGACAGCAGCCTGCTTCAATACCTAAGGTTGTTTCTTCTCCTATAACTTCCACTGCACAATTACAACAACAATCTAAACATGTACCACCGGCTCAGCCACCACCCTCCCCCCCTCTGCCTGGACTTTCAGCACAAGAGGTCAGAGGCATAATGGGAGAGATTGTAGTTCAAATGAGAGAGGAAATGAAGCAATTTGCCTCACAGATTAAATCAGAAATTAAATCTGATCTTAAAGAAGAGATAACGGGGATAAAGACTAAAGGTGTCTTAGATATACAAAGGGACAAGAAAGGTTCCTCTCCTTTTCTTAAACAAGCAAGGTTACCTAAAGCTTTTTTTGATATGAAGGAAGATTGGGAATTAAGGGATTATTGGCGGGAATGTAATCAAGAGGAGAGAGATTTCACTTTTTTTTCTGATAGACACCAATCTTTTTCAAGAATTGACTTTTTTTTGATTACTACGGATTTGTATAATAAAGTAAAGAATGTAAAGATTTTTCCTAGATCACTGACGGATCATAGCCCAGTTTGGATGGAGCTGACTCAAGAGAAAGAGGAAAGGAGATCCGGGAGAGTTAATGAAAATTTGTTCAGACAAGAGAAGAATGTTCAAAAGTTAAAGGAGTGTTTAAAGGACTATTTTGCTTTGAACATGTATAAGGGGACTTCAATGTCAATGGTATGGGATGCAGGTAAAGCATTTATGCGTGGTGTTTTGATAAAAATGAATAATTGTCATAAGCGGAAGCAGATTCAGAAACATAGAGAACTTGAAGATGAAATTAAATCAAAAGAAAGGGCCTTGATTCTAAATCCTTCTGATGAAAGTATCAAAGAATCTGTAAAGTTACTAAGGTCACAATTTAATATGTTGATAGCAGATCAAGCAGCAACCAATTTATTGTTTATGAAACAAAATACATTTTGTAATGCTAATAAGCCTGGGAGATGGTTGGCTTATCAATTAAGAAAGAAACAGAGACAGAGAATAATAGAGAAAATAAATTACAAGGGTAAATTAGTTTCTCAGAAGGAATTGATTAAAAAATCTTTTTTGGATTATTATCAAAAGTTATACAAATCTACTAATGTGCAACTGCTAGATATAAATAAATATCTAGCTGAGGCAAGTTTTCCTAAACTGACTGAGGATCAGAAAAATGAAATTAATGGCTTAATTACTAAGGAGGAAATTGCCTCAGCAATTCAACAATTGAAACTAGGGAAAGCACCGGGTATGGATGGGTTAACAGCTGTTTATTATAAAGCTTTAATGGAGGAGATGATCCAACCATTAAATGATCTTTTTAATGGTATCTTACAGGGTTTAGAGATTCCTCCTTCATGGCGTAGTGCTTTTATATCATTGATTCCAAAGGAGGATCAAGATCTTACTTTACCAAAAAATTATAGGCCTATATCTCTTTTAAACGTGGATTATAAGATATTTGTAAAAATTTTGGTAAATAGGCTTATGAGGGTGGTGCATCATCTTGTGCATAAAGATCAATCAGGGTTTATAACAGGAAGGTATATGAAAAATAATGTTAGACAAATTATTAATCTATTAGAATATTTAGACAAGAACAACCAAGTTCCTGCAGGGCTCATATTTTTAGATGCTGAAAAAGCATTTGATCAATTGAATTGGCATTTTATGCTAAGAGTAATGGAAGAAATGAATTTTGGCGAAAAGATATTACAAGCTCTTACGGTAATATATCAAAAACAAATGGCACAACTTATTGTTAATGGAGGTTTGTCGGAGGTTTTTACAATAGAGAAAGGTACTAGACAGGGGTGTCCTTTATCGCCATTGTTGTTTGTTTTAACACTGGAAATACTATTGATCAAAATTCGAGAGTCTCAGGAAATTAAAGGAATATATGTTAACAAAAAAGAATATAAGTTGAGAGCTTTTGCGGATGACTTGGTTGTTACTTTGTCGCAACCTGATTATTCTGCAGTAAACTTATTACAGTTGATTCATCATTATGGTTTGGTTTCGGGTTTCAAGATTAATGTAAATAAGACTAAAATCTTACCTAAAAATATGTCTAGTCAGGAGAAGCAGATTTTGGCTAACTTGACGGGTTTTGAGATTGTTAATAAGGTAAAATATTTGGGGGTGATGTTGTCTGTTTCTAATGTAAAATTATTTAAAAATAACTATGAAAGGTTGTGGGTCAGGGTACAGAAGGACTTGAAGAATTGGGAGAAGTTGCAATTATCCCTCATGGGAAGAATTGCAGTGATAAAAATGAATATTCTACCCAAGTTTCTTTTTTTGTTTCAAATGTTACCGATTTTGAAAAATGAGATTAATTTAAGTGAGTGGCAGAAGGGTCTTAATAAATTTATTTGGGCAGGGAAAAAGCCAAGGGTTAAGTTTAAAATTATGCAAGACTTCCGTGAGAGGGGTGGACTTAAGGTACCAAATTTGAAATTATATTACGATGCGGTGGTCTTAACACTAATCAGTGATTGGGTAAATTTGACAAATCCTGAGATACTTCATTTAGAGGGATGGGATTTACTTTATGGGTGGCATGCCTATTTAATATTTAATTAAAAAATGGACTGGGTCTTTAAATCTCATATTTTAAGAATTTTTTACTTAGGATTTGGAGAAAATATTATAAAAGTGATTTTAAAGTTCCATTATGGGCTATACCTTGGCATGCGATAGCAGGAATAAAAAGAGGAGTAAAAATGGACATGGTCTCTTATAGTCAGTTACTTAGATGGGATGGGCAAAACTGGCAGTTAAGATTACGGGAAGATTTAGCGCAAGAAAATATTATTTATTCTTGGTTTCAATATAGGCAACTAGTAGATAAATGGAAGGTGGATTGTAAATTGGGTTTTCTTAGAGAAGATGGAAATCTTATTAAGCAAGTCAAGGATCAAAGACAAACCCATATCAAGAGAATTTATGGGGTATTAGTTGAAATGGACTCAGAAACGGAATTAATTAAAGATTGTATGATTAGATGGGCGCAGAATTTTGGTGTCCCAGTCTCATTGGACATTTGGGAAACCATTTGGGTGAGAAATGTCAAATTTACACAAGCACAGAACCTTAGGGAGAATTTTTATAAAATGTTTTATAGATGGCACCTTGATCCACAAAAAATGTCTCTTATGTACCCTGACGTGCAACCCAAATGTTGGAGATGTGGTTATAAGGATGCTTCCTATTATCATATTTGGTGGTCTTGCAGAGAGATAAAAGCATTTTGGATCAAAATATGGTGGAATATCCAGAGAATTTTTAGAAGGAGGGTAAAATTTACTCCGCAATTATTTTTGTTAGGCATTGTTACAGATTGTGATACAAAGGAGGTTGTATTGATGTTAAATTTGATTACAGCCGCTAGGCTGTTAGTAGGACAATATTGGAAGAAGGAATCTTTGCCTACATTGCAGGAATGGTTTCTTAAAGTAGCTTATCTGGCGGAAATGGCAAAGATTTCGGCTTTCTTAAAGCAACAAACGCAAGAGAAGTTCCTTGCTGTTTGGGACAAATGGATAAAATTTATACAATTTAGATTGGGTATACAAAAATATTACATAGCTTTTTTATAAGTTTTATTTTTATATATATATATAGATATTTTTATATATATATATATAAATATAAATTTTTTAATTTAATTTTTTATTTTTATTTCTTAATTTTTAATTAAGCCTATATTCTGCTCTGGGAAGCTCAGGGGGGGGAAGGGAGGGTTTTTGTGAGGGGTGGGGGATGGGTTTTTTTTTTTATATATATGTAATGTTTAGGTTTTTTTTGTATATGTTGTCTTTTGTTTTGTATTGTTTTTGTCTTTTTGTAAAATTTATAAAACTTTCAATAAAAAAAAAAAAGAAAAAAAGAAATATCCTTCATATTGAATTTTACGGCAAGTGCTGCAGCTAGAGTATCAATATTCAATCTCGATTTCTCACGTCCAAAAATCTACACGGCTGGACTGCGCGGGGTGGGCGGCGGAGGCAGGTGTTGTGAGCCAGGCGCTCCAGGATGGCCATGTAGATGCGCAGGGTGAGGTGGTGGCAGCGCAGGTCAGCACTGTGTAGACCACCAGCTGGTGCAGCCCATGGAAGGTCAACTGCCCGGCGCACCCCCGCCCACAGCCGCCCCGCCAGCACTGCTGCCCTGCCGTGGAGAGCCGGCCCTACGGCTCGCAAAGCACCAGCCGCGCCAGCTCCGGCCCTGCAGCCGCCCCCCAGCACCACCGCCCCCCCTGCCCATCCCCGTAGAGCCGGCCCCGCGGCTTGCAAAGCACCAGCCGTGCCGGCTCTGGTCCTGCAGCCACCACCCCCCCAGCCGCCCCCCAGCACCACTGCCTACTCTGTGTATCCCCGCATAGAACCGAACAGGGAAGATCAAGTGAAACTTACCGCTCCAGTCTCCTCCAGCTATCTTTGGAACTAAGAAGTAGGAGATCGTGTAGTTGGGTAGCAGTGAGGGGTGCAAGTTCCTGCAACTTGCACGTGCAAAGTTTGCCGCCCGGGTGTTTTGGCGCGCTCAGCAGCAATTCCTATTGGCTTTCGAAAGCCAATAGGGGGAGTAGATGCAAAAGTTGAAAAAAAATTTAAAAAAAGGTCCCGGAACGCCTTCTGAGCGTTCTATGAGGAAACAAAAGCCCTGCAGATTAGTCGTCAAAAAGAGGACATTTAGGAGGACATTTTCGAGAGAGGACAGAACTCACAAAAGGAGGACTGTCCTCCCAAAAGGAGGACGGTATATGGAAAAGGAGGACATTTAGGAGGACACTTTTCAAGGAAGGACAGAACTCAAAAAAGGAGGACTGTCCTTCCAAAAGGAGGACAGTTGGTCACCTTACCTATAATAGCCAGCAAGCTCCTCTGGGAAACTTGCAAATACAACAAACGCTGCTCAGTATTGAACAATTAGGCATACTATATACCTCTTGCTAATACCCATAATAAAAGTAGCTTGGCTGACATTTGGTAGACTGTAAGGGTTATTTACAAATTAATATAGGCCCTAATCAGGAAAAAAGCCTTCCTTATGGCCATGTTAAAGCCCTATCTGTCTTTAAACTGGTAAAATTTTATACCAGTGTAACATTTGCTAGGCCCAGTGATGCAAGGATACAGAGTTGACAAATAAAGATATCTTTATTTCTGATGTATGGAGTACATCAACACCAGAAACTGGTGTATTCCTCTGGCTTTGTAGTCTTCCCAACCCACCACCAACCAGCAGATATGGAGAAACACCTACCAGTCAATCCCATTAACATGGGATGGGGTAGTTTTGACAGATGCCTAAACCGGATGCCCAAACTGTCTAAATTGGTATAATTATTTCACATGGATTGATCTCCTTTTAGAGCAGTGGTTCTCAACCTGTGGGTCGGGACCCCATTTGGGGTCGAACGACCATTTCACGGGGGTCGCCAAACAACGCAGTCCACCATTCCCCCCCCCCTTTTCCTTAGCTGTGCTACTCTCTTAGTCTCCAGCATAGCATTTACTCTGGCCTAATATTTAAACATTTGTTCAGAATTATGAAGGGAGAAATCTTCATGTGGAATATGTACATTGGATCTATAAACTCAAGATGGGGCTTCTCCAGTACAAACAGCAAGAAATCCTGCACAGGTCTTAGGGGACAAAAACCACTTGTGGACCCTTGCGAACCTCATTTTGTCATTTTTTTAAAAAAATCCTTTTCTTTTTAAAGTTTTATTAAGGTTTAGTTAAGATAAAATGAAAATAGAAAGAGAAATTTAAAAAGTTAAGAAAAACAGAAGTGCAGAACTAAAGGGAAAAAAAGTAATGACATCTGACTTTTTTCAGTTCAGTAGAATACAGAAAAAAATTACAATCTCAACCTTTTGCTTTACACTTCTAAAAAATGCATGCCATTTCTGAGTAAGTTTTTCTGTTTCTCCATTCACACAACATACTGATCTTCCAACTAAAAAGAACAAAACCGAGAATGTCCACCTAACAATTCTGCGCTAACAAATAATCCACATTATACTTAACTGGGAGCCTAGTTAACACAGCAGGTAAAAACAATGACTGGATACCTATAATATACTCAACCACAAACCACATTACCCATTTTAACCTAGGCTATTGTTGTGGTGATGGCCTGTGAGTAACCTAGATCTGTTATTACAACAGGGCAAAAACAATCCTTCTGATCACTTCAATATTTCCAGATGAAAACATGAGGGGAGATCCATTGGTTGAATTACTAGAGTGTCTCTACCAGGGGGTCATTCAGAGGGCACAATGTGCATTTCTGGGCTGGAAAGCTGTTTCCCACATGTTATATTTTTGAAACAAAAACAATAGTATATTTAGATTTTATTTCATGAAGTTCCTAAACGGTAGACTTTAGAGTTGAATTAACATTTCTTTTTTTGGGGGGGGGGCTTTTGAGCCACCCCAGAAGACAACTTTTGTGGAAATAAGTGATAAATGCTCAGGAATTATTCGTACAAAACTCTGCTAGTTAAAAAAAAAACTGCTATGTTTTATATTAACCATTTAGTTCCCAATAGAATTTTACCCCATACATTAAAGGGGATGCCAGATTAAATCAGTACTAGTTTAAATTTTGGCAAATTGTAAACAAATAATAAATGTAGCGCAGGACCCACAGGATGTCTAATATTTTAAAAATATGTTTATTATTTTTTAAAAAAATGGCCTTCCCATATTCTTTTTTTTTTTTTTTTGGTCTGTTTGCAATTTATTGAATGTTTGCAAACTTTAAAAATCTCATTAAGCAACTTCCAGTGTTTTCATTTCTAATTAGTCTTCATTATAGCCAGATATTATCAAACCTGTATAAGTGCATACAAAGGCATGTAAATACATAATTACTTATAGAGATTTCTACCAACACAGACATACAAAAGAGAGCGAAAGTAGGTGGTGAGCTGGTTAGACACATTATGACTGTAATTATTATAGAGTACACAGTTCTAAGGAAGTCTGAAAAAGCATTTTGTTTTCCTATTCTATACACCATGCAACCTTTTGATAGACGTGAACCTCATTCAGTTTTTGAAAAGAATGTATTTGACCAGTCATCACTTTGAAGACCCATATTTCTGATTCACTTCTCCAGGTCATCATCCCAACAACAGAACTATGTGTGAATTTTAATTACATTATTCTTTCTTTGATTGCAGATTCTGCCTCCATCCCACACACAGATTATCAGCACGTGCCCCCTAACCTATATTTATTGTTTAGCATGGATTGATTCCCCATGTCTTCACAATACAGTGCATATATATTTAAAAAAACACTGCTTATTAGGTCCTATTCATTTCATGATTAAATCTTTCCTATGCGAAAGTTACACTTCAAGTTGGGGGTTTCAATTCCAAATTATTTTTAGAAAGGATTTCTTAAATATATTTAAGATTGTTTACACTTTGCTTTAAACTCCATGCACCCGTACGAATGTGTTGAAAAGGATTTTTACAAAATAAATGTGCATTTGTTACATATAGCAAATCTATGTTTATGACCTATATTTATACAATACTGCATATGCAGAACATTCCCAGGTTTTATCTTGTTACTGAATTTCATAACATTTCAAAATTTTAGAATTGAGAAGCTAAGTATTAATAATTTATTCAAGATAGCTTGTAAATATAAGTGCAGCCTTATTAGGTCCTTCACAGATCCATGGGGTCCACTAGGGCCAAGTGATAAAATGTGTGTAATATGTGTAAAGTGATGAAATGTATGGCAATATGTTGACACATACTCCTTCCCCTTACATTCTCGAGTAAAATATCATGGGACATGAACAAAAGGATGGAGCTTGTATTGTGATGTCATGGTACACATTTGGTTATTTTGGTGTTACTTTGAAAGCATTGATGTTTAACGGCCATCTAAAAAAATAAACATTTATTTGTACCAATATTTAAACCTTGAGAATTAGAAAAAAAAACTTTGCTCTAAAATATATACTGTTCAACACTTTTCAGGTTGCAGACATTACAACATGGTTTTGCATGGTAGCAGGAATCCCTCCCCAAAGTAACAATTTCATATGTGAACAAAGAGATTGTGAGATTTAGCTGCCTCACAAATTTTTGGACTAAATCAATGAAAATACTAGTTGCTGATAGTATGTCTCACTCAATCAAATCTGATGGCAATTTAGAAAAAAATTATGTATTGGCTGCATTCACACAATACACTAAAGTTAAAATAAGTTGGGCAAACCACATGATTTCATACTTGCATAGAACATCAGGATATAAGTACAAAAAGGCTGACAATGTTTGGCCATGTTTTTCATCATAATAGATTGTAGTAGATGACTGTGAGAATTTTGCCCTTTCAAGGTTTCTGAAAACCATACCCACCCAATACAATTGCAAAAAAAAAAAAAAAAACACCAATGAAATCTTACTTCACTTTTATCCATAATACAATGGTGACACACAGATGTGTCACCGAAAGAGTATGAGACTGAAGACTGCAAAATTGGAAGCCCAGTTTCTACATCAGTTCTCTTACCTTTTGTATCCAAGTTAAAAGACATTTCTGGTGAGCAAAGAGATTTTTGCAGTCACAGAAGTGCAGCAGACCGTCACGACCCATCTCCTCTCCTTCCCGGCAGATAAAACATTCTTTTGACTCTAATTAAAAAGATTAATAAAGTAAGAGAACACATCAGGTTTGCATCAATCAACTGCCCATGTGGTTCATATTATTGTAATTAAAAGTTATCTCTCAAATTGTTGGATGAAAGTGCCATGATCTTCAATTGAAAACAGATTGAAGGGAGTTTTCCCAACTTATTATATTTTAAACAGTCAGATTGGAGCAATGTTCTCGAGATAATACGTTCGAAACGGTCCTTAGAGGCAAAATGTCAGCAATCATATATTTAGGTCCTTTGAAAGGCTCCTTATAAAAATGTGTCTTGTGTATTTGTATTTCTTTAAAGAAAGATAGTAAAACATTAATATCAGCCAAATCCCCTTGCGTGTTCAAGTGCAAATGATATTCTTTTGCTTTTACTACCCAATCATTAAATCACAAGAAACATCTCAGTTTTAATAACACAGTTCTATGTTCCTTTTTGAAATCTCATCTCATAAAGGACCTTGAAGGCTCCAGGGCTAAAAATTCTTTACTCTTACCCTGTGTATGAGAGTTGCTGGTCTGGGCCCTGGGCCCAATACATAGGTTGCATTCAGACAATCAAATCTAGCTTAGTAAAGTGAAATACGAACAAACTTTATGGAGTTAAACAATGTATTACATCCAACTACATCCAACCAGGGAACATTGATAAATAGCTTCCAAGTAAGCTAAGCATAGAGGAAAGGTATGGTTAACTGCAGTCTGGACTGCATATTCATATGAAAGAAGCAGCAAAGCAACTCAATCATTACATGTCATTACATGATGAGCCGAGGTGGCGCAGCAGTTAGAGTGCAGTACTGCAGGCCACTTTAGCTGACTGCGTTCAGCAGGTCAGCGGTTCAAATCTCACCGGCTCAAGGTTGACTCAGCCTTCCATCCTTCCAGGGTAGGTAAAATGAGGACCCAGATTGTGGGGGAAATGTAAATATATATATACATTGGTTACTGGTGTACACCGCTTAGAGAGTGCTTGCACTTAAAGCGGTATATAAGTCTCATAAATAAATAAATAAATAAATTACTGAAGGTGACTACTATTCTCACCAATTGATATATAATGAAATAAGAAAGGAGCCAATTATTCTCGCCTTTAATATCAGTCCTATATTCTTCTTCATCACACTAGGCTGTGATGTTCCTGATTAAGAAATAGTATACCTATTAAATATCCGGGATATACAACTATTATTCATTGAGTGGTGAGCCTGAGAGTGCTACTTTATTCCGATCAACATACCCACAGGGCTGCTTAATAGAACTGGTCCATAATCACTGAATCCATTGTCTGAATATTTGGCTTTCATGCCAATTTCTGCAAGCCATGGCCCAGAACAGCTGTGACCATTTTTACAGCACAACTAGCACCACTGCTGACACCTAATTTTAGTTTTAAACTCTGGTGCATTCCATGTTGCCGTTAGAAAACCACGAAGACTTGACCACTATGATTTACTTTTTTCTGGAAGTGAGGGAATTAGTGCCTCCTCTGGACAAATTTCCCTTCTCTTTGTTCTTGAAATATCAGTGAAAGTGTGCATATGTGCCTCCCTTTAGCTATAGCACTTAAATAAAATAAAAACGATATGCAAAACAATGCTTAAAGTATGGCATTTATATAATTGCACAGGTAGTCCTTGACTCACAAGTTCATTTAGTAACCATTCAAAGATACAATGCCATTGAAAAAAGTGACTTATTTTTCACACTTACAACCACTGCCACATCCTCATAGTCACATGATCAAAATTCAGACAGCTGGCAACTGGCTCATTTTTATGATGGTGGCAGTGTCCCAGAGTTATTTCTGTGAACCTCTGTCAAGCCAAGTCAATGGGGGAAGCCAGATTCACTTAACAACCATGTCATTAACTTAACAACTGCAGTGATCCACTTAACATCTCTGGCAAGAAAGGTCGTAAAATGGGGCAAAACTCACTTAACAAATGTCTCACTTAGCAACAAAAATTTTGGGCTCAGCTGTGGCCCTCAGTCGAGGCCTACCTGTACTGTTGATCCTCTCTCTAAAACAGTGGTTCTCAACCTTTTTAATGCCGCGACCCCAACCGGTCGTAAGTCGAGGACTACTCAACCGGTCGTAAGTCGAGGACTACTTAACTGGTGCAGCACCGTTTGCAGAATGGGACTTTTGGCGGGCTCAGCAGGGCAGAGACAGCCTGGACAATTCCTATTGGCTTTTGAAAGCCAATAGAATTAGACTCTATTCAAGAGAGTCTATTCTATTGGCTTTCAAAAGCCAATAGAATAAAAGGGAGTAGCACACAGCTAAGGAAAATGGGAGGAAAATGGTGGACTGCGTTGTTTGGCGACCCCCGTGAAATGGTCGTTCGACCCCAAAAGGGGTCCCGACCCACAGGTTGAGAACCACTGCTCTAAAAGGAGATCAATCCATGTGAAATAATTATACCAATTTAGACAGTTTGGGCATCCGGTTTAGGCATCTGTCAAAACTACCCCATCCCATGTTAATGGGATTGACTGGTAGGTGTTTCTCCATATCTGCTGGTTGGTGGTGGGTTGGGAAGACTACAAAGCCAGAGGAATATACCAGTTTCTGGTGTTGATGTACTCCATACATCAGAAATAAAGATATCTTTATTTGTCAACTCTGTATCCTTGCATCACTGGGCCTAGCAAATGTTACACTGGTATAAAATTTTACCAGTTTAAAGACAGATAGGGCTTTAACATGGCCATAAGGAAGGCTTTTTTCCTGATTAGGGCCTATATTAATTTGTAAATAACCCTTACAGTCTACCAAATGTCAGCCAAGCTACTTTTATTATGGGTATTAGCAAGAGGTATATAGTATGCCTAATTGTTCAATACTGAGCAGCGTTTGTTGTATTTCCAAGTTTCCCAGAGAAGCTTGCTGGCTATTATAGGTAAGGTGACCAACTGTCCTCCTTTTGGAAGGACAGTCCTCCTTTTTTGAGTTCTGTCCTCCCTTGAAAAGTGTCCTCCTAAATGTCCTCCTTTTCCACATACCGTCCTCCTTTTGGGAGGACAGTCCTCCTTTTGTGAGTTCTGTCCTCTCTCAAAAATGTCCTCCTAAATGTCCTCTTTTTGACGACTAATCTGCAGGGCTTTTGTTTCCTCATAGAACGCTCAGAAGGCGTTCCGGGACCTTTTTTTAAATTTTTTTTTCAACTTTTGCATCTACTCCCCCTATTGGCTTTCGAAAGCCAATAGGAATTGCTGCTGAGCGTGCCAAAACACCCGGGCGGAAAACTTTGCACGTGCAAGTTGCAGGAACTTGCACCCCTCACTGCTACCCAACTACACGATCTCCTACTTCTTAGTTCCAAAGATAGTGGAGGAGACTGGAGCGGTAAGTTTCATTTGATCTTCCCTGTTCGATTCTACGTGGGGATACACAGGGTAGGCAGTGGTGCTGGGGGGCGGCTGGGGGGGGTGGCTGCAGGACCAGAGCCGGCGCGGCTGGTGCTTTGCAAGCCGCAGGGCCGGCTCTACGGGGATGGGCAGGGGGGGCAGTGGTGCTGGGGGTGACTGGGGGGGCGGTGGTGCTGGGGGGCAGCTGGGGGGGCGGCTGCAGGGCCAGAGCCGGCGTGGCTGGTGCTTTGCAAGCCACGGGGCCGGCTCTACTGGGATGCGCAGGGTGGATGGTGGTGCTGGGGGGTGGCTGCAGGGCCGGAGCTGGCGCAGCTGGTGCTTTGCGAGCCGTAGGGCCGGCTCTCCACGGCAGGGCAGCAGTGCTGGCGGGACGGCTGTGGGCGGGGGCGCGGTGGGCAGTTGACCTTCCATGGGCTGCACCAGCTGGTGGTCTACGCAGTGCTGACCTGCCCTGCCACCACCTCACCCTGCGCATATACATGGCCCTCCTGGAGCGCCTGGCTCACAACACCTGCCTCCGCCGCCCACCCCCGCGCAGTCCAGCCGTGTAGATTTTGGGACAAGTGAGAAATCGAGATGGAATATTGATACTCTAGCTGCAGCACTTGCCGTAAAATTCAATATGAAGGATATTTCTTGTTCAGATATTTCCAATATATTGTTAGAAGATGATACATTGACAAAAAATATTCATTCAATGGAAAAGTACTCATTTAAATAATTAATAGGCATGTAAGCATAATTACAATATAAAATGTTATTGTTACAAATGTTTTTTATTATGCATTTATCATATTATAGTGTATTCTGTATTATTGTTGCAATAAATACAATGTTTCTTTTATTTACGATATTTTTTTCTTAAATTTATTCGTGTCCTCCTTTTTGTTGTAAAAAAGTTGGTCACCTTATTATAGGAAAAGTGAATTGTACGTGTAATCTGGTCTAACAAGAGGATTCATACAAAAAAAAGACAATCTGACGTTTACAGAGTGACAGGAGAAATAATAATCTGTTCATTCCTATATTTGTATTGAGAAAACAAGATTGTCATGAAAGTTGATTGCCATTTCACTTGCAAGTCAAATGCATGTTTTCAGCAATGCAGTAGAAAAAGAATAATAATACCAGGTGTCTGATAGAGGAAGCATGCTAGAGTTATATATATATGACAAATTGTTCAAAAACAGCTTAATGTGACCCAGCTATAGTTTCACTCTTTATAGTATCCTGCTGAGTAAGGTCTGGGTATGTAAATTAAGATAGCCTCAGGATGCAGTACTTTTCACCTGAACCTCCAATTTGGTAGTCTTCTTAGAATATAAACACACACACACACACACCAAGAATTAAATAAGGAAACTCTTGCTCTCTTGTTCTTTCAGATGTTTTTTTTTTTTTCTTATTTTCAAGACGTAAAAAACACATTTCAGGATGAAGAACTCAATCAGTTAAGAACAACCAATCTATTATCACCTAATAACTGCAATGAAGAATTGTATTAGTCTGTATTTTTATAGACTATCAACAACCTAATTTGCATAGTAGAGACTAATCAATGGATTGGAATGCAGTTAGTCTTTGACTTATGCACTAGAATTAGTTCTTGGATAAAAAAAACAGCACACACAATATGTGATTTTTAAGGGAATGCACATATCCAAAATCTGCATAAAACTGGTGTTTAGGAAACAGAAAGGAAGACTTTTTTGACCGAGCCTGTATAGAACTGATATGAACCAAAGTAGATCTTTTCAACCATATAATTTAAAGAGTATGCACAGTAGGTGGGATTCAAAGAAAAAAAAAAGTTAAATTGCTTTGAAAAATATAGGAATTAAAAGATTGCCCAAGCTCATGGTCATTATTGGATGATTAAAAATGCTTTTAAATATTTTCTACTATTTTAAAAATATTTTCTAATATTACTATTAACCATGGTGATGTAATTGCTAAACCCTGGGTGTTTGTTCCTCTGACATGTGAGTATGCCTTCAAAACTGTTTCCTATTATCTCAAGTGACTGCAGAAACAAGCAAAATGACTTATTTTTTTTACAAAAAAAAAAAAAAAGCTGAGGAAAAAATGAGAAGGCCTGGAAAAAAACACATATAAAAAAACTTTTGCTGAATTTCATCCAGGGATATCCTGCATACAAAACAAGCACTCTAACCATCGTGCTATTGATATATCATTCTTGCAAAAACTTTCTTTAGGAAATGCTTTGAAAATGAAATTGAGGGGACATTTCCTCCTCTGCAAAGCAGTCAATAAACTTCTAAAGTTAGCTTATAAGGCAGTAAAACAACTCAACCAAATACTTTAAAACTACAGTAGGAAAACACATCTGTAGTTGCTTTTGCAATGAAACAAAGTGAGTAAAGAGTAATGTTATCCATTCCTGCCCTCAAAAATAGGGACTAGGTGACCAGGCAGTGTGGTTAAAGCCTTAGATCAGGGGTCTTCAAACTTGGTCCTTTTATGACTTGTGGACTTCAACTCCCAGAATTCTTCAGCCAGTGAGGAATTCTGGGAGTTGAAGTCCACAAGTCATAAAAGGACCAAGTTTGAAGACCCCCTGCCTTAGATTTATGCTTCAGTGTTGGATATTGGAGCAGCAAGAGCAACAGCACAGATTTGTATTATTCACTGATTGTTCAGATTATGCCACGGGGGATAAATTTGTGTAGATCATTCTCAATGTAGTGCATGCCACTGACCCAGTATTGATATCTTCTGGTGTTCCGTGGTTTTATTTTTTAATCAGTGGACAGACAGGGTCTGTGTTTGGTGTTGTACTTGGATGAACAACTCACAGGAAAAAAAACAAGGCAGTGGATGAGACTAGAAGGTCAAAAACATTCGAGAAGGAAGCAGTGGTAAACCATACTAAAAATTAAAATAAAAAACTACCTAGGCATGTCCATGAAGTTATCAAGCTCAATTCAAGGGACGTCTTCATCTCTGTTTGACATTCAAATCTTTGACTTTAGCTTTCCAAAATAGCTACTCTTGCTTTCAATGCATCTGTCTAAAATATTTTTCTTCCTTGATCATTTTTTGAGCAACGAACCACAATCACTAGATAAATGTGTTCTATGCCCCTAATTTGTGCCTCCACGGAATACATTTTGGCAGCTCAGACACCATTGAGTCTGTCTAAAAAATACATTGCAGATTAGTTACATGCCTATCTCTTAGTGAAACGCCTATTTCACTACTAGTAGTTTCTAAAGGATCATCTAACTTGTTTTATCAAGATGCAATTAGAATTTAGGTTTCATAAAACAGGGAATATATTAGGATTAATAAAGTGCCTTTAAGAGAGCCCAAATAAAGTTTGGATGCCACATTGCATATATTATTGCAATTAAACACTTCGAAGATGACCCTCTTGGAATTTACTTAGTCTCATCCTTATTAACCAATACTTAACTAATTATATGTTTTCAAATGGGACTGAATGGAAGGAAAATCAAATTGGATGCTATTACAGCCGCCCTCAGATTTGGCATCTAATATTCCATTTAAAATGCTACAAGACTATTTTTTTTTAAAAAAAAAAAACTCATTGGGTAACATTATTCCTGAATTAAATCATGTATCACTAAATTTAGTTTGAATTTTGTACAGAGAAGCCAAATCTTTGTTTGGCTATACAATGGGACAAATTCTTCTTAACAATCTTAATAGCACAGGCAGAATTGGGGGGAAAATAAGGTGGGAGGAAGAGATAAGCATTAAAAATTGTGGAATTCTTAAAATATTATCCTTAGAAGGATGGTTAATATGCTATAGAGTGGGAATTTAAACATGTCTTATAAATAACCAACAACAAAATTGGATGGTTGAGCATTGAAATGGACAATAAGGATTCTGAACTGGACCTCGAATAAATGTATTCCATATCCTGTTCAACACAAACATTTGACACAATGACCTGCCTGGTAAAGTAAACATCTGGATTATACAATAGTTCTGTAATTATTTTTAGTTGCCTATTTTGCTACCTTCTTCCAACATGGCTCTTGAACATAGCCTGAGACCACAGTATTAGGCTAGGACAGTGATGGCGAACCTATGGCACTCAGAGCCCTCTCTGTGGGCACGCGTGCCATCGCCCCAGTCCTAGGCCTTCAGCTGGGTTTTATAAAACCTTTTCGCTTTAGGCCTCTGCTGCCATGTGCAAAAAAAAAAAAGGGTTCAATCAGTCAATTTCAACTTCTCGCAGGAAAAAAAAGATCTTGCAAAGTTAGAATTGATTGATTGAACTTTTTAGTCCGACCCAGTCTGCTGTTACTACTGCAGCCATGCCCACCCAGTGGGCCACACCCACCCGGCACTCGACAATGAATAAGTGGGTTTTGGGTTGCAGTTTGGGCACTCAGTCTCTAAAAGGTTCGCCATCGCTGGGCTAGGAGGCTACAAGAATGATATATTTCCCATTAACAGTTTTCAGGCTTTATTTATGTATTTACTGATGTTATATATTGCAGTGTTTTACAAGACACCCTCAGTAATTTACAACACACACACGTACACCACACTAAAATGTATATTATTTATACAGTTTACAAATGCACATTAAGAATTAAATAATTTAATCAACTGAAATTAAATTAAAATTTAATTTAATAATGAATACTTAAATACATTTATAAAATAACAAGAGAATCATAACATAACCAGCAGATGGAGTCCTCTTATCCACCACACAAAGAGCTGTGTTTAATCAGTTTTGGAAAGTGGCATTAATGGGTGAAGTCTAATTTCTTTTTCACAGAAATGGAGCCATAACAAAGAAGCTGTGCCTCTTGGCATTTCCTTTCCTGGACAAGATCTACTTTAAATGGAATTGTCTACATGTCAGTGAGGTATCACCAATCTACTTCAAAGTCCTAGCTGGTTATCTATAATGAAACTGTTATAGCTGAATCTTTCACAGAACAATATGATATATGGGATGGTCTGACAAATCAAAACATTTTCAAAGTTAAAAATGTTGTTCCAGTCACATTTCATTATACTTTTTCTCTGGTGCTTACATACAGCTTGTTATCATGTAAACTTCAGGCTGAAATAAAGCCAGCAATCTTCACTGCAGATTTTTCAGCCTATTCTAAAGAATAATATGCCTTCTGTTTGCAGAGAGTTCTTGTGTTCAGAATGTTGAACGAACTATAAGAACATGTCTTTCAATGCAACTCTAAAGCTTACTGACTGTCTTTAGGCTAGTGCACATTTACAGCTTGTAGGTGCTCAGAGAATGATTACTAAGTAATTTCACTCCATTTTAGTATCTGTAGAACCAATTTCAGAAGTTCAAAAGAAAACCCACAGATAATTCCTTGTCAGCATCTTGGGTATAACTAAAATGCCAATCTGCAGAGATTTATACAACACTTTAAAAACATATTTGTCTTCATTGGATTTTTAGCAAGCCACATTGGTGGTTTCCAACCTCAGATGTTCAATACGTTGTTGAGTTGTTGCATACTTTCTAAGCTCACTTCCAGGTTAGGTGTAGATATCTCTGTGCACTTATATGGACTTTGACAGAACTGTTTCCAGTGGCCAATGTTACCATATAACTCAAGGCTAGTGTCTGAACACAACTGGGCTTTCCTTTTTTATGACATGATTAAGTTCATCTGCTTCTCATACTACAACAGGAAAGTTGATAGTTTACTCGCGCTATACAAAAGGATAAGATTCCCGGATCTGGATTGTAAAAATCCCACGTGCTACTAGATAGCAACAAATATACGGTACCTAAAACTCTTAAAACTTTTTGGTGCTACCTACTGATCTTCCAGATTTCTTGCAGCCCCAAATCTCATCTCCTTATAAAAGGATAAATGACATGTCCCATTTCCCCCTCCCCCATCTGCTTTGCCTGATTTCTAATGCCAACGGGATCTTCATTTCACTAGTGCTTCAAAGGTTAACAGTATGCTGCATTGTGTTAACTTCTCGATTGCTTTGTTTCCCCCTTCCTCAAATTATTCTTGCCTTTTTGGCCTCTCAGTGATTGAACAGATGTTTCCAGTGAACTCTTGACAAAGAAGCACATTCTCCCTCCTCCCCTCTGCACCAACATATTATGTACTCTACACACTCCGCTATTTAATCATGTCAGTGCAAAGAAGGAACCAGGAGGTACTAGGGCCCAACTAAAACCTCTCAAGAGTGATTGGAAGCATAACAGTTGAATGCTGTAGAGTGAAAACAACAAGTGAAGAGGCACAGGTAAGTATGGTTTTGCACTGAACCATCACCTCGGAGCCAAGTTCTTTATTTTTAATTTTATAAAGCAATCTCAATTTCCTCTTTCTCAAGAAAAATGAAGGGCGGGGGAAGAGACTGTGATTATAACCCCCTTTCAACCCTCCTCCCACTCTCCCCCCCCCCACAGTTCAGTTTGGCATACGAGGATATTGCTTGCTTCTTCATAACTTCTCTGCAAATAAAATGAGATTTTTCAAGCAGACCACTTTAAAAGCCTTGAAGGGACTAAGCGAATGTGTGACAAAAATGCTACGTATTAGTTGCTACTCCCTCCTTCTCAAAGGATAAAAAAGATTCACTTTGGAAAAAGGGAAGGAACTGTAGTAGGAAAGGGCTGCACAAACCCTTTCTCATCAGTATTGTAGAGGAATATGGGAATAACCTTGAAAAAAAAATGTGGCAACCATTAGGAAAACTCAACCTTAGCCTAGAAAATATGAACTTAGTACAAGAAAGGGTGAGAAAGAAGCTCAAGATTGCCCCACCTTGACCGTCTTTGGTGTGAGATAAAGAGAAAAAACCTGCTGTCAGGTGTTCGAAATTCTATTACTATAGCCTAAAGTAGCATTTGATGCCTAGTTCCTGGCCTGGACTACCTCTGAGGAGGCATCTTCTTCCCTCAGTTAAAAATACATTCTTCATATATAAATAGCCATGAAAAAGAAACGTGCTCTTCTTGAAAAGATGATAGAAAATGATTGGATTTTGTTATGTTTTGGGGTATACATGGTTGCATGACTGACTCCAAATCAAGGGTACCAGATTAGGGGTTGTTCTTGTCCACGAAAAGGCTGATTTCTTGAGCATCTCTTTCAAGTCATTGCCCCATTCAGTGCTGTATCTTAAAATATTCTTTATGGAGTCTTAGGAATATGGCTTCCAAAATCTTCTTGAAAAGATGACAGAAAATGATTGGATTTTGTTATGTTTGGGGTATACATGGTTGCATGACTGACTCCAAATCAAGGGTACATGATTAGGGGTTGTTCTTGTCCATGAAAAGGCTGAGTTCTTGAGCATCTCTTTCAAGTCATTGCCCCATTCAATGCTGTATCTTAAAATATTATCTATGGAGTCTTAGAAATATGGCTTCCAAAATCATCTAAAATTTAAGTTTGGGCAAATCCTCTAGGTTCCAGGTTTTTCCCCATGATTATTAATGCCTTGATCATGCCAAGTCACTTTTCTTGTAACTGAGGGCCACTTTCTCTTATTAGTTCAAACATTGAAGGCCATTAGGATACAAGGAACTCATGTTATGAGACTTTGCTTTTTTATTTTTTAAATAAGCTTATGTTTTATAGGGGGAAGAAATGGAGGTAGTGACAGATTTTATTTTTCTGGGCTCCAAGATCACCTCAGGTGGGGACTGCAGCCAAGAAATTAAAAGACGCTTGCTCCTGGGGAGGAAAGCTATGGCAAATCTAGACAGCATACTAAAAAGCAGAGACATCATCCTGCCAACAAAAGTGCATATAGTCCAGGCCATGGTTTTCCCAGTTGCAATGTATGGCTGTGAAAGGCTGGACCATAAGAAAGGCTGAGCCCTAAAGAAATGAGGCCTTTGAACTATGGTGCTGGAGAAGACTCCTGCGAGTCCCTTGGACTGCAAGGCGTTCAAACCGGTCAGTCCTAGAAGAGATCAACCCCGACTGCTCTTTAGAAGGCCAGATCCTGAAGTTGAAACTCAAATACTTTGGCCACCTAATGAGAAGGAAGGACTCACTGGAGAAGGGCCTAATGCTGGGAAAGATTGAGGGCAATAGAAGAAGGGGACGACAGAGAATGAGATGGCTGGATGGAGTCACTGAAGCAGTAGGCGTGAGCTTAAATGGACTCCAGAAAATGGTAGAGGACAGGAAGATCTGGAGGAACGTTGTCCATGGTGTCGCGATGGGTCGGACACGACTTCGCAATTAACAACAAATGTTTTATAGAAGCCATCTTTAATTTACTGAAAATTAGCAGGTTTTTCTATCAATGCAATTTTGAGAATGGGCATCCAGGAAAAAGAGGGTAAAAGGATTGTCTGTGGGATTGGTCTGCATGAAGCATCTGATTATCCATACTTTGGGATAAGATTCCATTAGAATAACAGCAGCGCTAAAATACTTTGTTTTCATTATATTAATCAATGAGTGAATTTCCATTCACTCTCTGTCCCTTGTAATGATAGCTGCTTGGGCAGATTACTGCACAAGGAGCTCACAGAAAGGGAAATATACAGTTGGATAAGTTGCTTCTCAAATGTGAAAATAATTTATATGAAATCATGGAAAGTTATTATATTTGATAAAGGCATAAATTATCCGGTATTCTGTTTTGTGCCATATTTATTCAGTTGTATGCATTTAAGAACACACATATATGCACGTAAAATAGAATGTGCCACAAACTTGGGCTATGAGCTTTGGATTCCCTACTGTATGACTCAGTCCCCTAACAGTTTATGATTTATGCATCTTGCCAGTGGAGAAGTAGGCCATGCCAGCATTGAAAGCACTATAGCTTGGCTGTTAATACTTATGAAGGACATGTTGCCCTATCATTGTTCGGTCGTTTCTTTAAAAAGGTAAAATCCTGAACAGATACCTATAATATGAGTGGTCAGGTCTGGATGTCCTGCAGACCAAGGGTATTTATACAATTAGAATCAATAATCCCAGTGACACTGCAAAGCACTGCACAACAATAAAACTTAACAATTTTAAATGCGTTTGGTAATATTTTTAGCGATCTGGCTTAGCAGATGTATGCAGGAGATAGTTAGGATTATTATGGCAGAGGTCTGAATATTGTTGAATATTAATCTATCCCTATTCAAATATATATATATATATATATATAAATTAAAAAGTATGTATTTAAATCACAGAAATAATTAATACAAAGGAGCATAGCATACACCACAATATGGAATTGAAATAGTCATGCAAGAAAACCTTGAAAGTATTATTCTAGTATTCATTAACATTAAATAAATAACATTAGTAAAATAGAAGTTTTAAACTACTTTCTTTGGCAAGCATCCTCACGTGTTGGATTGCAGTTCCTAGCATCTCCTGCCCAAGTGACTTTGCTGGGAGAAGGTAATGCAATCCAATTCATTGCAGTGGGAGGGGATGTTTATCCGGAGAAACCAAAGGACAGTTAACCTTCTTTCTTCCAGAAGATTTTAGTATCTTAAAGAAAAGGTTTGTAAATGTTTGTTTTTCTGTAGGAAAGGAAAAATATTTACAATGAACAACATCCCCAAATATGCCATCACACTTTCAGAATTTAGTGTAAGTGAAGATTTGGAAGATGTTAACACGCACTAGCACTAGCAATAGCACTTAGCCTTATATACCACTTCACAGTGCTTTACAGCCCTCTCTAAGTGGTGAACAGAGTCAGCATAATGCCCCCCAACAATCTAGGTCATTTTACCAAACTCGGAAGGAGGAAAGGCTGAGTCAACCTTGAGCGGGTCAGAATCGAAATGTCAAAACTGCAGTCAGCCAGCAGTCAGCAGAAGTAGCATTCTAATCACTGTGCCCCCACAGCTCACTATTAGAACTACATGTAGGATATATATCAGTGATGGTGAACCTATGGCATGGGTGCCAGAGGCGGCACTCAGAACCCTCTCTGTGGGCACACGCGCCATCGACCCAGTCCTAGGCCTTCAACTGGGTTTTATAAACCTTTTTTGCTTTAGGCCTCCACCGCCATGTACAAAAAAAAAGCTTCAATCAATCAGTCAATTTCAACTTCTCGTGGGAAAAAAAAGATCTTGCAAAGTTGGATTTGATTGAACTTTTTAGTCCCACCCAGTCTGCTGTTACCACTGCAGCCAGCCCACCCAATGAGCCACACCCAGCCAATGGGCCACACCCACCCGGCACCCGACGATGCATAAGTGGGTTTTGGGTTGCAGTTTGGGCACTCAGTCTCTAAAAGATTCACCATCACTGATATATATGAATGAAGCTTGATTTAGACTTGTCCACAACTGAGCATAGAAGTTGATGCTGCGAAGAGGTTGAGGGGTGAGGGCAGGCTGGAGATGGTTGCAAACAAGCCAACATGCACACCTCTCAAATCTCAACTACATGTTGTGTGGAGATGCACATCCTGCATGCTGATTGGTTGATCCAACTTCCTATTGGAAGGCAGGTGGAAGGCAAGCCATTGCCGGCTTCTACATTTTCTGTGCTTTGTTGTTTGAGTGTCCCTTAGCCAGAACATTAACATTCACAAAAGTGTAAATGCAACAACTATGCAGCTGTCTCCAAATGACAGTAGCATATGTTTCCTGACATGCAGTGACACAGAAGTCTAACCTGGCATTGAGGACTTAAAAATATATCTATATCTATATCTATATCTATCTTTAAAACATGTAAGTTTTTTGTGGGTATATTCATCTCTTTATTTACTGAAGTATGTGAAAGGGCCATGGCTGGGAGTAGTAAGGTTTTATTTGTTTATTTGTTTATCAAGTTTCTACAGCACCCAACTGACTCTGGGTGGTTTACAAACAACTTCATAAAATAATACAAAAGGTGACTAAGAAGCTGTCAGATTCCAAAACACAAGAAAGACACCCTGAAGTTCTTCTAAGTCATTTCCTTTATTATTCCTCACCTATGGACAGATCTACTGCCAGCTTTGAGGTACAGTATGTTCTTCCAGTGCACCCTTCCATTTGGAGCCAGCTTTCTGAGAATTTCAGGCTAGCACTAGCATTTCCCCACAAATGCTAGTGAAAGGCGGCATTCTGAATGGTTCAGAAGGTTTGGTATTTACTAGCAATTTCACCAGATCTGGGTTCCATTCCTCCAACGTTGCAGGTCCCGCAGCGCTTTGGGAAAACAGACCTCAAATTCTCCATCCTCTCCGCTTGCAATCTTCCCTGCCAGCTTCACCACTGACTTTCTGGGGAAGCCAGCAGAGAAGATTGCAAATGGCAATCACCTGATCATGTGATGACAGGGCACTTGGCAATCAGTTGCAAATATAAATCGATTATCAAGCACTTGAAATGTGTCATGTGACTGGGGAGGACGGTGTGACCATTTACGACAGCTGGAGATGCTTTAGGGAAGGGTCCACAACCTTGGGTATTGGGCCGTAGCCCGTTGGGAACCGGGTCGCACAAGCAGTGGGTAAACAGGCAAGCCCATGAAGCACAGAACCATCTTCTTTCCCCCCCATCACTGCTGCCACCGCCAGTCCACAGAGCCAGTAAGGCTGGGGGCCACTGCTTTAGGAGCTGTAAAGCCCTTGTTCTGAAGCTGTCATATGCAAAAGTAAAAAAAACAACCGGTCGTAAATTAGAGACTACCTATAAAACTAGATCAAGTCAACCTCACACTGACCTTAAAATCAAGCATGAATTGAGATCATCTTTCCAGTGTGCAATTCCCCCCCCCCTTCTTTTTTGTCAATCAGACTTCTTAGGCACATTGTAAATAAGTTGTAAAGCTTTTTTTCAAACCTCTGAGGATTCCAGAGCATCAAAATGTCTGATCATGAGGGATTCCCTGAATTAGATTCAAATACTGCCTCTTTTTTTTCTGGAAATGTTATACTGGTCTATAGATTGAAGGCGTATGTGATCCACTTTGTTGTTCTAGCTAAATGATTCAATGGCACGGCTGCAAAATTTCAGTCTTCTGCCAGAAACAAAAAAAAAACAACTTTATACTCTTTAGAGGGTTTACTCCACTCGATACAGTTAAGCTGCCTCTTTTTTCTGTAAAATGAAAAAGACAAGCCAGCCACATTCTGCTTTTTTAATGTTCCAGCTGGAAGCAAACAAATGTCTTCTCTGTTCTCTGCTCTCTACCTACATTGATTGAATAGGTGGATTGTAATGGTTGCTGGAATATAAAGAATGGAATTAGGAAAGTGGAGGAACAGGACAATTCAGAAAATTGGACTCTTTGATTAACACACCTCTATACTTAATATGCACTTAAGCCATTGATCAGTTAATTGCACCAGCTATTCAATTAAAGCATTCATGCTATCACCGTATGCTCCAAATGTACCATATATACTTATTATACACTTAAGCCATTGATCAGTTAATGGCCTCAGTTAGTCAATTAAGGCATTCATATCTATGTCCTACGGTGTGCTGTAAAATATACCGTACATACTTGTAAGCTGCAAATTATATTAAGCAATGGCTGATAAACATCTCAGATTGCTATTGAAGAGATTGTTTCATTAAAGCCAGTTCTCATTTCTGGCTTATTCCTGAACAAAGGGCTTGATACTCTTTCTTTGGTGAAATATGGATTAATGACTAGGACATTTCCACATGGTTCATATTTGTTCTTTCAGCTTTAATACATCTTTTCTACAGGAACAACCCCCCCCCTTGCCTGCCACAAAACATACAATACTGTAAACCTTGCAAAGCAGTTTTACAATATTACATGCAGGATATTCTCTTTCCCTCAAACAAATATTCCTACCTACAACCTATTGTTTCCAAGCAAGACATTTGAACTTCTCCTTCTCTGTGGCTATCAAGCATGTTAATTTCTGCCAGTGCTTTTGAGAACTAATGCTAGACAACAAAAAATCCACCACCTTACAGATTCCTAGTTGCTTTCTCTTCTCGACTTTGGATGTGCAAATTTCAACAGTCAGGATGACACGTTAAAAAAAAGATGCTTTTTTTATAATTTGGAAGATACTGAATCCAGCACATTATGAATATAATTTTGTAATTCTTTACTCCAAAACAGGAAGTAGTTTGAGATTCAGACCAAATGTGGGACATCAGGAACCACTTCTTCCAGATTTACCTCTAGAAAACAAGTAGGTCTCCTCTAGAACATCATAATCCCTGTCATCTGGAAGAAAAATAGAATAGTTTGTTGTTCCTTAAAAAGTTCCATTCCTGGAATAGTGAGTTTTGCACAAAATTAAAGCAAACCAAAAAGCAAAAAAAGGCTGAATTTTCCTTCTTTCTTAATGTGAAAACTAACATTAGTGTACTCTAGAGGAAGAAACTACATACATCTATAACTGCGTACATGTATATTAGGCCTTTGCAAATCCAAGAATGAGTGTTTTGTTTTGGTTGTGCAAACAAAAAAAAATCCTTCAGAATGGTTCTGAAAAACAAGAGACACTCTTTTTTAAAAAGCAAAGTAAACTGATATGGCTGTTTCATTTCAAGGAATCCTGGAACAAAGTAAACTGATATGGCTGTTTCATTTCAAGGAATCCTAGTAGAGTAAAAGAAGCTTCTACATTATGGAAAATGACAGACAAGACTTTACAATGACCAGAAGCATCAAAGAGAACTGTGTGTTGTTTCTTCACTTTATTAAAGAGAACCAACCATCTTACCTGCATGGCCCAAACCACTTTGTTCAGACAATTCAAGTCACTATCCACGACCCGATAATGTTCCATTTACACTAATTAGGATGATCTGATTCTACAGTCTCACATAAATGTGTTTCTCTAACATAATTTTTAGTCGTAGCTAAAATTTAGAAAGCTGACTTTTTTTCCCCTCAGTGCGAGAAAAGCCAACACGTGGTTATGCAAAATTGATGAACCTTTGGAAAAGAGATTTATATAAGTTGCAGTGTGCTCTGTAAGGCAAACACCACCAATTATGCACAAAGACCCACTATTACCAATTCGGGGAGTAACTACACCAGGGGTGTCAAACTCAATTTTATTGAGGGCCGCATCAGCATTGGGGTTGTCCTTGGGGTGCCAGGTAGGTATGGCCAGGGTTGGCACGGCCTACTGGGTAGGCGTGGCTGGAGTGGGTGTGTCCTACTGGGTGGGCATGGCCAGCTCTACATCATCTGCGTCAAAGGTGCCTGTGGGGGCCTGGATAGGAGTGAGACAGATCTGAGGGTCTCTGGCAGAAGGGGGTGGGACGAGGGCAACTGCCAAGACATGGTCCACTGGATGAGCCTGCTGAAACCCCTCCCCCAGAGCCCATCAAGCTGGATATGTGAAGCAGGCAAGGGCCATTTGCTCGCCACTTCCAGGCGATGGTGCATTTCTTCATTCCTCACAAAGGGTGACACCTTCCCAGTGCGCACCCAGGGGGCAGGGCCAATGTGGCAGGGGCCGGTCCCTTGTTGTTTCCAGCCAGCCTTGTGAAGCTAAGACTGAATGCGTTTCAGCACAGATGGCTACCACAAAATTGTACATTGGCTCCCGGGCGGCCTGGGCCGGGTCCAAGGCAGTGGGGGCCATTACATCACTGTTTCCAGGATGGCTTTGTGGGCAACATGAAACCACATCACAGGCCGCATCCGGCCCCCGGGACTTGTGTTTGACATGTCTGAACTACACAAACTGAGAAGTATGCTAATGAAATAATTAAAGGCTCATCTCAAGAGTTAGAAAAATCTCCTTCCCAGCAGTATTGGCAGAGAACTGATGAATTTCCATGCCCAGTATATAGTAACTTGGATTACCTACACTTAAGCAGGGGTTCAGTAGAAGCAAGCAGCCTCTTAAATGTCATGGATGTAACCGGAGGACATCGCTAAAGTGTCTAGTGTCGAACGTTAAACATTATCTGAGACACTCCTACCATTCCATCACTGTCAAAGGCCTTCTCTTGTCCAGTATACACTTCATTCATTTGCTTTTCAATTATAGTACATAGCTTTGAAAGCTGATAAGACTTTTTTTAAGTAAAAAATAAATAGGAGAAAAACAGATTTTTTGTAAAGCCTGCCATCAGCAGTTCAAAACCAATCACCACAGCTGCAGAGTGTGAACTAGCAAACTGCACTATATCTATGTGTGCACCTTTACGTAGATTTCCACTAGAGAAAAGATGATTCCATCTACAACTCAGGGATTTAACATGAGGTAGCCTTCAGGCTGAAACGTAAGAAAAAAGACAAAGAAAGCAAGTTATTTGCACCATTTAACCTAGCAGCATTTTGAGTACCACACAGAAGCTATACATAAAGACAAACAGATACATGGATTTATCAGGCCAGCAAAATGACAATTCACCAAAGGCAAACTGTCCCTGATAAACAGGAAAATCAGAAACATTTATGAGTCACTACTGTTAGGAAGAAGTACCTCCCTTCTAATATTTTTGGAAGTGAACATTCAATCTGTATCGGATTTTTAACTTTAAAGAGTGTGTCTCAGCTATCACAATTTTTGGAAAGCCTGGTCTAAATCACAAAACATTCACATAAAAATTGTGATATTATCAGACCTAGAGTGACCCCTAAACTTCTGGAATTTCTTTCATCAATGGTGGCAATATGTAAGTTTTCTGAAGGAAATTAGCTATGTCATTGCAGCTGTTCTTTCTATATCTCAGCTTTAAATGGGTTCAATAAGGCCTTAATGCCCTTGAACCATAATGTATCTGTGTTGAATTTTAATTTTAAAGGGATTATTAAGGGAATCTATTCTGTCAATTCCCTTTGAAAAAAAGTGCTAGAACACTTTTGACCAATTACCTATGAATGGTGCATTAAAACAGCGGAAATACCCAAATATTTTAATTGGGAGTTGAGAGTGGGAATCAAAGATGATTCGGCCCGATGTAACCTCCAGCAATATAATATGGCACATTCTACCCCTCCCCCCCAAAAAAACCTCCACCCTAAGTAATTTTCCAATTTAGGCTTTTTGGAGAAATCATTCCACAATGATTTCAGTTTACTTTTTCCTAATCAAATGAGAATGACCATCTGATAGAGGAATCGATGGGGCCTCTGTGTGTGTGTGTGTGTGTGTGTGTGTGTGTGTGTCAGAGTAGTCAGAAAGACAGAAGACAGGATTGCAATTAAAGCTCCACTCTTGTATTACAACACTCTGTTTGCCATCTTGCCAATGTTGACCTCCCACTGATGTCTGCTAACTGAGCAACATCCAAGGTTTTGGTTATAACACACACTATTCAATATCAGAATACCTTCTAATTGCCATTTAATTGACTTCAGTCTGAAACTTGTCTGCTCAGTCACTAGATCATCAATGGAGGCCCTGATTCAAGAACCAAGAGCCACGGGGTGTCATTTACAGCTGTTTGTAGGCAGTCTTCTGGTGGATCTCTGAAATGCTCTACCCCAGGGGTATCAAACTCGCTGCGTTACATGACATGTCATATCGCAACTTTTTCCCCCTTGCCACAGCTGGGGTGGGTGCAGCTTCTGTGTGACACATTCGGCCCGCAAGCCGGCAGTTTGACTCCTTTGCTCTACCCACTGAAATTCAGTAAGTACAGTACATATTATGACCTCTTTGTGGTGGTTGTGGAAAATTCAACGGTTCATCTACAGCAGTGGTTCTCAACCTGTGGGTCGGGACCCCATTTGGGGTCGAACAACCATTTCACGGGGGTCGCCAAACAAGGCTGTCCGCCATTTTTCCCCCTTTTCTTTGGCCATGCCCCTGGCACCCGGTGATGTATCAGTGGTTGGGGGGTCACCACAACATGGGGAAAGTATTATGGGGTCACGGCATTAGAAAGGTTGAGAACCACTGATCTACAGAATATATTTTCAGCATACTACTACAATTTTTAATCTCCCAATGTTTAATGGAATGAACATCTACTCTAGGAATAGGGCAAAGGAGAAACCAACCGTTACAGAAGGAATTTCAGAAAAGGAGATAATTCAGTCGTCTGAGAGAAGAAAGTTCCGAAAAACAGTTCAAAATAATGCTGTCTTGTTTTTGTTAGCTAAAAATTGGGATTAGAGAGAAACTCTGCTTTGAAGATTATGTTATAATACTTGAGCAATAAAAATCATCATTCTTGATAGTCTGGCTGTTTCTGCTTCTTGAGCTGGCCTACTCCGAAGGGCTGACATCACCTTATGGTTTGTTTGTTTTTAATGACTATTGCCATAAATTATGATAATGTATTGTTTATAATATATTTTGCTGCTGTTTTCATTGCAAACCATTTCAGGTTGCTTCAGCACAGGAAGAAACCTATTAATATCTCACATAAATAATTAAATGAATTCATTACAATCATGCCAGAACTTCTGAAAAAAAACAACACAAATATTTATTTCCTCTCCAACTTCTCTCCTACAAACCTATTTGGCCACTGCTAAAACCATATATTAACAAACTATCAGAAAAACATGTTTGCGCTTCATGCTGTCTGCATCAGAATTTTACCAAAGATTCACGGCAAAATTTACAAATCCTTCTGTTCTTCACATAGCCAGTGCTCAAACAAGTACGGTAACTCCTGACTTCTACAGTACAAAGGAATAACCAGCCCTAAAACTTTGAATGGGAAACAACTGTAGCTAATGTAACATTTTTATCACTATCAACTTGCCTTTTCCCTTAATTGGCTGCAAAACAACTTTGTTTTCAACAATAGGTGGAAAATGCTCCACCTATTCTCTATTATTAAATCTGGCATAAGACGAAGAGGCCCAAAGACATCCTAGGTTGGGGGAAAATCAAGTGAATTCTGAGAGGAATAACTTAAAAGAAATGTACTAATTTCAGATGTTCTGTTCAGTATTTTTCTGCAGAGGAGTTTTGCTGTAGGATTGTACTTTGGAAAATGGGGTAAAAGTATGTACCAAAGGATTGAGATCCCCAAGCCTTAGAGGTAACTAGGTAAGCTACCTTTCTCTTTTTAATGTAGTTTACTATTTTCAAATGAAGACAAGGGATGCTACAAACTAGAAATCATAATGAAAGAATTAGAAATAATAAGCAAAACACATTTATTATTTTTTTTTAAAAAAGCAAATGAACAGTAAAATTTGCATATTTAAATTTTTGCTATTTTCATTCATAATTAAACCCACAGCTTACTTTTCTGAATTAACTGCAAAGTTTATAATCTATTAAAATTATAAAATAAAACTTTGACAAAATCATAAGGAAGGCCAATTTTATTTATATTTTAATATATTAATATAATAAAATGGTCATGAAAACCATCGGCATTGGGGGTCAGAATATAATTCCTTCACCTTAGGCTCCTCATCCTTAAAGAATTATTTTCTTTGTCGTTTGCAATGCAATATAAATGAAAGTAAATCCCTTGGAATGTCCATTCAAATAGCAAATACTTCATTAATTTAGATTAATTTAGATAAATATAAATATAAAGTCAAATATAAATTTGAATACAAATACAAATTTAGAATAAGAATATGTTTTCAAATACAAATATAAATAAACTTTCCAGAAATAGCCAAATGTAGTATTACTGTAGAAAAAAATATAACGCAAAATTTAATACAAAAGATCTCAAAACCTCCCCTATTCACAATGACCCACTCATGGAAAGGGAAACTGATTTCAAAAGCTTATTCTAGAAAGAACTAATCCTAAAGAATATCATGCAACATAGTAAATACCGAAGTGTAGAGCTGTGCAAATCCTTCAAAGTATACGTAAAGCCAATATATTTGACTCATTAAAGCATCTGGGTCTTTTACCACTCACACATGCCTACTTTGTGAACTGCTCCCAGCTTTTGCTGCATCTCTGCAAATGTTTAGCCAGCTATGTACACACACATGTCGAAACACCTGAGAGCAACTTTCAAAACAGTTGTATGAGTCTGGAAAGATTCCCATAAAAAATGCTTCTGATGTAATCCTGCACTTTCCAATGTGCCACTTCCTTAGTATTTGGAAAGACCTAGGAAATAGTTGATGGTATCAGAGTGGGGTGCAAAGAAAACAATAAAAATAAACTACTAAAGAAATGGATATAAAAGTTAAATTCTGGGATAAAGCATTCAGAAAATACAGTAGCATAATTGGTGAACGTGCATGAAAACATTGTCTTTTATAGCATGCAGCTAAAGCACAATATAAAAAGCTATAGGGCAGAAAAATGTGAGGCTTTGATAGACATGTATTTAAAAAGGCATTCAGAAAGACATGTTTTGAATAATTCCTCACAGATTGAAAATTAAGGAGCTAGGATTATAGTTGGGCAAAGATCCAAAGGCACATGAAAAAACAATTCAGAAGATATGCACTGGACCTTTGACAAAGTTGTTGGAATTTATTAGGCAGCAGAAATAGTAATAGAACTTTACTAGACTACAAATCGTAGGGTGTAAAACATAAACAATACAGCAAGCATCCAGCAAGTATAGAGACATGCAATGGGAATAAAGCGAGGAAAGAAAAGAGGGTTTTGTAGAATAATTCAAGGAATTAGGCTGCAGATTAAAGAACAGCATAGTACTAGAAATGTGAAATCAAATTATATACATGGACAGTGTCTTGAATTAGGAAATTGGTGCCAAATATCATTCTTAAGAATCTGTCAAAGTGTCAAGCAAAATTATGGAAAAGATTATTTCAGTCTCCAAAAGATTTATTTTTTTGTATATGCAATCCCAGAGAAAGTTGCAGCTGCTTTAAGGAGTTATCGATAAGTGCTACATTTGTACTCCAATGTGTTTTAAAGTGCTTTTTGGAAATCAGACTGCAGAGCCCTAGAATAGGACCAACATCCAAATAAATAAATAAATAAATAAATAAATAAATAAATAAATAAATAAATAAATAAATGCAAATAAAGTCTACTGCAAGTTGAATCATCAGTTCAGTCTGGAGAATTAATTTGATTCAAACGAATGAACTGATTTCAAAAGCCACATCAATTTGGCCTATTGATTTGATTCTGGGTGATCACTGGTATGTTTCAAACCACTGGGTGTTGTACATGCACAAATCAGTGAATCAGTTCAGAGACATCAAAAGAATCAGTCAGATTTAATCAAATGGCCAGTGAAGATACAAATCAGCTATTTTCTTAGTGTGGGGTTCAAGACTTTGTCTCTAAAAAAAATAAAACAATAATGACTAGATTCATGTACTAGAGACTAATGGAAAGATTATCAGGTTTTTTTACACATACACATACAAATAAAACCATAGGTTCACATATAAATGTGTTAGAGATATATAGTAATAGGTTGATGCATTAAAGCAATACTGAGGTGCATTGAAGAGGGGGACATTTTAAAATTATAGAGAAGGTAACTTATTTTAAAGGAATTTGCAGTTTGAAGGTTAAATTTTTAAATCAGAGTGAAATTATAACTTGCTGACTACGTGGACAACTTTGAACAATTGATTGGTTGCTAAGTCATGGTTCTTCCTGATTTTAAAAGATCTGATTGATCTGATGTTATTAGGCTTGAAACCAGGCACTTTTCTCAAAGTCTCTATTTATGATTATAGGCTGAAGGGGCAGCAGAACTAGGCAAAAATCAAAAGCTTAAAAACCAGATGTGAATTAGGAATGACTTCACACAAGCGGCACACGTGCCTCAATCATTTTTTAGAAAGTCTCAGTGAAAGTAATAGCCACCAGCTGTAGCTGTCCCCAGCTCTGAAATTCAGGATTATTAATTCCCTTTCGGGGAGGATTCTACATCTTTTAACATTTGCCTAGAACATTTGCAGCAATTTTAAGATATGTGAACTACAGTTCCCAGAATTCCCTAGCCAACATGAGCAACATTAGGAACAATGGTCACATAATACTAGAATCTAGTATATAGCATAGTATTTATCTATGCTATTATCCAGCAAGATGAGATTAGTTCAGGGACTCCTAATCCCTGGTGAATGATTACTAGATATGGCTTCCCATCCAGCCTTCTCTTTTACAAAAATAATTTAATTTAAATTCGGCAGTCCTGGTGCTAGAAGCAGATTTTCACAAGTCAGAGGGAGAAAAATGAAGCAAATCTTCAGCTTTCCTTTTCCGAAGACAAAAATCCGAGGGATATCATTTTAAAACTGGCACTACCCAGACAAACACAAGACTGAACGGGAAAAAACAGGGAAGTGGAATTAAGATTAGGACATCATAGGGAAGGCTTGTGAAACAGAGAATTCTATTATCAAAGCACCAAAATGGCTAGATATTCAAAATCAGACTAAATCAATATTATTTTGCATTTAGAATTAATTAATTAAATAAACAATTAAAACAAATGGTTGCCTCAAGATAGAAAACAAAAGGGGAGAGATGCATGTCTATATTAGCCTTCACCAGGTAGTTTGGGGAATAGATAGCTCCTTATGTCTAATACTTGTCAGGACACTTCCTTACCCATAATGCTATCCAGGCCTTCTTGCTTAAGGAGCAAAATAGTATGTTCAAACATCTAATATACTGTTACGATAACAGAAGCTAAATAAGAAATGGCACAATGCCATAGTCACGACACCACAGTACACTGTCTTATTCAGGTATCAGGTCCAAAACCAAGAATGATACATGTTGATTCTCCCAAGCTGAATTTTTTTATTGTTTCACACTTACAGACAAAATTTTGCCAAACTGAGCACTCTAATATATGCATCTACAATATACTCTGTGAACTATTAGGCAGGTGCTGTCTTCACTCTTTCAGTCACTCATAATATCTGGATAGAGTTTCCTCCTGTTCCTCTGGGATGCACCCCTTCCCTCCTGGGAATTCACCTCCTTAGTATTCCATTATATTAAATTAATAATTCCTTCATATCAGTACAAAGTACTTATTTTGACTCTGGTGTTTATATGGAAAGAAGCCCAACTGAATTGCTTCTCTCTGCTTCCAATCCTACTTGTCCTTTGAGGAGTCTTGCTTTGAATGATGTTTTAATCATCAATTAAAATGCTAGTTCATTTTATTCAGTTATGGGGTTTTTTTAACAACTTAGTTAAAGCTTCAAAGGGGACTATTTTAAATCCATTTGACTTGTGGATTTGTAGAGAAAGCGAATAGGAAATGTTATGGGAATGTTCCCCACTGAGGGAATTGGTCATCTGATCAGCTTATATATTATTCTGAAAAGAACACTGTCAATCATTCAGTAAATAAGTTTTACACATATTACATCATGGTTCTTTTAACTGCGGTCTAACAAATAAAACTAATTCATGTACATATTAAACTACAAACAAAAGCTGTTAGATTCACACATTATATGAAACCATATGATTGTTGCTTTAATTTAATTTGAGTATTATATGTAGGGCTCCAGATCTGTTCTGCATCTGTCCAGACAACTGGATGGAAACAAAGGATATCTCTGTTTCTGGTGGTGATCCATATTTTTGCAGGTCAGATTTGAAAGCCCTAGTTATGTGAACCTCACCAGAAATAAATGAAATATTGGTATGTGACATATTTAACTGAAAAAAAAAGAATAGTTATCTGCTATTTATTTAGTCACTTAGCTACTGTATATATTTAAAGCACACAGATGCCAATAGAGCTGTGTAATAATAGTTGCTTGTATCACTTGAAGAGAAGTAAAGTTCTGAAAACGTAAGTTGAGAGTAATATATTTTTGACATAAAAAGATTTTTAAAGGGTACACAGAGTGAGGCATCAAAATTGCACTGAAATCTTAGAAGAGCTGGAATATGGTTTAGATTTTCAAGTCTTGCAGATTAATCTAGGACCATGATGTTAATTTCAGATGTAAGTTCATTAAAATAGTTTTTATTGAGTGATATATTTGAATCAAGGACTTTTAAAGTCTCAAATGAAAACTCCAAATGGCTCTTGAATTCATAAAGTTTGACTTCACACTGCACCACAATTTGCAGTTAGTGTAATTTATTAAATCTGCTTCTTTACAGAACTCTACCTTTCATAAACAATTAATTTTATACAACCTTCTCCTGTTAAATTAATAGAACAGAATTTAAATGCATTGCAGTGTCACCTGCCCATTGAAAAGAAGTACTAGAGATGGCTTATCATTTTTTGACAGGGTGGATACATTTTGAGAATGATTGATTTACAAGTGCAGAGCTCATACTGAGCGGCTGAAATCTGGGCTGAAATTCCAAATTATAAGCAGAAAAATATGGGGGAACAGAAGTGACAAGCCATTTCTTTTCTCATATCTGATGAGGGAAGGAAGAATGGAAACAGGTAAGAATTAGGGAAGAAATCACCAAGCCTGTTGAGTTACTTGAGGCAAATTTGAATTAAAAAGAACTCCAGCATTCAAGAATTTAAATAGGCCTCTATTTTTATTCTAGCCAATCATCTGATCTGAGAGTTAGGAAGAATCAATTTAACAAGTAGCGTATTTAATCTAAATCACTTATCCATTCACAGGGATAATGGGGAACAGAAGCAATATATGAGCTTCGGTTACCATAACCAGGGTCCTATAAATTATTAGCAGAATTCTGATAGCTTGAGGGTAAATGTGATTAACAGAATGTTATTTGCTCTAATCATTCCTTTTTTCAGAATATGAAGGAAGGGTTGCAATCCTTACTGCAGTTACTACAATAATATTTATGGAAGGAGAAATATACCAGAGCCATCCAGTATCATGGTGGATCATATTTATCAGCTTAAATCACAAAAGGCTGTCAAAATACATTGTGTACAGCTTGTTAGTTCCTGTGCAGCACAAAGCTTTATTGAATTCACTACTCAAGTATTTTAGATGAATGCCTCATGTATGTTCTTAGATGACAGAAAAAGACCTCCATATCATGGGCAATTCTGACCACTAGAAAATACTTCAGGAGTCAACTGTAGTTAAAAAATAATAATAAAGACCTCTGTCATAGTCTAAATGGAACCCAGTTCTCTGTCTAATTGACTTGTATAGTTTTCCACTCTGAAGCAGAAGTCAGATAGTATCATTTCTACTGGGGATGCAGCTTGCTTTTACTGAACTCAACACTCTTTGTCTGGCCTATTCTGCTTGTAGTATGCTTGAATGAGATGTACTGAGAAATACTGATGTACTGATATAAGAGACCACCTCAGAACCTGTCTTTCTATGCTGTAAGATGCACAGTTGGCTCTCTTCTTGTTCTCTAATATCTAGTTCTCTAGATGCTCATTTGTTCTCTAGTATCTCTGAGATTCTCTCTCTCCCCCACTTCCTCCCTCTCTTTGACATTGGAATTTTTCAACTAGGCCTATCACTACTGTATTGTTGCCCAAGTTTTGATTTCAACAAATACGTAATGAATACACTTAGACGGGAATTTCCTATAGTGTTTTAACTTTAAACTGATGGATTTCATGGATCAAAGGCAAAGGGCACAAGCTGATATTCCTTTTCCTTGTCTCTTTCTCCATCTCTATACTGATAAAACGGGGAGAAGCACTGCAGTGTTAGAATTGTTATCTCAAACAGAAATTAATAAAACATGTTCCAAGTTCTCTTACTAATTGGTTGCAGACAAAAATCAGCACAGGATAGAAACAGGCAAACCTTCACTCCCCATCAAGTCGTGGCTTGTAAACTCTGAACAGAGAGTGATCAGTAAAAAAACAATAACTATATAGCTTGTGAAATGTTAATAAAATAAATTAATACACAAATAAATATTCTTTGTTGGATGAGTTAAGTTGTAAGCATTCCACAAATTCCTCCCTGGCCATATTCTCAGGGGCACTGTGATTTGTGATGTGTGTATTGGGGGGGTGGGAGCATTAGTCATTCCTACCAACCCTTAGACTTCCTCATACACTGCACAATGTGAGTATAGAGTCAGCAACATACAATGTCACACACTCCTCAAGAAGTAGAAAGTGTTACCAGTGGCCACTCGGAGGATTATTTATGGCTTCTGCTTCATTATTTTAGTATTCATTGCCTTCAACTGTGATGAATATCCAAATAATGCTTGAAAACATCATCACATCACTTTTCTTGTGACATTTATAGCATTCATTTGCTCAGGGAGGGTAAATTTAATCTTCCACAATTACAAGGAAAAGTGATGGCAGCACTTTTCTCATCATCAGGTGCCTTTAGCAAATGAGATTTTCCCACCTACAATCCAGTATGAAACTGCTAATCCTTTAAACGATTCATATCCGAGAACAATCCAGTAAGCCTGAGGTAACACTGCAGAAGGACTGTCAATTAATTCAGAATTTTTCCTGTAGAATTCTCATTCCAGAATATTCATTCTGGAAGTAGGTGAAATAGTCTTTTTTCACAGTTTACCTTAAGGCAGTTATTTCGAGTAGTGATGGTTGAGGATATTGGGAGCTGTAATCCAAGATGTCTGGGTTACGGGCCTCATCCTTAAGGCCTGTTAAGGATGAGGCCTTAAGATATTTCAGTCAAAAAAAAAAAAAAAGCTTGAGAAGGCCAGTATTTTCACAAATTCAGCAATGATTCCTTTTTACTTCAGGCAAAATAGCAAAGGATGAGATGAGACTTTCCAAATTCCAGGTAGTGGTGTAAATCAATGGTATTTGGCTCTTCAGCCCACCTAAAGGAAGCAGTCTAACTTAGAGGAATATGATATTGTACAGCCAAATATCCCATTGTCACTTGTCATTTACATGCAAGAATGGAAGTGACTACATACCTATGGCCATTTGCAGCACCCCACAATTACACAATTGCAGTTTATTATAGTTTTACCAGAAACCAATGTTTACTTACTTTATTGTCCCATAGCAAACAATGGGTTTGCCTAATGACCATAGTGTTTGCTTAACAACTTCCATGTTCACTTAGTAACGTGGCATTTGTTTAACGATCATAGGATTCAATTAACGAATGCCACAAAAAAGATCATAAAATCAAGTCCAGTTATATGGTGACCTGCTTTACAGCCATCATGACTTACTAGCATAATTGTGGAGCTTTATTACAGTCGTAAGTCAAGGGCTACCTGTATCCATTTTCTGGGACAGATGCCTCATTCTACTTCATAGTAAGGCTAAACCTGAAACTGAGGCAACAGTGCCAAGAGTAAAACTGCACTTCACCCCTATTTTAATTTAAAGAGAATACAGCTGTTCAGTTAAATAACACAGTTGTTAAGGAAATCTGGCTTCCCATGGACGTTGTGTCAGAAGGTCACAAAAGATGATCACATGATCCCAGAACACTGCAACCATCATTAATAAGAGTCAGTTGCCTACTATCTGAATTTTGATTATGTGATCATGGGAATGTTTCAATGCCATGAGAAAAATGGTCAAAAGTCACTTTTTTCAGTGCTTTGAATGGTCACTAAAGGAATGATTGTAACCTTTATAATGGTTGCCAAATAGGATATCACAATGCCAACTGATAATAGCTGGACCAATTATTTTGCTTACTTAAGTTATCTTTAAATGACAGCATGCTATTAATTTCTTATTTTGCCACATGTGGGATTAATCTCAAATAATGTATTATGGTCAAAGCACATATAATTGAAGCATAGTCTGTCAGCGTATTCCACAAAGTATAGCATTATCCTAAAAACTGGATGCATGTTTTTATTAATAACAATCTATAGACATATCAAAATGCAGGTGAAACTGACATCTTGTAAAATCAGCATTTGTCAATTTTGGATAGTTATTCAGTCATCCCCATTTTTATAAGCATTTTTTAAAATAAAGCCTATTTTCTATTGTTGTTTCTCTTGTTGTATGACAAGACTATTCCTGTAATTACTATATTCGACAGCTGTATTTTCTTTCTCTGTCTGGCATTCCTAATTTGTTGACCTCTAAAACATATTCATTTTTGGGAACTAGAAGCAGTTGCTACAGATCCTATAATTGTATGTGTATAAAAATAAATTCTTCTCCAAACACACATTCACAATTGGAGACACATGGTTTTATATATGAAAGAGATACTTGGTGGTATGAAACAAAACCACTATTTTTAACGGTGTAACCAATAGACAACTTTTATTTAAATAAAATAAAATTTAAAAATAAAAATAAAATATGTAGCCATATATTTTATATTCCATAAAACTGGATGGGTTTCAGAGAATTGCCCATGTTTGAGTACTTGACAGCGTGAACAGGTCCAAAACAGAACTAATATAGCAAAGTTTCATATTCACCTTATAATCATCAATATACTATCCATCTACTTTATGTCTTAACAAGAAATGGACAATTTTATCCACATGAAAAAAGGGCAGGATTCTGTATTTTAAATTTATTATGCAAGCATGTATGGCCTCCCACCACTGCAAGCACCAAAACCATTCGTAGACAACCAGTTTGGTAAAGTGGTTAAGGCGTTGGCCTATAAACCAAGAAACTGTGAGTTCGAGTTCCGCGTTAGGCATGAAAGCCGGCTGAATGACTTTGGGCCAGTCATGCTTTCTCTCTCAGCTATATTGTTGTGGGGAAAAAGAGGAGGAGGAAAGCTTACGTTTGCTTCCTTGAATGACTTTAAAAACTATAAAGGCAGAATTAAAAAATCTAATAAAAAGAAAACCGTAGAAACAATAAAGATGTCAGGTAAAAAATCAACAACAAACCAAACCAAATGCAAAAAGGCTCCATTATTGCAACATCCAGGCCACAAGGCCTGAGGAAATTCAATGTAGTAGCAAACATTTTCCTTACAAATGTGACGTGCAACTGTTGCCCACCGATATTTCTCCTGTGCCTTTGACATCTCACCTAATAGCTATTCTGCCGCAGCTCTCCTGACTTCTTTTCTGTATACTAGTTCCTGAATTCTTCTTCCTTGCAGTGCCATAGTTCCTCCTTCCCCCTCACTGGTAATGAAAATGCTCGAAACAATATTTTACCAAAGGCATCTGACTCAATCACTCAACCTGGAGAAAGTTAAACTTTTCAGTATTTCCAATCCAAGGGAAGCAAGAAGACATAAAGAAAAGTATACATGCAAGAAAGGGGGAACCTTCACTGTGGTCAACAGACAGGAGTAGAAACATTAGCTAAGTGACAAATGGAAAGGGGCAGAGCAGTTTTCTGTAGCTTTTTTACTTTCTGTGAGGGGGATCTAAAAGGTTAAGAGGTTACTGCCACATGGATGAAGCCCCCCCATTTTTATCTGACTCAACACATGTGACCAGTGGTGGAATTCAAATATGTGAACAACCAGTTCTCTGTATGGATGCCGTTTCCGGAAGTCCATTCTGGGCCTGGGCAGTAAAATATTAGCTTCCAGTTCTGCCAAAGTGGTACGAACCAGCTGAATCCCATCACTGCATGTGACACATGTAAAACAGAGGTGGGGTTTCAGTCACACAATGTGTAAAATGGTTCTGTTTAGCCCAAGAATCATAATATTTGGCCCTTATACCACCATTCCATGTCTGGAATGTGAAATATAATTTTCTATCTGCAGTGCAAAACTCTGCTATATAAAAGTTAGGAATATTTTAATTGGGATTTCTGTCCTGACCAAGGGATTAAAATACATGAGCTTGATTCATAGATATTCAGATCAAAAAGTAGTCACGCTGAAATCAGAAGGGCCCAGGATACTAAATGGTAATTTTTTTAAAGAAATATCCTTGTACCAAAATGAGAAACACTTCACCTGATCTTTAGTTTCCAAGACTTCAGCTCTTGCACATCTATTGTAAAATTCCTGTGGTCTTGCCATAAAACCATTATTCAACCAGGTGCCCTTAAATATATTTGGGTTATAGATACGAAACAGCTGAAATTTCTGGAGCTACAATCCAAATGTATCTGAAGAACAGTGTATTTGGGTAGGCCAATTTAACAACTTTGAGATTTCTGGGAAATATCATGCAGCACCTTTGCAGTTTCACACTATGCTTTGATTGTACTATAGGAATTTAATGTGCCCTCTAGAATATATCCAATAGTTCCTCACAGGGATGCTTGCATGAAAAATCCAAAGTGGTGAGGAAAGCTTTCTAAACAGTCTCTCCAAACTGATTTCTCTCACAGTTACTTGAAGAATACCAGTCTCCTCCAAAACACAATTTGGAAAATAAGATAACAAATTACCGAAGGTTTTTCTTTTTTAATCTTCCTAGGAGCGAGCATATAAAGATCAATTTTATCTCATATTTGTGTCTTAGGCCTTGCAATGAGATATGGACTTGCCTGAATGAGTTTCGCTTCAGACTGACTATTTTCTGTTAAAACCACGTTTTGCTAATAGTATTTTAAAGCGCTGTAAGCCTGCATGTGTGTCTGTGGGTGATTGGAGGAATATACTTCGAGAACACCAGGCATACAACCATCATCTCCCTTGCATTCTATCTTTCTCTCCTCTTCCCAAATGCATTCAGGCACAGGAAAGAGGCAGTTTTGTGCCTTGATTACAAAGAAGAGATACTTACCTATGTTGATTAAAGGGGTTGAGTCAGAGTACATTTTTAAAGATTCATATTCACTGTCCATTGCCAAGTTCTTTCACTGCTGGTAAATGTCTTTATTATGCTCAGAGTCTTGTCTCAGCATGTATGGCCTTGGAAAATCATCGGACGTCCTTTCAGCTCTTAGCAGAGCAAGCCTAGTATAATTTCAACAGGAAACCCTTTGCATTGCACAGTATCAACACTACGAAGCCACAGTGCAACGTCATCTCTTTTTCTCTTCAGATCCTGTCTCCAAACTTTAGAAAGCACACTGTCAACTAGCTGCTGCTTTCAACTTTAATAATACACTTGAAAGGTGTTTATGCGTATGTAAGTAGTTTACGTTGCCTAGACCAATAGCAATGCGCTTGGGGCTGGGACTGGTGATGATCTCAGTTGGAAACAGGAACTGAAAGTACGTTTCATTTCAGCTCGTTTTGTCTATGAACAGCCTGGTTGTCCGTGTGACTGCCTGACCGTATTGTGTAAGGAAATGCATATAGTTCAATTGGGCTCTTTGGTTAGTTAGCTGCACGTATCTTAATGCATTGACTTTTTATTTTTGCCTGTTTAAAATAAAACAATACAGGGAATTTCCGTAAGGATCAGCTTGCTTTAAAAGAATAATTTCAAACATCTGGAAAGCATTTCCAATCTATCATAAACAGGAAGGAATCTCACTCATGTGACTTCTAACAAAATGATGCAAATTGAATTCCCTGCCAAAATTTACAGTTAGCTGTTTCTCTTTCGCTCCCCACCCCCCAAGGTGGAGGAAAAAAGGAAAATGCAACAAGAAGTGGATTACATCAAACCAAGAAATAGACTGAGCCCAGGAATTGTTACTTTATTAAATCAGCTTAGTCATTTTGGGGCACGTCTAGAAATTATATAGGAGCAAAGCACTAAAATGGATTGTATTTCCTTTTTCAGTACTAATCGCTTTCCTTCTAAAGGACTTGTTAGAGAAGACAAGTAATTATATGTCTGCAGTTTGGGCCAATTTTGTCTCCGCGTTGAGCTTCTCCTTTGTACTGCACAAAAACGTGCTTATAAAAATGGGATACATCTAATATTAGTGATGCCCCTCTAAAAATGATATTGAGAGTTGTTTTTTAATAGCACAATGAGAATATAGAAAAAAAGATATAGTGTGTATGTTTCTACAAACAGGTATGACTTGCTATAAGTGTATCTTTTTAAGCAGAAAGGAAAAATTGGGCCGCAAAAAATAATAATTTCATCCTTCCAGAGTCTTTGAAGCAATTCACTGTGTGACCTCCATTAATATTCACTCTTTTAAGAGCTCACTTTTATTTTCTGCAGAAGGTTTATCTCGAATTGGAGTAATGCTAGACTATTATTTAACAGTACTACAGTGCTTGTAGAGAGTTCTCCACAGGATTCTCTCAATAATTATTTCTTGGATTTTAAGGGAAATGGTGACCAGGAAGCTTACAGCTCCTCTGTAGAAACTGTTTGGATTCCTTATTTATGATCTGCTTCTGCAAATGGCCAGAAAGATGCATGCAATGTGGGGATTTATTTATTTATATTAGATTTTTTTTATCACACTATTATTATTTTTTCATAAATAATTCAAGGCGGTAATCATACATAATACTACTTCCTCCTCCTATTTCCCCACACCAATAAAACTGTGAGTTGGTTGGGCTGAGAGGCAGTGACTGGCCCAAGGTCACCTAAATGGCTTTCATACCTAAGGTGGGACTAGAACTCACAGCCTCCTGGTTTCTAGATCAGCAGCTTAACCACCCTCCTTTAAATCATAGAGAAGGGAAATTAGGGTATTTGATAGGTCAGGGTGATGTTGAGATTTGGCTCATGGCTGAAAGAAGTAAATAAAAATATGAATTGTCTTCAAACTAATTTTGAGAAATTAGGAACTAAAAAAGTGTTGCACAAGGCCTCCAAGACATTCATATGGCTTAGACAGAAATAAGAATTATGGTTAAATCACAATGTACTGACAGGGCTGGGGGAATGTTATGTCGTTTACGTCATTCATCTTTTATAAATAATTGGCTTAATATTTTTCACAAGCAGTGGAATCAAGTATTATATCTTGATATATATTATATCAAGTAATTATATGTCTGCAGTTTGGGCCAATTTTGTCTCTGCGTTGAGCTTCTCCTTTGTACTGCACAAAAACATGCTTATAAAAATGGGATACATCTAATATTAGTGATGCCCCTCTAAAAATGATATTGAGAGTTGTTTTTTAATAGCACAATGAGAATATAGAAAAAAAGATATAGTATGTATGTTTCTACAAACAGATATGACTTGCTATAAGTGTATCTTTTTAAGCAGAAAGGAAAAATTGGGCCGCAAAAAAATACAACTGCTCTTGAAAAAAAAGAAGACTGAGATTCATACAATAATTTATCCCATTCATCCCTTCACTAAAGTCCTGTCTGATATATTTACTTGTTAAAAGTATTTACATACCACTCCATATTAAAAAATATGGTTTACAAAAATGGTTTACAATCATTTGAAATTTTCAAATTTAGAAACTTTTTTTTTAACATGCAATGTCTCTTGGATTAACAGGGTTTGTAGCTGAAAAGCACAGTCCCCACAAAAAAATACACTCAGATATCTTACAATAGTATGAGATAAAATTCCTTAATTAATTTCACAGTGGAGCCAAGATAAAATGCTCACTGGTCATATAGGTGGCGCAGCAGTTAGAGTGCAGTACTGCAGGCCACTTTAGCTGACTGTGTTCAGCAGGTCAGCGGTTCAAATCTCACCGGCTCAAGGTTGACTCAGCCTTCCATCCTTCCGAGGTAGGTAAAATGAGGACCCAGATTGTTGGGGGCAATGTAAATATATATATACATTGCTTACTGGTGTACACTGCTTAGAGAGTGCTTGCACTTAAAGCGGTATATAAGTCTCACAAATAAATAAATAAATACATATAGATAACCTGATGTTTTAATGGTTTGCTGATCTCATTTTTAACATAATAATATCCCACTCTCTATCTAAGCCAGGGGTGTCAAACTCAATTTCATTGAGGGCCGCATCAGCATTGCAGTTGCCCTCAGGGTGCTGGGTGGGTGTGGCCAGGGTGGGTGCGGCCTACTGGGTAGGTGTGGATTGAGTGGGTGTGGCCTACTGGGTGGGCATGGCCAGCTCTACATCATTTGTGTCAAGGGTGCCTGGGCAGAAGTGGGATAGATCTGAGGGTCTCTGGCAGAAGGGGCAAGTGCCGAGGCATGGTCCACTGGAGGAGCCTCACTGTTCCTCTCAGGCCATTGGGGGGGGGTTATGGAGCTAAGACTGAATGCGTTTCAGCATAGATGGCCCCCACAAAATTGTACATTGGCTCCCAGCTGGCCTGGGCCAGGGCCAAGGCAGAGGGGTCGTTCCCTCACTGTTTCCAGGATGGCTTCGCGGGCCACATGAAACCACTTTGCGGGCCACATCCAGCCCCTGGGCCTTGTGTTTGACATCTCTGATCTAAGCTATCTAAGGAAGCTTATACGAGGTTATTTCATTCATAATATCAATATAGCAACTTTTATATACTAAGAAATTATGAATAGCTAAGAAATTACAATTGGCTCAAGGTCTCCCTCTTTAAGGGTAAGTAGACATACAGATCCAATATTTGATCCATTGCATCACTCTGTTTTCAAGAACATACTTTATAAAATAATAATTTATAAAACATTGATACAAATATTAAGCTTATACCATCTTCCCATTCATTTTCCTTGATTGAAACCACACTGATTTGCTTTCCTCGATCAAGCAAATCTTTATGTGGATGGAAATCTGGGCAGAGGTGGAAAGCTATGTTGGTCACCTATCCCATCTTTGGACCTCCAAATTTATGTATGACCTATCAAAAAGGAACATCCAACACATACTGTAGGCCTGCTTTATGAAATCATTAACCTAAATAAAATAGATTGAGTCTTTTCATAAGTTTGCTGAACTTTATGCCATTGGATGCAGAGACAAGGAAGATTCATAACAGTCATAGTAAGATGTATTTGTCCTATTCTTAAATAAGGAGGACAATGTCAATGTGAAAAGCACACTAGGTCTACAGAATACCTTCACCATGTCTCAACATCAGGGTTGGTCACTGTAAGTATTGCTCACACTTGAACTTATACAAGTTTTACAAGGAGTGATTGAAAAATACATGACATTCTTCATTCCATCTACAGGAGGGAATACAACATACTAGGACTGAGCCTCCAAACCTGGTAAATAATTGAGTTCAGTACATTACAATTTCTGTGTTCTAATAGGAATATCTACTTCCTGGAAGACCAGCATTGGGTCTTGCATGAGATCAATGTTCCTATCTCTGAACCAAACCAAACCCCTAAAACAAAGAAATAGTGCAAGACAGAGGCATTTGGTCTATCTGGAAGCCACAGCACAAATGTTGTTGTTAATTGCGAAGTCGTGTCCGACCCATCGCGACCCCATGGACAACATTCCTCCAGGTCTTCCTGTCCTCTATCATCTTCTGGAGTCCATTTAAATTCACACCTACTGCTTCAGTGACTCCATCCAGCCATCTCATTCTCTGTCGTCCCCTTCTTCTATTGCCCTCAATCTTTCCCAGCATTAGGCCCTTCTCCAGTGAGTCCTTCCTTCTCATTAGGTGGCCAAAGTATTTGAGTTTCAACTTCAGGATCTGGCCTTCTAAAGAGAAGTCGGGGTTGATCTCTTCTAGGACTGACCAGTTTGAATGCCAAGGGACTCGCAGAAGTCTTCTCCAGCACCATAGTTCAAAGGCCTCAATTCTTTGGCACTCAGCCTTTCTTATGGTCCAACTTTCACAGCCCTACATTGCAACTGGGAAAACCATGGCCTGGACTATAGGCACTTTTGTTGGCACAAATAGCTATGGAGCACAAATAGCTATGGAGCACAAATAGCTATGGAGAATCCAGCAGCTGGAGAGGAGGGATAAGGAAGACCTACTGGACCAAAATACCAACCTTGATCATATCAAGGTTCTTCACTTAGAAATTTTTTGAACAAGAGGAAATCATTATTTTTCACACCAGAACACTTTGAGTTTATTTCAGGCTGCCCGAACAGCAAGCTAGTGAAGACTGAAGCAGCATTCATTTATAAAAGACATTTGGAAGGTTGGAACAACCTGCCTCCAGAAGTTGTGAATGCTCCAACACTGGAAATTTTTAAGAAGAGACTGGACAACACTGGAAATTTTTAAGAAGAGACTGGACAACCATTTGTCTGAAATGATATAGGGCACAGTCTGGGTATCGCCTTAGTCCACAGGTCGGCAACCTGCGGCTCCGGAGCCGCATGCGGTTCTTTGAGCCTTCCCCTGTGGCTCCCAGCCTCCTCTGCCTTTGCAGAGAGAGACAGAGACAGAGAGAGGCAATTGCGCTTCCCTGCTTCTCTCTCTCTCTCTTTCTCTCTCTCTTTCTCTCTCTCTCTCTCTCTCTCTCTCTCTCTCTCTGTGTGTGTGTGTGTGTGTGTGTGTAAAAGAGAGTGCACTCACAGTGTTCTCTGAGGAGCTGAAAAGCTTACTGGGCAGAGCTCCTCCCTTTGCTGCGTCTCTGTAGGAAGCAGGAAGCAGGAAGGGCAGGAGAGAGCTAGCTAGCCCAGCTAGGCTGACTCAGGAATTCTGGGAGTTGAAGTCCATGAGTCATAACAGAGACGAGGTTTTCTACCCCTGAGCTTGTTGGACAACAGCTTGAAGCTTGCCAGGTGAGCAGCAGATAGGAGAGGGGGGAGAAAGAGAGAGAAAGAGAGAGGGAGGGAGAGAGAGAGAGGGGGAGGGAGAGAGAGAGAGAGGGAGGGAGGGAGAGTGTGTGTGTGTGGGGGGGGAAGAGGAGTGGTAGACCAAGGGCAGATAGAGAGGGAGGGAGGGAGAGAGACAGAGAGAGAGAGACCCTTTTGACATCTAAAATGAAGATAACACTGCATATATCCTTTTTTTACCTGTGTGTGTATGTAATTTTATTCTCTTAAAGCATTCTCTTGGTGATCATTGTTTTAATAGTATGGATATTCCCAAGAGTCATATTTTTACTTTTATTTTTAATGTGTGTGTGTGTGTGTGTGTGTGTGTGTATGTGTGTGTGTATACATACACACACATACATACACAAACACACACACACACACACACACCTATAATAAAGGTAAAAAAAGATATATGCAGTGTTATCTTCATTTTATATATCAAAAGGGTTTTGCGGCTACCGGTGTTTTGTTTTTGGTGGGAAACGGGTCCAAGTGGCTCTTTGAGTGTTTTGGGTTGCCTACCCCTGATATAGGGTTTCCTGCCTGAGCAGGGGGTTGGATTAGAAGACCTCGAAGGTCCCTTCCAACTTTTATTATTATTATGGATCATCGCACAGTCAGCCAGATGTTCAGACTGGATTTGGCATTTTGTCTATTTATCAAGTCCTTACCTAGGACCTGGGATAGGCAGATATGGATGTTTGATGGTATTACAGATATTGTTGCAGGATGGAAGCAGTTACTAGTAAGGCTGTCTTTTGCAATTGACTAATAGTGAATTTGTCAATGCCAATGGTGTTCAAGTGGTGCTCCAGTTGTTTTGGGATTGCACCCAAGGCACGTATTACTATTGGTACTACCCTTGCTTGCTTTTGCCACAGTCTTTCTATTTCTATTTGTAGGTCTTTGTATTTTGTTATCTTCTCCAGTTCTTTCTCGTCTATTCTGCTGTCTCCAGTTGTTGTTGTTATTATTATTATTATTATTATTATTATTATTATTATTATTATGGATCATCGCACAGTCAGTCAGATGTTCAGACTGGATTTGGCATTTTGTCTACCTATCGAGTCCTTACCCAGGACCTGGGATAGGCAGATGTGGATGTTTGATGGTATTACAGATATCGTCGCAGGATGGAAGCAGTTCCTAGTAAGGCCGCCTTTTGCAATTGACTAATAGCGAATTTGTCAATGCCAATGGTGTTCAAGTGGTGCTCCAGTTGTTTTGGGATTGCACCCAAGGAGCCTATGACTATTGGTACTACCCTTGCTTGCTTTTGCCACAGTCTTTCTATTTCTATTTGTAGGTCTTTGTATTTTGTTATCTTCTCCAGTTCTTTCTCTTCTATTCTGCTATCTCCAGGCACTGCCACGTCCACTATCCAGACTTTTTTGTCTTTCTTATCGACAATTGTTAAGTCTGGGGTGTTATGTTGCAGGTGCTTGTCTGTTTGAATTCTGAAGTCCCAGAGCAGTTTAATTTTATCATTTTCTATGACTTTCTCTATTTTATGATCCCACCAGTTTTTGCTTACAGGCAAATGATATTTTTTGCAGATCTTCCAATGCACCATTGTTGCTACTTTGTCATGCCGCTGCTTGTAATCAGTCTGTGCAATCTTCTTGCAACAGCTTACCAAGTGGTCCACTGTTTCTTCAGCTTCTTTGCATAGGCGGCACTTACTGTCTGTTGCTGTCTTCTCAATTTTGACTTTGTATGCATTTGTCCTTAAGGCTTGGTCTTGTGCAGCCAGAATTAGTCCCTCGGTCTCTTTCTTCAATTTTCCTGCTCTTAGCCATTGCCAGGTCTTTATTATTATCTGCTTTCCCAGCTATTTTTTTCACGTATTGGCCATGTAGTGCTTTGTCTTCCCATGCCTCTATTCTGTTCTTCATTTGGTCTTTCTTGTAGGCCAGTTTGGTCTCTCCAGTAGTTAGTAAGCCTTCCTGATATACTAATTTCAGTGCATCTTCATCATTGTTCTTCAGATATTCTTCCAAAGCCATTTTTTCTTCTTCAACCATCTGATGTACTTGTAGCATTCCACGCCCACCTATTTGCCTTGGTAGATAAAGTCTATCAATGTCACTGCGTGGATGAAGGGCATGATTCATTGTCATTATTTTTCTGGTCTGCCTATCCATTGCTTTTAGTTCTGCTTGAGTCCAGTCCACTATTCCAGCTGTGTACTAATGACTGGGATTGCCCAGGTGTTGATTGCCTTTATGGTATTTCCTCCATTGAGTTTGGATTTTAAGATCTTCTTCACTCTCTTGATGTATTCACCTCTAATCTTTTTCTTGACTTCGGTGTGCTTGATGTTGTCAGCTTGAAGGATACCCAAGTATTTGTAGTACTCTTCCTCATCCAGACTCTTAATGTTATTTTCGTGGGGCATCTTGATTCCTTCAGTTTTCACTATTTTTCCTTGTTTGATAGTAAGTGTGGCACATTTGTCCAAGCCAAACTCCATTACAATATCTTGGCTATATATACGGACAGTGTTGAGCAGTGATTCTATTTCAGATGATGTTTTTCCATACAGCTTCAGATCATCCATATGATGGGATAGTCTGGCAGATGTTTTTGATGTTTGATAGCCATGTCCTGAGTTATTCAGTATTGTTGACAGAGGAAACAGTGCAATAACAAATAGTAATGGTGATAATGAATCTCCTTGAAATATTCCTCTCTTGATATTAACCTCTCCCAGCCTCTCACCATTGATCTGCAACTGTGTCTTCCATTGTGCCATCGATCTTTGCACAAATTTTCTGATGTTTCTACTGACTCCTGTTATTTCTAGGCACTTTATTATCCAATCATGTGGCAGAGAGTCAAATGCCTTTTTGTAGTCAATCCATGCCACATTCAGGTTGGTCTTCCTTCTCTTGCAGTTTTCCAAGATCATTTTGTCTATTAGGAGTTGATCTTTTGTTCCTCTGCTATTGGGGCGGTTTCCTTTCTGCTCAGGTGGAAAGAGATTGTTTTCAACTAGATGCTGTTGCACTGCATCAGCTACTACACCAGTTAGTAATTTGAAAGTTGTTGGTAAGCAGGTAATTGGCCTGTAGTTACCTGGTGTTGCCCCTTTTGCTGGATTTTTCATTATTAGGTAGGTTTTCCCAGTTGTTAGCCACTTTTCAATTTCTCCTCCTTGTAGTATATTGTTGAACTGCTTGGCAATGAGTGGGTGTATAACAGTTAGATGTTTCAACCAAAACCCATGCAGTTCATCTTCACCTGGTGCTGACCAATTTTTGATTTTCTTTGCTCTTTTTTCTACCATTTTTGTTGTTATTACTAGTTCTTTCATTTCAACTTCTGTTTTATTTGCATCCACCTCTTTTAACCAAGCCGCATCCTTGTTGTATTTCTTTGGGTTATCCCATATCTGCTTCCAGAACTGCACTGTTTCTTCCTTGTCAGGTACTGACTGATTCCTTGCAGTTTCTCCATTGATGGATTGGTAGAAACGTTTCTGATTGGATTGAAATTGGAGGTTCTGCCTATAGTTTGCAATTCGAGCTTCATATCTACTGATTTTCCTGGCTATAGCTGTTATTTGTTGCTTTATTATTTCCAGTGCTTCCTTGATCTTCCTTGTTTCTAAGTGGTATTTCTTGATTAGGTATTCTTTGGTCTTCTTGTTCTTCAGCTTCTTTTCTTTCATCTGTTCTAGCTTGCTTGCATGTGATCTTAACTTGCTGATCTTATTTTCTAGTCTAACCTTCCATTTTTGTGGTGCACTGTTTGTTTGTTTTTCTTTTTTGTTGATTTTACATCCCAGGTATTCTGTTATAACTGCAGCTGTGCTGTACATTAGTTGGTTTGTTTCTTGCAGTGAATTGGTGCTTATACTTGATATTGCAGTATTTGCATCTTTTAATGCTTGTGCTAGCTGTTTCTTTGGAACAAGCTTCAATGCAGGTAGCCTTATTCTGTTGTTTTTGTGCTGTTCTAGATGCTCAGTTATTCTTTGTTTCAGTTCTTTTATTTCTTTAGTTAGAGGGTTTTGTTCTTCCTGAGGAAGAGGTGCCTGGTTTCCAAATGAGAACAGTTGTATATCTCTGCTGGATTCCTTCACTGCCAACTCCCCCTGGTTTGCCTCTACATTCTGAATTACTTCTGGTAAGGCTTTGATTTCTTTGCCCTGGGTAAACCTTTGCAGTTCGTCCAATTCTGTTTCTGTGAATACTTTATTTCGTGTTATAAATCGGCGTTGATCTGCTAGTCTCTGTTCTGTTATTTCTGATTCTGGATGTTGTTCTTTCCAGAACTGGTGCATTCGTTTTAGATATCCTCTTCTTGTTGGACTTGATCTGTAGTAACAGATCATTATTTCTTTGTTTTCCATCACTGTGTATCTGCGACGGGTAAACACCTTTTCTTCCAGTAGTTCTGCAGCTGCTGGCCCTGGTTGCTCAGCCAACAGTCCTGAGTCCTGTAACCCATTTTTCACCAGATATCCAGGAACTCCAATATCTAGTGCGGACCTTGTTAACCCGGGCGACGTCCGAGCCGGTATGGCATTCTGCAATTTACGTCTCACCATATTTTTTATGGGAGAGACACTCTTTGTCTGACTCCTCTGATGAGACCTGTCCAGTATGGTTGAACCTCTGGCATAGCTCTCATCTTCCTCAGAGTACACAAGCCCCACAACCACGTCAAGGTAGTGCCTCACTGGGGGTTTATTATTATTATTATTATTATTATTATTATTATTATTATTATTATTATTATTATTATTTCATAAGGAAATGTATTTTACAAAGGGTAAAGTGGTCATAATGGCCACAGAAAGCAAGATACGTGGATGAGATTTTAGCTATGTTTGCCCATGTAGTTTTGTTCTCATTTAAGAAAGAAAACATAAAATTATGTTCCATTTTCTTAATATGCATGATATCTTTTGGAACAAATATTTTGGGCATGATCAAAATTAATTCTCCTTCTATTTCATTTCATTTATTTTGAATGACCAAAGAATAATTTCCCTTCTTGTTCTAAAAAAGAGAATTTTATTTTTAAAGATTTTTTTTGCGCATTATGGTTCTATGCCAACATGTTAAGTGTCAATGATTTATTTATTTAAATGACACATTTAAACACAAATGCTATTGCCAGCTCATTCACGCTCCTCTGATACAGAGTTTGTGTTCTCATTTTCTTCACTCTATCCCCGTTTTCCTTCCACCATTAGTATAGGGCATCCGTTATTCCATCATGCATAAAGGAGGTTGCCCTTTCTTTATTTTAATTAAAGCTATTCAACCCCCACCCCCTCAAATACAATAAAGCACTAGTCCTAATTTGTAAAACCATATCAGATATAATCTCTCAGAAGGCATATTAGCATCTCCTGCAAAAGTGTTTAATGAAAGAGAACACGAAGAATGTGCCCTTTTCTTTTTTATATATATTTATTTACTGGCTTCTTGACTTGCCCTCTTCCAGCTACGCCATAGGTATGGAAGTGGAAAAGGGTCAGTGATGCATGAAGAATAAAGGCTTAATTAATTGAACTTGAACTGTAAAATGGTGCACTAGATGCGGTTAAGGCACATTCCACACTTCCCCCCCATAAAGATTGTGACATTTTTGTGGAAGTGTTGAAGACGGGGCCAGGAGCCATGAATGGATGAAACTTCATTAAAAAGGTACAGCAGGGAAGCCCTTGTCCTACTTTCTATATAGACTTTTCTTTTCCTACCCTTATTTTATTAACATTTCCTATTGAACCTCTTGTTCCAGATACTACAGCTAGTTTTTTTGCATATCACATGCTACTAGGAGCATATAAGTAGTTGGCTGACTTAGTTCTACAGGGCATACAGTCTTAGCATACGAGCCTATAGTTTGTGAAATGTGGATTCAGGAAAATATGGGAATAAATTTCCTCTTGTTTATTGCCACAGTAACTATTTTTCATTTCTTGCATAAGTGGTTCCTGGTTTTGTTTCTTGTGATCCCAGTCTTCTTAGAATATCCCAAAGATATTTCTTATCCAAGAAGTGTACCAGGAATCAATAAAATGAAAATGCTTTTATTGTTGTAAATAGTTAAGCCACAAGGTGTTTTTGTTCCTTTTTCTTTCATTTTCTGATAAAAGGCAGTTTGTCATTATTCTGAAAATACTTTTTTACTGTAGATTCATTGCATTGAATGTTCCATGGATATTTAAGGGGATGAAAGAAAAACAGCTATATCACAAATATTCAAAGAGGTTTCAAAGAGGCTCTTGCGAATATATTTCATTATTTCATTTATGAAACAGTTCATATGGCTAGTCCTCGTTTAATGACCGTTCACTTAGCAACTGGAAGCTACAACATAAGTCAAGCTACTTATGACTCAGTTCCAGTGTTCTAACAGCCACACACACACACACACACACACAGTGCCATTTAATTGCATTTTGGGTATATGGCAGCTAGCTCCCATTTACAGCCATTTGCAATGTCCCACAGTCATGTGGTCTTGATTCTAGCTGGGTTTTGCTGGTTTTCGGTGTTTACTTCCAGTTTCTGGCAAAAAAAAAATTTCATTGAAGAAAACAGATTTGCTTAATGACTACCATATTTGCTTAACAAGTGCCATGTTCGTTTAATGAGCCCCACAAAAAGTTATCAAATTGGGTATGGTCACATGGTGACTTGCTTAATGACTGCCACAACTTATAATTTTCATTCCAGGCTCAATTATCGTCATAAGTCAAGGACTACTTGCGCTGCCAGCAATCCATAGGGGAAAATACCTCATCCTTACAGACTGTAAAACTGAATGGCTTGAAATGAATGTTGTCGTATTTGTCAACAATGCTGACTCATCCAATGGATGTTTCCAGTTGGTAGCAGTAAATTCCAAATGGATTGATTTAATTATGTGCCATTAAATCAGTGTTGGCTTGTAGAAACCACAAAGACAGATTTTCTCCATGATGATCTGTCCCTAAAACTCTAAAGTACAGATGTTGAATTTGGTCCTAGGATATGCCTTATTAAGGGCTAGAATTAAAGTTTGAAAAAGGAAAATGTAAATCTTTTAATTTCCATCCAGAAGGCCATTCAAGATGTTCTGTTGCTTAGGAATCCTGTATATCTTCACAATAAATGAGTTGGTGAAATCAGTGGCAAGATGGGACAGAATAGTTTGGTGATTGTCTTGAAATGGACATATTTTATACTTGTTGTTGTTGTTAATTGCGAAGTCGTGTCCGACCCATCGCGACCCCATGGACAACGTTTCTCCAGGTCTTCCTGTCCTCTACCATCTTCTGGAGTCCATTTAAGTTCACACCTACTGCTTCAGTGACTCCATCCAGCCATCTCATTCTCTGTCGTGCCTTTCTTCTATTGCCCTCAATCTTTCCCAGCATTAGGCCCTTCTCCAGTGAGTCCTTCCTTCTCATTAGGTGGCCAAAGTATTTGAGTTTCAGCTTCAGAATCTGGCCTTCTAAAGAGCAGTCAGGGTTGATCTCCTCTAGGACTGACTGGTTTGAACACCTTGCAGTCCAAGGGACTCGCAGGAGTCTTCTCCAGCACCATAGTTCAAAGGCCTCAATTCTTTTGTGCTCAGCCTTTCTTATGGTCCAACTATATTTTATACTACCTGGCTGCATAACACTATCCATCCAGAAACATTCAAGTAAGTGAAATCAAGCAGCCCAGTTTTATGCTGGCATAGTTTTCTGCTAAGTCACAGACTGGAAGATAGCAGATAGTTTAATGTGCTCCTGTTTGGGTGAAGTTCTAATGCAGGCGCCAGGAGGCACAAATTATATATTGTGCTTTTTCTGATAAAATGTTATTTATATATAGTAAGCCAATGGTCAAGAGGAAAAGAGATAGAGCTGTTTTCCACCTTTTCCCACAAAGCTACAAACTCAGCAGTGATTTACTTCTGCTTCTGTTAAGAAGATCTGATTCTAATACCATCTTTTGAAAAATAGTGTATTGAACTTAATTGACCCTAGCAGAAGAGAATATTTGTACCTCAAGAGTGAATGGTGGGGTCCTTGATGCTCTCTAAGCTTGTTTGTTTTCTTGCAGACATTTCATTACCCAATTAGGTAACATCATCAGTGTTAGAAGGGAGTAGGGTTTTCATTTCAATTTTTATTAGGGTCATGGACCAGCACACAAAAATAAAAGATTAAAATAAAACAAAACAGAACAAGGCATATATTAATATTTCAACTGATGGTGGTCAAAGTCCCCTAATTTTACAGACATTGTAACAAAACTTGACTACTACATTCAGAGAAACTGAATCATACTGATCTGGCAACAATAACAATGACCAGGATGTTTAATCAAGTTAAGTTTTTACAAGATGAGTCCATGAGTCCCTACAGAGGGACTCACAACAAGACATGAGCTGTGGCTTCAGCATCCCCTTGTCCACAGGGACACTATCTCAGCTGATATATTTTTTTTATATCAGCCCTCCAGAACTGAAGAGTGGGTTTTCTTCTCTGTTTATATACTAGTGGCATGGGGGTGGGGAGCGGTCTTGGCAGTTCCTTGATTTCTGTTATTTAGTGTTTGATTATTTGTCTGAGTTCCATGATTAGGGTATTGTTTTCTGCTCTAGAATTAATCCCTGTGTTCATCTCTATTTATCTCATCCTTTTGCTTCCTTTGGGGCCTTTAGATTGTCTTTTTTGAAAGGCATCTAGATGTTGTTTCTCTCTATGTGCCTGTTGATGGCTGAATTGTTGAGTGCAGGCTTCCAGGAATTCTCTAGCAGTTTTGGTCTTAACAATTGAATAGGTGTCAGAATCCAATTATATTTCATCTTTAATTATCAAATATAAAAAACCCCAATTCTGCCTTCTCTGGATTCTGCCATAAGAGGGAGAGAAGGGGGAGAACAAAGGGGCTTTATGGCCCTCACTTCCTTCAGTATACTTCTAAGGAACTGAATGAGTTTATTGCAACCTCAAAGAGTTTGAATGTGGTTAGCACCAAAAGACCTTATCATAACAAAGGAGGCTATTTACCTTTCATGTAGTTTATCTGAAGTCTCCATCCAGACGGAAGAAAGGAAAAAAGGGGTGGGATTGTGATGCCTGAAACTATCACTGGAAGGGGGGGGTGATTGGGTGGGACTACTGGGGAACCCCTTAAAACCTCGAATGGGAGAGCTTGAACCCCAAGTCCTGTCTAGAACGCCTGCAAACCATTTTCTCTTAATAAAGGATCCCTGTTGGAAGAATTATTCCAAGAGTTCTGTCTTCTTAAGATGCAAAGTGGGGTGGGTCCTTACATTAGACAGGACTTGCAAAATTAATCCACCTGGAAGGGAGACCCTTGCCGGGGGATTTTGCAAAAAATTTACCATGTCAGACAATGGAGAAAGAGAGGGGGAAAACTCCCTGGAAAGAGAGCCGCTGACCCAGTTGGAACCTTGCCAGATGTTGGGATCTGAGAGGTCAGATTCCTCGGGAGAAGAAGTGGTGGAGACACAGGACCACAAGCCTCGCTGGTCGATGAACGTTGGAAAGAAAAGTGAGTGGAGAAAGGAATCAAGAAAGGTGACCCTGAGACGGGGGACCAAGCAACCAGAATGGAAGCAGGAGATGGAGAAATCCCTGCACGCAAGTGAAGAGGGAGAAGCTGGGCACCGTACTCAGACTGGATCCTAGAGAAAGCTATTGACCTGATGAAGAGAACTCTCAGCTCCCTAGGAGAGGAGAATCCTGAGCCCTATGGCCGCCCCAGCTCCTGGAGCCGCAAAGGGAGAGACACCGAGGGGGACGTGGAACCTGCAACCCCGGGGACATCTGCTGATCCAGTAGTCCCCACCCCCTACCAGACCACAGATGGCAATCTGGACGGAAGACACTACCACCAACAACGGAGGCACCGATCCATTCCAAGACGTCCACCGTTGGAGGTGAAATTCAAAGGGGAGCCAACACGCTTGGGGTTTTTCCTAACCCAAGTCCTCAGCTACATGGAGGAATACGGGCAGGACATTCCCAGCGACAAAGCCCGCATCCGGATCGTGCAATCGGCCCTGGATGGACCAGCTGCGGATTGGGTAGTGAACTTGCATGACTCCAATGCCCCAGAACTCAGTAACTTCAACCGTTTCATGTCCTCTTTGAGAAGACGATTTGAAGACCCCCGGGCTGATCGCAAAGCCCGTGAAAGGATAAAAATGATGAGGCAAGGCAAACGCCCGGTGGCTGAATATACACAAGAATTCCGGGCGTATTGAAGAGACACCGCCGAGGAAAACAATGGAGCCGCCCCCCACCTGAGCTAACACACGAACCGGTGAAATCATCGGCTACAGCCAAGAAGCAAATGGGGTGTTTCAAGTGCGGAAGAGAAGGGCATTGAGCTGTAGAATGCCGTTCCAAAGCCCCCCAGCACAACCCAGACAGATCCCCAATCAACAAATCCGGAAAGTCTTCAGCTAAGCCAAAAGAAACGGCCATGAGAATGATGGAAATTGCAGAACCCCCCACTTCTGCTCACCAAGGGGAAAGAAGTCCAGCCTACACCACAGGGCCGATGGATGCCTCAGATGACAGCTCGGAGGGCGAACCCCTGGTAAGTGGACACATCACACCCATCCTCAAGACAGTGACTATATTAATCCCCCCCATGCCGAAGCTGTGAAGGTGAAAGCCTTAGTAGACTCTGGCTGCACCCGCTGCCTCATTAGCCCAACACTAGTGGGTAATCTGGGCATCCCATCGAGGAGACTGGAACAACCAATCTCATTTGGCCAGTTAGATGGATCCATAGCAGAGGGGGTGCCAGCTACCCTAGCCACTCTACCAATACACCTCTCCCTGGGCAAACATGAAGAGGACATAACGTTTGTGGTGACCCCAGGCATGGAATGCCCATTGATTCTAGGGATGGAATGGTTGAAAAAATGGAACCCCTGGGTAAATTGGAGGACGACAGAAATCAAATTCCCGAAAGGGGACCCTATGGACTTAAAACCCCAAGGGAGGCTACCAGAATCAAGAATAGAAAAAGCATCCATAGGAGAGGAAAAAAGATTAACAGAAATACCAGAGGAATATAGAGACCTTGCTGAAGTTTTTAGTGAGGAGAGGGCAAATGAGCTCCCCCCCACCGACCCACAGACTGTACCATTGAATTCAAGCCTGGGGCAAAACTCCCGAAGCCCAGATTATACTCCATGAGCCCAAAGGAGAAGGAGGAAATGGAAAGATTTATTAAAAAAACCTAGAGAGAGGTTTCATTGAGCCAGCCAAGCCTAAAGTGGCTGCCCCGGTCCTTTTTAGAGAGAAGAAGGATGGCTCTTTACGTTTATGCGTGGATTATAGGGCCCTGAATACAATCAGTGAAAGCAACCTATACCCTCTGCCCCTCATGAAAGACATGCTGTCACACCTATCGAAAGGGAAATTTTTTTTCTAAACTAGACCTAAGGGAAGCTTACTATCGTGTGAGAATTAAGGAAGGGGACGAATGGAAGACTGCATTTAACTGCCCCATGGGGTGCTATCAATTCAAAGTCTTGCCATTTGGATTACAAGGGGGCCCTGCAGTCTTTATGCAATTAATCAATGACGTTCTAAGGGAGCACCTGTTTAAGGGGGTCCTTGTTTACTTGGACGACTTTCTTATCTTCACCGAAACAAAAGAGGAACATGTCAACCTTGTCAGAGCGGTTTTAAAGAAGCTGCGAGCTGCCCACCTATATGCCAAACTCTCAAAATGCGAATTCTACCAGGAAAGGATAGACTACCTAGGTTATCGCATATCCCCCCAGGGCATTGAAATGGACCCAGAGAAGGTCAAAGCAGTATTAGATTGGGCACCACCCCGAACAAGAAAGCAACTACAAAGTTTCCTGGTTTTGCAAACTTTTACCGCCAATTCATCCCCTCATTTGCCCAGATAGCCTTGCCCTCACTAACTTACTAAAAACGAAGGGAGCATCCTCAGTAAAACCTAGCCAGCCACTAACATGGACAATGGAGTGCCAAGCAGCGTTTGAGAGACTAAAGAGACTTTTTTCTGCCGAACCAGTACTAAGGCACCCAGACATGGACAAGCCCTTTGTAATACAGGCAGATGCAAGTGATGTGGCAGTGGGGGCTGTTCTATTACAAGAAAACAATGAAGGGGTATTGCAAACCTGTGCATATACATCCAAGAAACTCACGGAAACAGAACAGTGCTGGCCCGTATGGGAGAAGGAGGCTTATGGGATACGTTGGGCATTACTCACGTGGCGACAGTTCCTGGAAGGCAACAAAATCCCCTTCCAGGTGTGGACCGATCACAAAAATTTAGAAGCCCTGAAAACGTCCAGGAAACTCAATCCCAAACAAGCCCGCTGGTCCCAGCATTTTCACCAGTTCCAATTTCAGCTCAAACATTTACCAGGAAGAAAGAACTTCCTGGCAGATGCACTATCTTGCATGCCCCAATATAACAGCGCACGAACCACAGACTCTAGACCAATAATGGCAGAATCACAACTGGCAGCACCAGTAACCACAAGAACCCAAGCCAAATTAAAACCACAACTGGACAGCCAAACTGGGATTGAATTCAGAAAAAGTTTGGAAACAGATGAATGGTTCCAGAAAAACAAAAATGTGTGCACAATGAGAGACGGGTTGCCTTGGGTAGGGGAAAAGTTATATATACCAACAACTCAAAGAGTAACTTTCATGCACCTTTGCCATGACACAAATCAGCAGGGCATTTTGGATTTGTAAAAACTTTACATTTAATTAAACGGCAATTTTGGTGGCCATCCATGAAAAAGGACATAGAAAGTTATATTGCCAGCTGCCCAACATGTGAATCTGCAAAGAGGTTGCAAGGGAAATCGCCAGGGCTATTACAACCAGTGGCAAATCCCTCAGCCCCCTGGAGGGAAATAGCCATGGATTTTATAGTGGAATTGCCAGAAAGCAATGGGAATACTGTTATCTGGACAGTCACGGACCTATTTTCCAAACAGGTGCACTTTATCCCTTGCCAAAAAATTCCCACTGCAAAGGCCTTAGCAAAACTTTTCATCCAGCACATTTACAGATTGCACGGGGCACCCCAACGCATCATCTCTGATAGGGGAGTGCAATTTACGTCTGCATTTTGGAAGGAATTTTTATACCTCTTAGGGACCACTCAGGGACTGACATCTAGCCATCACCCTCAGACAGATGGACAAACGGAACATTGTCATTCAGTACTTGAGCAATATTTGAGATGTTTTTTAAATTTCCAACAGAGTGATTGGACGGACTTACTTCCTTTTGCAGAAGTTGCCTACAATAATGCAGTCCACTCCAGCACAGGCTACACTCTCTTCAAATAGCCAATGGTCAAAGTTTCAGCCGCATGCCAGAATTAACCCCAAACGAACCAAGGATCCCTTCACTGAAAGAATGGATGGAAAAACTACAAAACACCTGGCCAATAGTTAGAAAAGCACTAGATGAAGCTAGGCAGGCATACAAAGCACAAGCCGATAAAAAAAGAGTTGAGCCTACACCATTCATTATAGGAGAAATGGTGTACTTATCTACAAAATACCTAAAGTCCCTACAGCCCTGTAAAAAACTTGGACCAAAATATATAGGACCTTTCCAATTAAAAGAATCATAAATCCAGTAACAGTAGAATTAGAATTACCCAAAAATCTCAGGCAAATACACCCAATTTTTCATTGCAGCTTGCTGAAAAGAGAGCATCAGTCACTTCTACGGCAAAAAATCCCACCCCCATCACCTCCAATCATGGTGGAGGGCGAACAACACTTCGAAATAAAGGAAATCCTTGGCTCTAGGAGATATCATGGAGCAACTCAGTACCTAGTTGCCTGGAAACACCTCCCTGCCTCACAAAACGAGTGGGTCCATAAACGTCATGTCAGAGCCCCGAAGCTATTGAAGAAGTTTCACACAGAGTATCCTAACAAGCCTGACTAACTTTTATACCTGTTTTGTTTCTTCCAGGTGGATCTCTCTTATTTTGAGGGGGCCGGATGTCAGAATCCAATTATATTTCATCTTTAGTTATCAAATATAGAAAACCCCAATTCTGCCTTCTCTGGATTCTGCCATAAGAGGGAGAGAAGGGGGAGAACAAAGGGGCTTTATGGCCCTCACTTCCTTCAGTATACTTCTAAGGAACTGAATGTGTTTATTGCAACCTCAAAGAGTTTGAATGTGGTTAGCACCAAAAGACCTTATCATAACAAAGGAGGCTATTTACCTTTCATGTAGTTTATCTGAAGTCTCCATCCAGATGGAAGAAAGGAAAAAAGGGGTGGGATTGTGATGCCTGAAACTGTCACTGGAAGAGGGGGGTGATTGGGTGGGACTACTGGGGAACCCCTTAAAACCTCGAATGGGAGAGCTTGAACCCCAAGTCCTGTCTAGAACGCCTGCAACCATTTTCTCTTAATAAAGGATCCCTGTTGGAAGAATTATTCCAAGAGTTCTGTCTTCTTAAGATGCAAAGTGGGGTGGGTCCTTACAATAGGTTTGTTTAGGGTTGCATTCTGCAAATAAGTATTCTATAGGAGGAAAATGTTCTGCTTCCGCAGAGAGTTTGGGCTGCCATTGAAAGTACCTGTTTCTGGACTTTTCTGCATGCTGAGCCAGTTCTTTAATTCTCTGTGAGGAACCTGCAGATTTGAAAAGTGCCTACAATAAGAACTTGCCTTTCCTTAATTGTGACTAGTTCCTGACCTACAGCAAGAAATCTAGTAAGGCCGAGAGATGGCAAAACAGCTTCTGTGAGGGAAGGCATTCTTCTCCCTTTCTGCTTGTGGAAAAGAAAGATTGCCAAGAGAGATGCCGAGGCAGAAAGAAAGACAAATTGCTTTCAGTCTCTTATCAGTTTTAAGAGTTTACAGAACCACTTTCTCTTTTTATGCTCCTCAACCACAAATCTCTAAATTCCAGGCTGTTTTATGAGTTTCTGAACTGTTCCTACGAACCAAGCATTTGTCTGCCAATGCTACTTTAATATGGTGTTCAGGTCTCGTTTCTTCCCTCCTTATTCACAGCTTTGAATTGATTTTTCCCCATCAAGAAAAAAAAACGGCAATTGCAATGGCCAGATCCCTAGATTTGTCTTTATTTGTTCATCCCATATCCTAACCATGCACAAATTTGGTAACCTGCTTAATTGGGAATGAGGTTCACTGGAATGAACGATGTTCGTTTCTGAATAGGCACATGGAAGAACATTTTTTTTCTTCCCTACTGCTAGGTAGGCACATGGGGAGAGATGCACACAATTTATTTGCTGGAAATATAAAACATTTCCAAAATATTTCCAAGTATTAATACCACTCTACAATGCCTTGGTAAGGCCACACTTGGAATACTGCATCCAGTTTTGGTCACCACGATGTAAAAAAGATGCTGAGACTCTAGAAAGAGTACAGAGAAGAGCAACAAAGATGATTAGGGGACTGGAGGCTAAAACATATAAGGAACGGTTGCTGGAATTGGGTATGCCTATTTTAGTGAAGAGAAGGACGAGGGGGGAACATGATAGCAATGTTCCAATATCTCAGGGGCTGTCACAAAGAAGAGGGAGTCAAGCTATTTTCCAAGGCGCCTGAAGGCAGAACAAAAAGCAATGAGTGGAAACTAAGCAAGGAGAGAAGCAACCTAGAACTAAGGAGAAACTTTCTGACAGTTAGAACAATTAACCAATGGAACAACCTGCCTCCAGAAGCGGTGAATTTATTTATTTATTTATGAGACTTATATACTGCTTTAAGTGCAAGCACTTTCTAAGCGGTGTACACCAGTAAGCAATGTATATATATATTTACATTGCCCCCAACAATCTGGGTCCTCATTTTACCTACCCCGGAAGGATGCAAGGCTGAGTCAACCTTGAGCCGGTGAGATTTGAACCACTGACCTGCTGAACATAGTCAGCTAAAGTGGCCTGCAGTACTGCACTCTAACTGCTGCGCCACCTCGGCTCATACTGCTCCAATACTGGAAGTTTTTAAGAAGAGACTGGACAGCCATTTGTCTGAAATGGTGTAGAGTTCCTGCCTGAGCAGGGGGTTGGACTCGATGATCTCCAAGGTCCCTTCCAACTTTATTATTATTATAAAATAACCACAGGTAATGTTAATGCCTTATATAACTAGTGTTAGTTTAGAAATATCTCTTGGAGGATGGGGAGGTATACTCATTAAAAGTTTAACTCCATCAAAATTATAACGTGGCCTTTACAATAAAATGGTATAGCTAGCAGCAAGTCCATCTTTGTCCTTATGGACCGTGGGACCCGAAAATAGCCCAGAGGAGAATGTGAAGCTACAATGGAGTAGGCAAAATGTTCCCTGAAATAATAAAAACAGGCAAGAATATGGCTACATGAAACTCTTGTTGGCAGAAACAATGGAAAACCACTACAGGTAGTCCTTGATTTACAACCAGTGACTTAGCCAGAGTTTGAAGTTACAACAGACTCAAAAAGCCCTTAAGAGGCTTCAGATATGAGCTGGGGCTAGGTTGAAGGCAGAAATATGGTTACTTGGTTAGAAGACAGGAATCAACCTGTTGTTGCTAATTGCAACAAAAATTTTATTTGTTTTATTTATATTCACCTTTATTTTTTTATATAACTATAGCAAACATATCCAACATATCTTCCTCCTTCTATTCTCCCCATAACAACTGCCTTGTGAGGTAGAATGGGCTGAGAGAAAATGACTGGCCCAAGGTCATCCAGCTAGCTTTCTAAGACAAGACTAGAACTCACAGTCTCCTAGTTTCTCTCAATATACCTCTAATATATTTAATCCTCCAAAAAATATTTGAAGGAAGTCTGGGGTCTAGATTAGGGGATGCAGTTCTTTGATACCAAACTAAAAGTTGCATTTAGTGAATTGTTAGAGCGAAATCTGTCCTTCATTTTTAATAATGAATTCAAGTAGTAAAATCTCTCCTACTCAATTCCTACTCAAGACTTCTCTCTACATCTACTTTTCAATGAAGATTGGGAGTCAGACATGTTGTCCTCCAGAATGACAAGCATCTCAGTATATTTCTAAATTTAAATATACCCTGAGGTCAAACTCAACACTTGGCAACTACATGGAATGTTCATTCTGTTTTCCTGGTAAAATACAAATGTGGTTTGACGTTGCCTTCTTCTGACAATTCTTTTCAACTTTTCTGTCTGTCTTTGGAATTCCCAGGCTGTTCCCCTTTCTAAATACTAAGCTATTCTGCTTTTGAGCTCAGACAAGTTTGACTAGATACTGCTTCCTGCTGAGGCGCAGTGTGTTTTGTAATAAAATATACCTGTTTGTCTGAATGAAGGCATTGTTTATTATATTCATTTCCACAGATTTTACCATTTCTCCAAAATCAGGTTACATCAGTTAAAAGAGATGCCTTTCCATCAAACTTCTAGAAGACCTTATCTAAGGAAACAGTAGAGAAGGACAAAAGGATTGGATTTCCTAATCTACTGCCAAACATCTCCCTCATTACTAGTTGTTGGCTTTTGGTACTTTAGTCAATTGACTTAGAATTTGCAAAGCCATCTCCCAGTAGCTATTCCTTCTTCTTTGGCTGAAACTAGGCAAACTGGTCTTTCTCTTGCAATGATGTTTCCTTTAGGAGACAATTAATCTTTTTGGCTAAGATAGGGTGGCCTGTTCAGGTCCTTAAATCTTTAGGCACTGATCAGACATTCTGCAGCCTGGTTCCAATTAAGCTATCTGCAATGTAGAACTAGAAGCTCAAGCTATCTTAACACATCTGTTGGCTATCATGCAACTAAATAGCATAGGTACTTATTTTAAATCTGCCATGAAGTGACATGCAGATTCCATCAAAACTAGTCCATCTTGTGCCAGTTACTTGAATAGGTGAATATTTGCACACAGCCAACTAATGTGAGAGTTGCCAGGCAAATAAGTCAATAGTTATAACATGTAGACAAAAAGAAAAGGGTTTGAACTCAAGAATAAGCAAGCAGTGCTATGCAATTAAATATACCATCCCAGATTCAGGCTAAAGTTTTCAGATTTCATTGATAACCTTCTCTTAGTATGAAAAGATAAAACCAGGGCTTTTTTTGTCATAGAACGCCCAGAACGGAGTTCCGGCACCTTTTTTGGATGGAACCTTATAGGATAGGCAAGGCGGGTTGTATGACGTGTGTGAATTCCGGCACCTTTTTTTTTTTTTTTTTTTACAATAAAACAAATATTATTTTCATTGCTAGATGTAGGGAAACTGGGTAGTCCAATGAATAACTTTTTAAAAGGTAAAACACATATCCTTAATTTAACATCTGTAACTTAAAAATGAAGATTGGTGTTATGATGTATATGCCGGCGTACAAGGCGACCCGGCGTATAAGACGACCCCCGTCTTTGGCGCCGAGTCGCATTCCTAGAACGTCGTCTTATACGCCGGAAACTACCAGTATTTCCGGCGTATAAGACGACTCGGCGTATAAGACGACTCTGTCTTTGGCGCCGATTTTAACGCTTGCGGAAGTCACCTTATACGCCGGCATATACGGTAAATAGTTTTTCTTAAAATCATGAAAGGATGCATATACTTAGCTGTTTTGTTTTGTTGAGATCTTCAGCTGCAATATTTTAACCCTTATATGTAGTCAAATACAAGTAAATAGAATTATAATTGTTGTGATGTCTTTTATACTGGGAATCTTAATAGCATAGCACTTCATAGCATAGGGCAAGTGATGAAGTAAAGAAAAATATAAGGTAAAGAAACAGATGAACGACCACCATCATTCCAGAGTTGCTGGGGCCCCCTTCTTTGCCGCCTCTCCGGGGCGGCTTGGACCCTTTAGGGTCTCCAGGCAGGACGAAAGTTAGCCATGGAGGCACGGCAGTCTGCAAGCCTGCAACCAGTCACTACCACGCAGGACCGGAAGTCTCTCTGTAATTCATTATTTTAATGTAATCCTTGTCATCCATTCTCTAGCCATTAACACTTCCTTGATAAAAAAATAATAATAAGCAAATCCAGAGTTGAGTGTTACCAGGCACATGTTCCAATTTCCAGCAACATAACAGATAAAATCTTGGAAAGGGTGGGGTGGGGAAAGATAAAACCAAACTTTACTGGAATCCTCCTGAGATGAGATCATAAAAGCCACTTGTCAATCTTTTGAAGACACCTGACAAAACTGAATAGGGCCTTTGGCATGTAGTTCTGAGAAACTTACAAAACGCTGGGGATTTCCTCAATATCATAAACTAACTAATGTACAGGCCCTGCAGTTGGAGATTATAGAAGCATCAAGAAATAACCTTTTTACAGTTTCCATAGGTATACCATTTACCAAGGCCGAGTCCATTTACTTACTGCCAAGTCTAGGCTGAAGACAGCTCTGGCAAAAGTCCAGATGTTTCTCTCGCCCCCCTACTATTCTTTTAAAAATATCTTACAGTAACTTACAATCAATAATTCCTGCAGTGGAATCTTACTTACAATAATGAATGTAGCGCATAGGGACCCTGATTATTACTGTATTTAACCCAAAGGAAGTTTCCAGTGGGAATGTCATCTTACATTCACCCACAGAGAGAATGTGAAATGGAAGAAAAACGTGGGGAATATTCTATCTGTTTGTGGGCTCTCTAACTAATATCCTGGAGGCAGAAGCAATGGCAGCAGCTTCTTTTCTCCTATGTCACAGTAGTAGATGGTCTGCTGCTATAACAGAAGTATTTGGCTAGCATTGTCTTCTGCCTTTTACCCTTGGATGAGGAGAAACTTCATATAACTGAACAGAAGTCTACAGCATGCTTATCATGTAATGGTAAGGGATATCAAATTCAGCAAGGCTTATCACAAAACATAGTCATATTCTTGTTGAACTCAGCCAAGTATCTCTTCAGTTTTTAATTTTTATTTCCTGCTTTCTGATCTTCATCTACATTTTCCACCCATTTCTCTTTCCTTTAGTTTCTAGTGCAGCTCATTCCATCAAATTTCTGCCAGATGGAGAGATGGGAGTGGATGTGAGCATATAGACAGTACATTTACTTTGTACGTGGAGTGAGAATGACCTCAGTGTGTAAAAACAATTGTATGAGAAGGTAATTTTAATCAATCCAGTTATTAATTGGTTTTGTTTTTCCCTGCCTACCAATTTTTTTTTTTTTTTGAATATGGCTTCAGGCTTGTGTGCATATAGACACAAATCTAAGTATACAAACGTATTACATGCACACATTACAGTTTCACGGTGAAACTTTCAAGTTTGGTTTCAGGTGGAGCTTGCAACTCTTGTTGACACTATGGTAATGAAACTAAGCATTATGTAAGCATTAGTTTTGTTCATATTTTTGCCTAATATTTCTTTTTTTTAAAAAAGGAAATACACCTTACATTGAATGCTGTCATAAAACCGCTGCGTTTATCTGATTCCAGATAGACACAACAGTTTTCTTTTGCATTCAGTAGTCGGGTGAATTCTGAAAATAAAAACAGGCTTTTTTTCAGTTGAAATCACAGAGCCAGAATTTGAGGCTAGTTAGGAATCTGCCACAGAGTTTAATGGAAACAACACTTGTTGCGTGGAAGCAAAAACAACAATAACAACAACAACAAAGCAGATTGCTGTGCATAATCAGATAACAGATAATAGGATTTGTGGCTTTCCATAGTTCATTAAACACACACACACACACATACACACACACACACACACACACACACACACACACACACACACACACGGAATAATTAATTTCAAGACAAAATACATTTGAGATGATTGTTAAAAAAACTACTATATAATGGGGGGGGGGTAACAAAATGTGGATTTTCCAGTATTTCTTTAAAAAAAAAATATCTAAAAATCAGCAGAACAGATCGATGGATACAATCCTAAGGTAGATAAAACTTTTCCGGAGTCTCCAAAGACACTTCAGAAGATAATAATTTAGGTTTTCCTGCTCTTGTTTCAAAAGCCAAGAAGAGAATGAATCCAAATCTTAGTCAGCTGATTTTTTTCAACTGTTTTCTCCTCAGGGCCAAGGATTTTCAAACTGTACAATTAGTCAAGGTCACTCCTGGCAAACTTGAAGTCACAAAAGCTTGACAACCATCGGCTCAATTTACCCAATTATATAAATATTATATGTATACATTCTAAACAAAGAAAGCACCAAAAAGTTCAGAATAAAATGTGTGCAATTAATGGAAATGCTTTAGTAGGCATTTTATTACAATAGGTCACAAAAAAGTAAGTCCTTGCTAACCAAAAATTCTAATTTAAAGCACAATAATCAAATTCAGAATATATGGTCTATAATAATGATCTTTGTTTTAAAAAAAATTGTAAATAGAAATATGTTCTGTACAAAATAATGGTCAACTTAGATAAATCTGATCTCATTCTCCTACAATGCATTCTTGTTCTAAGTTTAGAATAGAAAAGAGTTTATAAAACAAGCATGTCAAACTTGCGACGTCACATGATGTCGCACGACATATCGGAGCTTTTTTGCCATTGCCAGCAATGGGGTGGGTGCGGCTCCGGTATGATGAAACCGGCCTTGGGCTGGCAGTTTGATACTCCTGTTATAAAAGGAGTGTTGATTGAATGCCAAAGAAAAGACAAAGTTAATTTAAAGTTAATTAATAAAGTTCAGAGAAAGCTTGTAGATCTTCTCTAGCCATGATCTGGACCAAAGCTATCCTTTCTGTACCAGTCTGGTATTGTTATAGGTACTTATATATTGTTTATTTGTGTTATTTAATCTGAATTCATAAAAGGAGAAACATATTTCTGCATATCAGTTTCTAGTTGAAAATACAGACATAATCAGCAAGAAGTTACAAATGGAAGTCACAAAAATATATCTACACAAACGCTAGCACAAATACAAAGCAACATTCACAGTCCTACAAATCATTAAAAATGATCTTTGTTTTATCTTCCTTAGTAGCAAAGAAGTATTCTAGCCTGATCATTTTTCTATGGCTTATAGAAACAAAGAAAGAAAAAAAATTCCTATCATTTTTATTCATGGTATTTAAAGGCCTTGTAAGTATCTTTTCCTTAAATGCCCTATGAATTTTTAAAATCATAGGATAATAACATTGAAAAAGTTCTTTGTTTCATTCTTTCACATGTAAATTTTTGGATGTAAGTTTTTTAAAAACATGATGCTGTTTTCAATATAGAAATTCATGCATATTCCTTTAAAATGGACATTTTGGTGGAGGTTTTTTTTGGTTTTTTTTATTGAAAATTTTTAAATTTTTTACAGTAAAATCCCCTTCCCCAGTCCCTCCCAACCCACCCCCAAACCCTCCCCCAATCTTCCCAGAGCTGAATACAGGCTTAACTAGAACTTAAAAGAAAAAAAAGAAAAAGAAAGAAAGAAAAAAAAAAATTTTTAAACCCAAATAAACCTTAAACAAATATAGTTACAATCAATAAACAAATTGTAAAATACTTTAATTTGTTAATAATTTAACAAATTATTCAAAAAGCTAAACAATATTTTCTATTATCATACCTATATTATATAAAGTTTATCCATCTTTCTTTATTATCACCATCAAAAACACACATATAAACATTGTTTGTACCATTAAAATTCCCTTATACGTATTTATAACAAAATATTCCTTTAAATGCTCCTTAAGTTTCTAAACATGCACTACTTATCTAAAATTTTCATTCAATCTCCCTAATATCATACATATATTATATAAAATTTATCCCTCTTTCTTTGTCATCACAATCCAAAATACACATATAACCATTAATTGTACCATTGAAATTCCCTTATACATATTTAAAACAAAACATTCCTTTAAATACTCGTTGAATTTCTAAACATAACACTTCTTATCTAAAGTTTTCATTCTCCATAATCTTCTCTCCTCTTTTCCAATGACCAGTTCCATCCGCAATGGACTATAAATAACCTTGGAGAAATCTGTACATTTTTTACCCATCTCGCTTAATCAGTAACCTCGAAAAAACTGCTTGAAGATCTACCATTGAAAATTGCGCCAAAGAACTCTTAGATCTTGCTTCTCCCACAGACTCAGAAACAAATTCTTGTAAAACATCCTTAACCTCCTTCTTCTGTTGTTCCTCTTCCTTGCGTTTATATGCTGCCCGAGTCATTCTCTGCTCCTTCATCTCCACTTGTTGAGACCCTTCAGTCTGTGATTGTCCAACTTTCATCAATACAGCTTCTTCAGGCTGCAATTCTACCTTCTTCTCTTCCAAAACCTTAAAAGTTATAGGTGACGATGAGCATACTCCCAGGACCGAAGTATAAAACTCCTTTGCTTTAAAAACAGTATTAAGTCTATAACATGTCCTCGCATAGCTCACCACTATTCCAATCGGGATATCCCCTCTGAACGGCGTCTGCCTCTTTTTAAGTTCATCTGCTAAAAAAGCAAACTCCTTTCTTCTTCTTAAAATTTTAGATGGAATCTCCTTTAAAATTATAACATCTTGTGCTGCAATCTGAAACCTCTTATTATAAAAAACTTGTATAATTTCATTGCGTAGGGATCTTTTCCCAAAGTAAATTACCACATCTCTTGGCAGTTTTCTTTGCTTTGCAACCCAAGAGTTAACTCTAAATATTTTTTCAATTTCTCTGAGTATTTCCTCTTTTTCTCTGTCCAAAATCACAGCAAAATCATTTGCAACCATCTCTCTCAGATCTCCTTGCAGATGTTCACTCAAGCCTCTGATTCTTAAAGCGAATTCCATCTCTCTACATTGAAACATAAGAATCTGATCTTGAAAATTTTCCATCTTTTTTTCCATGCCATCAAATTTTCCCTCCAAGACCTCCACTTTATCTGCAACTTCTTCAACACGAAAATCCAACTTTTCAGCAACAGAGGCAAGTCCTTTTAAAGCCAAAACTATATCTTGCCTCAAGATCTTGTTATTTTCCACTAAAATTTCTTTCACTTCTCCCCTAATTTGAGATATAGCATTTCCCATTACATCTTGCAAATCTTTTACCGTTAGTGACTGTACAGAAGAAGAGGGTAATAATGTTGATTTAGGTTGTTGCACTGGTAATATCACCGAAGAATTGTAAAAATTACTGGGCGTTTTGAAGCCATCTTAAAAGAAAAAAAATTATTTTCCTCTTTCCTCCTTCTTAAAAAATACAAAAAAAAGAGTTAAACAAAAGAGAGGGAGATTATCTCAAAAAACCCAAATCCTCCTTCAAAAAAAATCATTGTGATAAGAAAAAGAGAAATAGGAAAAGAAAAAAAAAATTAAATAGACAAAATCCATTCTGTCTCCTTAAAAGAAAAAAACTTCAAATCGCCATTTTACTTTCCCCCTCAACAAAGGAAAAAAAAGGAAAATGAAAGTAACTCTTTATACTTGAAATCCAAACTTAAAATCCAAATAAAATCAAAAAATAAAATCCTCTAATCAGCTCTGTCCGCTTTTTAAATAACTCACCAGTTCTCTTTAAGCGCGGAGGTGGGAGCGGCGTCTTGCTTTGTCCCAAACAACAAGGGACAAAGGCACCTGAGAAGCGGAGACACCCTGAACTCTGTGGGAGCACTCCTTTTACCCCAAAAGAAACTCCTTTGGGGATCTCAGAGGCTCAACCACTATTCAGGGTGAAACTCCCCTCCCTCCCTTGGCCCGGGAAGGAGGTTTCAAACCGTGGAACAGCTGATGCCTGCTGTTCTCAGTGGTTTTAACGCTGTCTCAGGAGGACGGCTACAAAGTAGCCGCCATCGCCAGCGCTATACCACCGGAAGTCGGTGGAGTTTTGATTAGGGCAGGGGTCCCCAAACACCGGTCCATGGACCGGTACCAGGCCACGGCATGCCAGCAACCGGTCTGTATAAACAAGGAAAGCCCCATCCGTGGAATGCAGGCAGCACACAAAACCACGCACTCTCCGGTCATGGAAAAAACTTTCTCCACAGAACCGGTCCCTGGTGCCCAAAAGGTTGGTGACCTCTGGATTAGGGAAAGAGAAACACAAATCAATGTTTGAGGTAGCATTTGTGAACCTACAAAATCTGGTGGCAATGTCATGGCCAAATTTACCCACAAAGAAAATCTATGGCAAGAATTTTTTATTTAAAAAACAACAACTTCCTAATGCTCCTTACTTGCGTTTAGCAGAAATCCATGCCTATAAATGGATCTTTAAAATATTATTTTGAAACATAAGTTAGTTTAGCCTCTGTTTTTCTGCATCCATAGCTACTCTTTTCTTCTTTACTGCCGGATTTGGCACAGTTGGCAAGAATTTGTGTTATCATTTGAATAATGCTAAGTTTCTAATTGCTAAGGAAATTATAAATATTATTACTATCACATGAAGTAGGAGAGCTTCAGAATATATAATTAATCTCTAAAGTATTCAGATTTTAAATAGTAAGCTAGCTAAAGTTGTAATAATCATATAACAATTCATTTAACAGTTTTTCAATTAAAATGCTGTTTTAACATCACTAAATAACTCTGAGAGCACCTTTTTAGAATTCATACAATAGGCGTATTATAGAGCACTACTAAATGCTGCCACGGCTTTACCTTAGCTTCACATTGCTGTGAGTAATATAATTTTATTGATTTAGACTGTACATAAAGCACTACTACATGCTGCAGTTTCATTGATTTCACTTTTAAAATCCTGTTAAAATAAATTTGGCAATTTTATTTTCTCAAAAATTGAGTGAGATGTCATATAAGCAGGATAAATTCTTGGTATTTCTACATTCAGTGATATCTGTAAGCAAAAGTCATATACCATAATGGCTCTATCTGAATTAACACGTACGTTCTCCTGGCATCTACAGACAACCCTTGACTTAGGAGTCCAGAATTATAGTGATAGGTTGCACTTGTTGTTAAGCGGGTCATCATGTGACCATGCCAAATTTTACAGCCTGTTTTACAACAGTTGTTAAATGAACACAGCAGTCATTAAGTGAAAGTGGCAGTTGTTAAGCAATCCCAGCACTCATTAAGCAACCGCAGCAGTTGTTAAACCAACCCATTGTCCACAATGGGCATTTTTTATCGGAAAACAAGTAAATACTGCTTTCATCAAAAACTTCGTAAATCTCAGTCATGTGACTGCAGGATGCTGTGGGCCAATTACCAAGGCCCCAAATGCAATCATATGATCATGAGGGGGCGGAAGTGCTAAAACTTCAAATCCAGGTCGTAAGTACATTTTTTGGGGGGTCTGACGTAACTTTGAATGGTTGCTAAGCAGACTAGCAGATATAGGGCTACCTATACTATATCCAATTGAACACCCAAAGCTCTCGGATGTGGGCAGGAAAAATCTGGAAGAGCACTAGATGGCAGCAAAGAGTTATGGAAAATGATGACCTGCTGCTGCCAGATATGGTAATCCTTACTGTCTCCGAGGATATTCATGCACCTGAATGGGTCCCATTTTAAAAGCTTGCAGTTCATAGAAGTGGATATTTTGCCCATCTTTCTTTCTTTACATGGGAAGGTCCCATAACTGACAAGCAGAAATTTAATCCTGCATTATATGTTTGAGCTGTTTTGAGCATAAATGTGTTGCTTTGGTATTACCAGCAGGAGTCATTTTAGCTGTTTTCCAAGTTTGAAAACTCCTTTCCTTGCAATGATGTCCTTCTGCCTTTTGTTTAAATATGCTTGTATTAGTAGGAATAATGTGTAAAGAATATCTATAGTAGTAGAAATTGTGACAGACACGGCCCTGGAACCTAGAATTAGAAATCATTGTATAAAAGAGTTATGCTATCCCAAAGGAACCATGAGAGAACTATAAGTTTGGATATTGCTTCAAAGAAAATGTTTTTGTTTTTCCGATAATCAAATTCCTGACGGATAGGCACAGGATTGGCAGCCAAGCTCTGTTTTCTGAAAGGCGTGACTGAATCTTACAACAAAGCCATTTCACAAGGCTTCTATTAGTGTCAGTGCCAGTTTTAAAGGGTTACCTCTGGGTTGATTTTGTAAAATAACCTAGCACATCCCTGGAGGCATACATTTCTCAGTATGTACTGTAAATATTAAACAAAGTTATCAGCTGTCTGTTGGGGGGGGGTGCTTTTGATTTAAGAATTGTTTCAATAGAAAGGATGAAAGATTGTAAAAAAAACTGGCATGGGCCAATTTATTTTTTAGAATATTGAGAGAAACAATAATTTAATTAAGCAGCGAGACTGGTGGCAATCTCCATGATCTTCTAACAACCTTCTGGGGAGTTATTAAGCTTATTAAAGAAGAGCAAAACAGACTAAAAACAACAACCTTTTATAAATAAGACTTCCACCATTCTGTCTCTTTTCACTTTGTCCATCCCTTTCCTTTACAAAGAGTATGTCAAGTGAAAGTCAATGGACCAGGTTGCAGTCAATCAAGCAATTTTCCCAGTGTTTGTAAATCTGGGACATCTTCAAGCACCTGTACCCGTGGTGGCGAACCTATGGCACACATGCCACAGGTGGCACGCGGAGCCATCTCTGGTGGCACGCGAGCCATTGCTGGGCCGAGCTGCTCCCTCCTCCTCTCCGCGCATGCATAGTCTGGGAATAGGTGAGAGGCTATAAAAGGAGCAACTTTCTGCGGAAGCAGCATTTGCTTTAGACAACTTGAGAGTGAGCACGAGTAGGAGTGGACAGCGAGCGAGTGAGCAAGCACAAGCCGACAGCTTGGTGGCCACATCCACTCAGTGGCCATGCCCACCCGGCACCCAGTGATGCATAAGTGGGTTTTGGTTTGCAGTTTGGGCACTCGGTCTCTAAAAGGTTCGCCACCATTGACCTATACCAATTCTTTCTTCAATAGAAGAGAATCTTTGTAAGTCAGGTTAATTGTGAGGTCCTTAGTGCTCTCTGAGCTGGCTTGTTTTCTGGAAAACGTTTCATTACCTAACTAGCAGTGGTGGGATTCAGTCGGTTCGCACCACTTCGGCAGAACTGGTAGCTAATTTTTTGTTGCCCAGGCCCAGAATGGACTTCCAGAAGCAGCATCCACACGGAGAACCAGTTTTTCACATATTTGAATCCCACCACTGCTAACTAGGTATCATCTTCAGTGCCAGAAGGGAGTGGCTTTCTTTTCTGTTTATATATAGTGGCTTTTTCTGCCAGTGTTGGTGGGAATGTTGTTTTCTTCTTGGTAGTTTCTTGATTAGGTTGTTGTTTGCTGTTCGATTATTTGCCTGAGATGGTAATTCCTTGATTGGGATATTGTTTACTGCTTGATTGGTGGTCTGGTATTAATCCTGCTGTTAATCTGTTTTTATCTGGGTGTTGAATGCTAGCAAAAAGATGTTCTGGTCTTTTTGTTTTCTTTTTAGTTTTTCCATTGTCTGCTTTGAATGGTATGTGTAAACATTGTTTATCTCTATGTGCCTATTGATGGTTGCTTTGTTTGAGTGCATATTCAAATATATCAAATACCTTAAATCATGAATCTGAGCAACCTCTGCCTTATTACCAACAAATCAGAGCAACACCCATGGGATTACTACTCTCAGGAATCTTAGCAGAGACAGAAACAGTACACAACAACCTAATCAGGGTACTACCAAGAATAAAACCACACGACACCTGACAAGGAAAGCCATTATATACAAACACAGAGTAAACCCCACTCCCTTCTAGTACTGAAGAAGTTACCTAGCTGGGTAATAAAATATCTGCAAGAAAACATCCAAACTCAGAGAGCACCACAAGGGCTGCACAATTCTTTCCTCATAATACAAACTTTATTTCACAAGTTGTCATCAGCCTAAGGAATTCTTCTATTTACTCAAATATTCTTTCATGAAAGCTACTTCCTGGTATTGAAGACTATATTGAAATAAAAATCTCTGCTAACATTCTTCTACTACTTTCTGGGGCTAGGGTATAAATATGGGATGGCTCCTGATTTCTGATCTGATGTGACATTGAGATACAATCTGCCTTGCCATTTCAAGCCTTCTGTTTTTCTACCTGTTTTCTACCTATTTCAAAGAGTTCTTAAGTGTTTCAGTATTGGGAAACAGAAAGCCTCTTCTTGTGATTTCTGATCAGAACCAAACCAAGATATTCTAGCAACACTAAGGAGATCGCTTCAGATCCACATATGAAGTGAAATGACTGTATGGTTTGGTGCTCGTATTATGTAGGGCAGTGTTTTCTTAACCTCAGCAACTTAAAGGTTATGGACTTCCAACTCCCAGAATTCCCTAGCCAACAGGCCTTAGTTTCCTAAAAGAGGACCTGGTATAATGACAAGTTACCAGTAGAATCATTGACTGATGACCATGGAGCTTGATTTGTTTGGAACTTGAATGGGAAGACATTTGACAGTGTTCTTGGAGGCAAGGTAATAAATGTTTTCCTGTATCCTCCCACTGAACTTTCCCTATAGAAAGTATGAACAACCAATTAACTGGGTAATTGGAAATAAACACACCATCAGCAGCACCGTTTGCCACCTGCATATAAAGCAAATTTAAATTCAAACAGCATTTCAGATATGGAGAAGGATTTACAATGATTACCTAAAGATGATCCTTTCAGACAGTTTTCAGATATTTTTAATTGTGACCCATTTGGGAAAACTATGCATTTCTCTTTCTAAAAACAAACATATAAACAAGCATTTAATCTGATTTAAATACAGATGTAGCTGTATCCAATTCATCCTTCATCAAATTAATATTTGATTTTTGGAGGACGCCTAACCGGAAATCATCTGAAAGAGGTACAGTGTTTGAATTGTGAGAAACAGACCCATCTGCTATATACAACGGGGATTCAGAAGTAGTGTTTACCTGACCTTAATTCATACAAGTATGTTACAAAATTATTAAATAGTTTCAGGTTACAACTTTCACTTGAATATGAGCTATCTTTGGCCAAGACAATGAAAATGGATGGGTTTGCAGCTCACATATCAGAGGGCCAATTTGCTGCAGTGGTTAAGGTGCTAGCCTAGAAACCAGGAGACTGTGAGTTCTAGTCCTGTCTTTCACAGGAAAGCCAACTGGATGACTTTAGGCTAGTCACTCTCTCTCCGTCCAACTCACCACAGAGTTGGGGAAAATAAGAGGAGGAAGGAATAGTGTGTGTGTGTGTGTTTGCCACCTTGAGTTACTTATAAACTAATAATAAAAGTGGAATAAAAGAAATATCTAAATGAATAAAAAATAAATACCTTGTGCACTCTGAATTTATAGAAAGACAGTTTGGAATAGTGGTTAAAGGCACTAAGCTAGAAATCAGGAGGCTCTGAATTCTAATCCTGCTTTAAGCATGAAAGCAGCTGATGATTTTGGGCTAATCACTCTCTCTCAGCCCTAGAAGAATGATTATTTTCATAATATTGTCACGAGTCAAGACTGACTCAAAGGTGCACACACACACACACACACACACACACACACACACATCTGTATCCAAAGGTATCGCTATGGCGGCTGTAGAAACTATTCATCAGGTTTTTTGTTTTATCAGGGAGGTTATTTTACCAGTCACCCCTGATATTTTTTCCATTGGTATGAAATGGGAAAACCAAACAGAGCAGTAGTCAGGGAAAATAATTCATGTATAATAAAGCATCAAAAAATCGACCCAAAGTCATAGCTGCACAATTCCTTTATTATGTCCAATCAAAATGATAGTAAGGGGTATGCAATCTTTCAAGGTCACCAGTTTTCAGGTTCTCTTCCTTCTGCAGAATATTCTAGGGAACTTTGGCAGCTCACACGCTGTTTTGTGTCACTGCGGTTTAACCCGATAAAGGTATTAAGCAGCTGTATATTTCGGATTTATTTTTTGTGATATATTATTTTCAGAAAAATCAAATTCATTTGGAAATACTACCAAGGAAAATTGGCTTTGGATCATGCTAGCATTCAAGTCTTTCAGGATCTCAGAGTTGGAATGGCGGCATTTTTTTTCCCTATCCCATGAATTGGGGTAAGTGTAAACGTTACTAATAACCAAAGATGAATAAAGATGATATAGTTCTTAAACCATTCTCACTCTGAGTTTCAAAAATAGTGAAATCTACTGGGTTACAATTAAAGTAGTGCTGTTAATGCACTCATCAACAATAAGCACACTAGATCTTCTATTTGTTTGCTTGTTTGTTTGTTTATTCAGCAAATTTAGTAAACAATCAGACATAAAAGCTAACTTATCTTGAAATTTAGTTTTATTTCTTTCCCTTTCAGAAAATATATATATCCCCTTTAGAGGTTAAAACCCTCCCTTATTTTCATTATAAATTTCTATAACTTTGCAGCAAAGTAGAACATGCATTTTTTTTTCTTTCATAGTTCAGGAAGAGGGTTCAACTTCATAGTTTTGGATAAGTAACCTTTCTGTGACTGAGACTTTTAAGTGAAGCCAAGATATTTAAAATAACAGTGCAGGGCCAAAATGAGCAAGAGCTAAAGTTAAATGTATATAGTCATCCCCATGTTATATTCTTTGCTTCAGTCTCATTAAAAATTCAATTTGGTGGTTACATTTGAAAGACTCCAGGAACCACATCCTGGGTTTAGAGAAACATTGTAGACTTGGGTACATAGACAAATTATACTCCGACGTGTCTGAAGCAGCCCACAAAGATTTAGAAATGATATTACCTGAATTATATTCTGAATTAAAACAACTTCAGTTGGATAACTTTTGAATTAAGAGAAACAAATCAATGGCTACATCTGAGAAATATATATACTTCTTTAAATCTTTAGTTTTAATACAATTTCATAGTTCATTATTTTTCAATGACCTTACGCTCATACTGTAGTTGCATTTCTGCTCCAATATATCTCCCAGGGAATCTCCATGTTGGAAGTTAGACATATGTGCACATGCAAAACACATGATTCACTCATATTTTTTGTACTTCCATATATTACCATTACCGTTTTTATGAGACCCAACAGCTGGTTTGCAGAACTATGGGAAGGAGGCCATTTTATTAATGTACAGTTAATTTTGCTCACTGATTTATTTTATTCTGCATATCTGCTGACAAAGTTTTCAAACAACAAAGCAATTATTAAGCATTGCAGTGGGGGAGTGTGTTGTGAGTTTGCACTGAAAAATGATGAAATCAATGCTGTAGTCTACAGTGCAATAAAACATATCTGTTATCCTTTGATTAGAATTCTGCAGAAGGAAGGAAGGAAGGAAATTAAAATAAGGCCAATTAAGATCTTTCTTTGAGTGCCTGATGCTAATATCTCGCAACTACTCTATTGCTTTGAGATTAAAAGGGACCATGTTGAGGACTCTTCCACTGAGTAATAAAATGGAAGTTGGATATCACTGATTAACCATTAAGTTTAAATATCAGTTATGTTATTATTGTACCACTGACAGTTACAATTAAATTATGTGAGCCATAGGAAAAGAGTAGAAAATTTTCAGTGTTTGGGCCAGCAGGACCAATTGTGAAGCAATCTATATTATCTCTTGTACTATTGTAAATAAACCACAATGAATATCATTAGCCCATAAAAGTATTGTTAATATAGGTAGTCCTCCACTTACAACAGTTCATTTAGTGACCATTCAAAGTTACAACGGCACTGAAAAAAGTGACTTATGACCATTTTTCACACTTCGACTGTTGCAGCATTCCCCGTAGATACATGATCAAAATCCAGATGCTTAGCAACTAAGTCATATATTTATGATGTGTCCCAGGGTCATGTGATCACCTTTTGTGACCTTCTGACAAGCAAAGTCAATGGGGAAGCCAGATTCATTTAACACTCATGTTACTAACTGAATAACTGCAGTGATTCACTTAACAACTGCAGCAAGAAAAGTTGTAAAATGGGGCAAAACTCACTTAACAAACTTTTCATTCAGCAGCATAAATTGTATCTTTTGCCCCTTTGCCCAGCTGAACATCAAGTGGCAAAAGGCAAATCAAAATCATAGTGGCTAAGCTAGGCAAATGGAATCTATTCAACAAACTCATTGATATTCTTTCATGGTATAGGCCAGTGGTGGCAAACCTATGCATGGGTGCCAGAGGCGGCACTCAGAGCCCTCTCTGTGGGCACGTGCGCTGTCACCCCAGTCCTAGGCCTTCAGCTGGGTTTTATAAAACTTTTTTGCTTTAGGCCTCCACCAACCTTTTACAAAAAAAAAAAAAAGGTTCAATCAATTAGTCAATTTCAACTTCTCACGGGAAAAAAAAAGATCTTGCAAAGTTGGAATTGATTGATTGAACTTTTTAGTCCCACTCAGTCTGCCATTACCACCGCAGCCATGCCCAGCCAATGGGCCACACGCAGCCAATGGGCCACACCCACCCGGCACCCGACAATGCATAAAGTGGGTTTTAGGTTGCAGTTTGGGCACTCGGTCTCTAAAAGGTTCGCCATCACTGGCATAGGCCATAGGGCAGTGGTAGGCAATCGTGGCTCTTGTGACTCATGAACTTCAACTCCCAGAATTCCTGAGCCAGCATGGGAGTTGAAGTCCACGAGTCATAAAAGAGCCAAGGTTGCCAACCCCTGCCATAGGGTATTCTTCAGCCATAAATAAACGCCTTAAAACAAAAGTCTTCTCTTTAGACCTCCAAATTAAGAAAAAGAGGGATTGAAGTAGAACTTTATAACTGATAAGATGATTATTTAGATCCAGTAAGAGTCAATTTGTATAGGAATGTTACAAGCCCTTGTCCTTTGCCAGTCACCTCTTTACGAGCTTCCTTAGGCCGTGAGCAATGGATGTTGGATTAATGCTTTCATGGGAAAGGAAGGAGAAAGGAATTCTCTGTACCTGTTTGTTCCCTGGCTCATGAGTGAGGCCCAGGTGGTCTTTTCTTGCCATGCTTTTCCTTCCTACAAGAAAGGCATCTTGTAACATGATCACCAGAGAGTGAGGAATGTAAACACGGCAATGATCTGTTAAATATAATTTTGCACCATCCCTTCAGCAGGAGTGCCCGGTTGCAGAGAGTAAGGAAGATGATTTTGGTAGAAATATCCAAGAACTATTCCCAAGGTAAAGATAGATAGCCAGTTTGGTCTAGTGCAGGGGTAGGCAACCTTGGCTCTTTTAGGACTTGTGGACTTCAACTCCCAGAATTCCTGAGCCAGCCATACTGAGGAGAAAAGGAGAGGTTTTCATGCTGAGCCATGCCGACTCAGGAATTCTGGGAGTTGAAGTCCACGAATCATAAAAGAGCCAGGGTTGCCTATCCCTGGTCTAGTGGTTAAGGCACCACATTAGAAACCAGGAGACTGTAGGTTCTTGTTCTGCCTTAAGCCACGAAAGGCAGATGGATGACTTTGAGCCACTCATTCTTTCTCAGACCAACCCACCTCACAGGGTTGTCATTGGGGGGGAAGGACTATTAGTTATGTTTTCTGCCTTGAATAATTGATTAAAAAAAATAAGCGGGGTTAAAAAAATCAATAAAGAAAGAAGACTAAATTCTTTTTAAGCTTGAGAAATGAGATAATGTAGGTAGTCCTCGACTTATAACCGTAATTGAACCTAAAATTTATGTTGCTAAGTGAGACACTTGTTAAGTGAGTTTTGCTCCCTTTTTACAACTTCTCTCGCCACAGTTATTAAGTGAATCACTGCGGTTGTTAAGTTAATAACCCGGTTGCTAAGTGAATCCGGCCTCCTCATTGACTTTGATTGTCAAAAAGTCGCAAAAGGTGTTCATAGAAGCTGGGGAACACTGCAGCCGTCATAAATATGAACCAGTGGCCAAGCATCCAATTCTTGGTCACGTGATCCTGGGGACGTTGCAATGGTCATAAGTGTGAAAAATGATCCTAAGTCACTTTTTTCAGTGATGTTGTAACTTCAAACGGTCACTAAATGAACTGTTGTAAATCGAGGACTAGCCGTATTACCGAAACAGCTGAGGCAGATTCACTGGAATCTATGGGCGGTGGCTGGGGAGAGGTACACCAGAAGAATCAGGCTTGCAAGATTCTGTTGCTGTAGCCAATCTCAGCGGAACTTTTAGCCTCCCTCTGGAGTTGACTTCCTGGTCTTATCTTTTTAATGGGATGGACAACAACTCTTTTGGGGCTTAGACTACACTTGACTTTAGGAGTGGTGTATGAGAACTCGTACTCCGAACTATAAATGGAGACAGGAAAAAAAAAAAAGAAGAAGTAGGCAGCACAAGCTTAATGATGATAATGATAATAATGGTACAGTTAAGATGATTAATGCCCACGCATTTAATGATCTTTTCCCTCAGCCACATTAAAAAAAAATTAATAGTAACTTTTGAGAAGGCTTTGAGAGCCCTAGCCAAGACTTTTGAGGCTTATGTTATGCATCAATGATTTCAGATAAGATGGAATATTCCGACAAGATAGATGATGTAAGTCCTAATAAAATTTAAAATATGGCACCCTTAAATGAAAATGCAAGGATACGGGGCAGCCCTATCGCTAAGTAACAGCTCCATGTGGCAAATGCTGAAGGGCATAGTGTAGTAAGATAAGAGAGGACAATTCTGTGCATCTTGATCTGTTCTCATTGTCTTCATAAGCAATAGACATCATTGTTGAGTAAGACCCAACTCCAGTTTGCTTTTCTGGCAATGGGGAGAAGCAACAATGGACAACAAAATGTTTTCGCCAGCACCAAAGGCAAATTTAGTGACTTACATATATTATTCCAGATGACACAATTATTGCAAAGTGAGTGGAGCATAGATTTGGGGCTTTAGTCCCTCTGATCCTCTCATAACCAAAAAGCACGTGTGCCAAATGAAAATTTTATATTCCTTTTCCTATTAAGCTTGATACATTTGATATGGAGAAGAAAAATAATTACATGCTCCTTGGGGGAGGTTTATTTTAAATCTGAAGCCAGGATCCCATTGAAGCCAATGCTTACATTTTTCAAAAATTTACGTTAGGGAGTATGAATACTCTGAAGCTGCATTTGATGTTTTCTCACACTCATGGTGACATAGTATCTCTGAACTAGTGCCCAACCCGGCATGTGTTTTCCATCTTTTTGCATTGCTCATTGTTTTAACCCTTTGGCTATATACGATTAAATAGCATCTTACTTCATGCATAAATTTGTGGCTACTGCGGTATTCTCAGTAAGAAGAGATCCAGATGTTAACACTTTCATTAACACCACAGAGCTTCTCCATTTACAATGCATAACTCTCTGGAATTATTTGCATATACTGTTGACTACATTAGACCAAACCAACTAGACAAATTTATTTCTCTGCAAAGCCAAGTTCTTCATTAAAGTTGCTGCTGGTAGAGAGTTGGTTTTATTTTTAGATGTCCATAGAGATGATTTCAATGCCATTATTTTTTTCAAAGTTTAGGTAGAGCTAATAATATTAATACATCAACATTATCTGGTGAGCTACATAATTTCTCCCTTTGTGAAATACAAGATGTTCTCCATCTTGTATAAGGTGGTGAGGGTGATGGGTATCAATATAATTCTTTGGAATGCTTCTGACATAACTTGAAGCCAGCATTTGTGACTTATGAGCCCATGATATCTAGCAGGCAGAGTTAGCTTGAGGTTTCCCCCCCTCTCTATTCATTTTTTTGTTACAAAGAAGGAAGGGAACAATGTCTCTTTCGATCCTGAGTAAGAACCTGCTTTTCTGTGCTGAGAAGGAAGTTAGGAATGATCACTCCCTCATCCTTGTTCACTAACATCATTTAAGAGCAGAATATTACAGCCCTTTGGATTCCATTCTCCACCCATGCTTCAAGCTCTGATTTCATGTGATATGAATTATTCTTATATTACTAAGGTGACCAACTTTTTTACAATGAAGAGGAGGACACAAATAAATTGAAGAAAAAAAATATTGTAAATAAAAGAAACATTTTATTCATTGCAACAATAATACAGACAACTTGTATGTGCAAAGTTTGCCAGCTAGGTGTTTTGGCACGCTCAGCAGCAATTCCTATTGGCTTTTGAAAGCCAGTAGTGGGAGTAGCACAGCTCATGCAAAAGTTGAAAAAAAAAACCATCAAAAAAAGGTTCCGGAATGCCATTCTGAGCGTTCTATGAGGGGGAAAAAAAGCCCTGCAGATTAGTCTTCAAATATCGAAAAGGAGGACATGAAGGAGGACACTTTTTGAGGGAGGACAGAACTTACAAAAGGAGGACTGTCCTCCCTAAAGGAGGACGGTTGGTCACCTTAATATTACATCAAAAACTGGGACACTCTCTCATGTGAGACGGCTTGTCCCTTGAAAAACACCATTTTCCTGCTGATTCACCTTGATGTTGCTTGAAGAGGCTGAGGGACAGGTTCCAATAGGGAAGCTCACTTTTGAGGACATGTCCTCACCAAAGGGACACCTCAGAGCTGAGCAAGACGGGTGTGTGGATAAGTGGTTGCCAAAACTAGGACAAATGAATAAGCCAGAAACAAATATTATGTGAGCATAAAAGTAAAAGCCTTCCTTCCTTCCTTCCTTCCTTCCTTCCTTCCTTCCTTCCTTCCTTCCTTCCTTCCTTCCTTCCTTCCTTCCTTCCTTCCCATAACCATAACCATGGCAAAAGTGCATAAGGGAAATTGGAATGAGTCAACCCACAGCTATCATCGTTATCATCATTAAGCTTTATGTCTGTAATACATATTTCAATGCTAGGCCTTGCCAACAGTTTCCGAAAAGAAATAAATTCATTCCTTGTTCTGGCCTCTGCACAATCCAGTTTTGTGCAGCTTGGCTCTCTAGCAACCTTTAAAGAGGATGGGTGTGAATGATTGATATTCTGTACAGAAATAATTTGGGTAAGACCAGCCCTTTTCTTAAAAATAAACTTTTCAACCTATGTTTTATCTTTTCAGAAAATGGAGAAAGAACTAAGAAGTGATGGTGAGAAGGGAAGTTACAATATTTTAAAAACAAATTGCTTAAATCTATTTGAATATTGTCACAGTTATCCAATTAGCATATTGCGCCTATTATAGATCTGGTTCGTTCTGTGAAGATGGGAGAAGCTGATGAAATCCTGTGAGATCATTTTAAGGTTGGAGGCTCAGACCAGTAAATATTTTTTTTAACTAACCTGGCAGAAACTTGTACAAATGTGCAGGGAGTCCTAATACAAGTTGGATTGTCTTGACACTTCAATTAAATTGTAACTTTCAAGGAAAAATCCCCAGTGGCCAATTTTAGTTAAAAACAAAAAGAAAATGTCAGAGATCTTCACAGATGATAGCCATGCCCACCTACCAACTCAGCCACAGCATGATACAGTTTGGGACTGAGCAACCCTAAACATTTAATATCTATATTGTTTCCTAGGTTCCTAGTTTAAAACAGATTTTGTGTAATTATTTGATACATTGCATACCAAGGGTGGCTGAGATTATAGACAGAATCCAGATTCTCCACTTTATCACATCAAGCAGCAAGGCTTGAAGAGAACGTCTACCCAGATAGACTCCAAACTTTAGGCAATCCAAAATACTAAAAAATATAATATAATAAAATAAATCTTAAGGGCATATTCATGGGCCAATAAAATCTTTTAAAAGCCTAAGAAACCTAAACAAGCAAATGTCAGGCATCTTGGTTTTTTAGCCGTACATGAGATACAATTTCAGTGACTGTTATTCAACTAAGACAGTGGTTCTCAACCTGTGGGTCGGGACCCCATTTGGGGTCGAATGACCATTTCACGGGGGTTGCCAAACCATGCTGTCCGCCATTTTTTTCCCTTTTCCGTAGCTGTCCTACTCCCTCTTATTGGTGGCCACACCCACTTGGGGGTCACCACAACATGGGGAACTGTATTATGGGGTCACGGCATTAGAAAGGTTGAGAATCACTGAACTAAGAAAATATTAATAGTGGACATTAGCATGTACTGAATGAGGATGATGCCTGTGCCACTGAGTTGCTGAATTACGGGCAATGCTATGTTGACTTGCAATGCAATTTCTGGATTAGAGATCCTAATTTAAGTAGAATAGAGTAAGCATGCATGGGCAAAATTTGGCTTTTGTTCATGACTTACTGTCCAAAATCTACCAAAATCTGACTGGTGTTCTCTTTATCATAGTGCAGAATTCTGCAAGTAGTATCGACATGACCAAGGCTGATAACATAATCTATACCTTCTCTATCTTACTAAAAATTATTATGTGAAAGGTTCAATTTATCAAAGTTATTAAGACACTCAAGGTCAATGCTTATGAGCTATTTGATGACAACCATGCCATATACTGTAGAAGAATGTAAGTAAAACATTCTGCCTATCAATGTTTTCTGTAACTTCCAGAAAACAAAGAAGATATTAAATGCCAATGACTAAAGCTTCCAAAACCTATAATAAACAGCTTCTGTGTGCTAATCATTCATTACAAAGCATCAAAGTTCAATGCCCATGGAAACAGGTCCTGCTGAAAGATGATATAGGTAGAAGATAATGTTTGTAGCTCAGGGCTGAACTGATGTTGTTACCTAGTTTGGTAATGAAATGTCTGAAAGTAAACCACCAAGGTCACAGAGCACCAAGGGCCCCACGGAAAATGATGTTATTATGATTAATCACATAGTCAACCAGATGTTTAGGCTGGATTTGGCATTTTTGTCCACTTATCGAGTCCTTCTCAAGGATCTAGAATAGGCAGACATTGTTTAATAATATTAAAAATATTCTTGCAGGATGCAAGCTGTTCCAAATAAAGTTGCTGTTTGCAATTGACTGATGATGTACAACTGGTGTTCTTTATGTTTTTGAATTTATTATGATGATGATTGGATGCACAGTCAACCAGATGTTTAGATGGGGTTTGGCATTTTTATCCACTTAGTGAATCTTTCCCAAGGATTTAGGATAAGCAGATATAGTTGCAGGATGTAAGCTGTTCCAAGTAAAACTGCCTTTTGCCATTAACCTATTATAATAATTATAATTATTATTACCAATCAAACTGAACAATGCTTATATTGGAAAACATAGCTGTTACTCATTTTCTAAGATATTTATATTTTGCAAAGGCAGGAAGAATAGATATATGTTACATTTAATGGAAGATGCTAGCTAGTTCAGAGATAACCTTCTAATTATCAGTAGGCAGATTGATAGGTTGTGATATGCAAACATAGACTTTTGCCTGGTCTTATTGTCTCTTGTGTCCACTGCCTGACTGGAATGAGCAACAAGTAGGTGGGGCAAGACAAAATACAACACAACAAAATAAAAAATAAAACAGACTTTTGCCTGCAGCTGTGATGATCTTTAATATTTATTATACAACTGATACCAAATGCTAACTTTATCAGCTTTTCATATAATTGGAGAGAGGGGGGGGGAGAGAGAATTCTATATGATTTTCCCATCTTAATGTGCTTGGTATGGACTACTTGCTGTGAACGTAGAACCAGCATATATATTTATTTAACTCCATTCTTTTCTATCCTACCTTTAAAGAGTAACAACCCCCCCTCCCCAAATGCCTATGGATGTTCTACATTTTCCCAGCTCAGTGGTTACTAATTTGCATCTGATTGTGAAATGTGCATATACTGTCAAATGAAAGGAGGAGGAGGTGGAGGAGGAGGAGGAGAAGGAGAAGAAGAGGAGGAACTATGAAATGCAGAGACCTATGCAAAGAGCCATGTGATTCTGTCACAGGAAAAGGGAAGCAGATCTCACTACTAAGAAGACTGCTAACTTATTAAAATCCAAGCAAGAGAAGGCAAGCAAAATATTTGATAAAGGACAAAAGGATAATTTGAAAGGGGATAAAAAAACGCTCCAGCAACAGCTTGACCAATGGAAGATAGAAGAGGAAAGGGAGGATTGAAAGATAAAAATGATCAAATTGTGAACATGCATCTATGAAGCTAACAGTGGCAATTGTTTGCTTCCCCCCCCCCAATTATATTCTTCCTTCAAGAATCCTGAAAGTAAGAATTTTATATCGTATTACATTTTACATTCAGTCTGAGATGTTAGGAAGAAAGTTTGGCAGAAAGTGAAGCCAGGAAGTAGAGTATCAGGGCTGGACAGAAAAAAAGTTATAGATGTATAGCAAGTGAGACATTATCAATAGCCCAGACATTATATTGTTTATAACTTTACACAAGGCATCACATAGCATGAAAACAAGAAGCTAAAATAGTAGAGGGAAAACATTTGGACCATAAGGCAGTTATCAAACAATTTGAAAGGAAAATTCCTATGTTCTAACATACATAGGCCTCTAATGCCACCTGGGCCTGAATTATTATAAAGAATATCAGGATTTAGCACACCTCTAAACTCACAACATTCATATTCGGGGAGGAAAAACATTGCTTCCCCTTTGTGCTTGTTCAGGGAGCGTCACTGAACACACCAGCACTTTTCTCACAGTGATAACCTTGTTAGTGCTCCATCTAACTGCATGTAACCACCCAGCATGACATCTTTTCGTATTTCTCTTTATGAATAATTTTGTTATACCTCATCCATTTTCAAGTGCTCTTTATTACAGCATGGCATTACATTTATTAGATTTCCCATTGGAGGATTCTTCTTCGTGTTTTTCTTAATAGTGCCATGTACTACCTCTTTTCCCTGTAAAGCTGGCATTTTTCAAAGGACATTTATTAGTTCAAAATTCATGCCAGGAATTTCTTTCATGTAAGAGGAAGATTGCAATATATGCTCACACTTACGATCCAATGTAATCTTAAAAGTGCTAAGCCAACCAAATAGACAGGAAGAGGAGAAGCATTAACCATACAGTATTACCTTCTCTACTTTCAGGTTCTTCCAGATTTTCAGAATAATGAATGTACTCACTTACAGTATAGATTTTGACCAGCTTCTGTTGAAGAATATTCTACAGTACTGTAGTTACTTCTCTGCAGTTGTGATATCTTTGCAGTCCACCAATGAAGGCTAGTTAGAAAAGCATCAATAATTAAATAGGAAGATCACAACACCCTTATGACTGGCCATCAGAGGCTTTGGGGGGTAATGAATCATAACAGACAGAAGTACATCATCAATGAAATAATATATATGCAAGCTGATGACAAATGCTCCACAATGCAAGACAGAGATCAAATCTCTTAGATTAGGGAATAGGGAGGAGGCCTGACTCAAGACAAGCTTTACAAAATGAAAGGCCAAAGGCTTCACATGTCGGGATAGGGCTGGAAAGACACCAAGGGGAAGTCCAGGAAAATCATGGCCAATCAGCATCAGTCATTTTTGGTTAAGTAGTCCAATCATGTGATTCAGAATCTGGCAGTTTCCTATGTGCCTATTTGGTTGTTAGTTGTGAGCAGCTAACCACAAGAATCAGCAATACTTCAAGTAGAGGAAGCCAACACGTAGCAATGGAAAGGAGGCGAAACTGATATCTATCAACCTCTGACCAGCAGCTTATCCCTCTTGCTTATGTGAGTTCTTTGTAAAAACCTGGGCCAAGAAAGATTGAATTTACTTGGCTAGCCAATGTGGCACCTGTATGACAGCAGACATGGAAATGAGATTTGGCAATAGGCTTACCCCTCACTGACTGCCCATGAAATTATAAAAATAAAACAATTTGAACAAAATGTTTTATTTTTTGCTTCCGGACCAAACCTTCTTTTATTCCACCTTGTTGCCTGATTTGTCTTTTTTTTTCTCTTTTGTGGATATTTGAATCTTTTGCCCACTTTCATTCTTTTGATTAAACTGGGGTCAGAGGAAGTCTTAAGCAATTATTTCTCTGACAACCGTCTTCAACCATTTTTAAACAAGCAAAACACTTATCTATCTCTAGCCAAAGTGATTCATCTGCGTATGTTTTAAAATGAGCACAGCACTCTGGGCAGAATTATGCTGGGAATTTCTGCCACAAACTGCTCTGGAACAATATAAAGTTAATAACTGGGTGTGAGTCAGAAACATGATTTGGGAAAAAAAAAAGATATAGATGACTTCTTTGAAGAACATGCTTGTGTTTTAACAGCTGCAAGGATAGTATTTGCCCAATTTTGGAAAAATGAGAATATACCATCCGACCAGATTATTATTACCAAAATTTTAGAGTGTGCAGAAATGGACAGACTAACATTAGAAATGAAAGAAAAAGATGATTCAATTTATTTTAGAACTTGGGAAAAATTTTATCAATGGTTAGAGACACGTTAGAACGTGAAGGATTTAATATTTTAGAATAGATGACTGATTTTTAATTGAGTTCTAATTAACATTTTGATGATATAATTACTTTTCTTGATTTACTGATTTTCATTTGTTACTTTTGATTGTTGGGATTTATTTATTTTTTTGAGATTTTATTAGTAGTGTTTACTTAATAGATTAACCTATTTGTTTACTACTTGTTTTTAATATGTTACAGTTTAAGCTTTGTTAAAAATGGTTGAATATGATATTTACTCATTATTATGATCCGGACAGTTGCTTGTTTATTGAAATATGTGATTGTACCTTTCCTTATTTTACCCCAATTCCTTATTTCCTTCCCCTCCCCTCTTCCTTTTACCCCTCCCTTTACCATACCTGTATTGTTCCTAATTTTCCTCACCTATATAAATTTAATAAAATTTTGTTAAAAAAAAAAAAGAACATGCTTGGAATAATACGAGAGTCGGCTGGTGTTCCTTAGGATTTGTGGACCAAAAGTATTTTGCTGGTGACTTTTCTTCTCTTATTCGTATCCTTATTGATGCCCTGTAACATATGCTACACCAGCCTTGTGTGCAACCTTTATAGAGCATGGAGTACTAGCACACTGATTAGCAAGCAATTTATATCAAAGAATAATTCTGTGTGGAAGCCTATATAAGAGAGAAGTGAGCAACTTTTATTGACTCAAGGCAACTCTGCGCATTGCACCTTAAGGATGAAGGATGTAGGACAGAATCTATTGGGCTTTGTTCTAACTTTGCTAAGGTGAATTTTCAGAGCCATAATGTAAAAGCAAACCTTCTAATGGATTGTTTCTCAGAAGTATAGGATTCCAAATCATAATGTTCCCAAGAGGGTTTGGCTCGTGGCAGAGCTAGTTAGCGGTGCTAGGAGAAACTATGATCTCAATTTGGAAACATCAAGCTGAGAAAGATTGGTGAAGAAGAAGAAGAAAGATATGTGTTCCCTATCTATAGTTCTGTGTATTTTCAAGCACCACAATTAGACCTTGGTTTTGAAAGTTCAAGATAGGTATGACTCTCAATTTTTAAGATTCGTTTGAGGACTGAGTAGCAGCAGAAATTTCAAATACAAAATCCTATTAGACTAATTGCTTTATTGCAGTCAAGAAAGAAGATCCATCTGAAATAAGCCCCTACTTATACAGTATCCATATATACAGTATATCCATATCTATAATCTGTCGGTCCAGGGATTTATTTCAATATTTTTCTTCCTGTATCCTTGGGTCTACAGCCATATTGTCATTCTTTTCTCAACACTGAGTTTGGAATGCATCTATTTTGTGTTTATATAACAGTTTTGTTTAGCCTGAGCAGTGTTGGCTCTCATCTTATTAACTTTATCCTTTAAAAGTTCCTTTCCCTCTACATATGTTTCAACAGTTGTTATCTGTACCACAAGCAAGCTTTCTAGTCCCGAACTCTGAATTTTCTTTTTCAGCTCAGCTTTCCCTATTCCAGTCTGCTATCTGCTTTTCTCCCTTATGATATCTTTAAAGTCCATCACTGGTCCACTCTTGTAGCTTGATATCTCTTCCAGTGTTTCCTTGAATTCCATGCTTCAGGTATTGACTCTATAAATAGTAGCCACTTTGCACTGATACTTTAATCTTTCCCAACCAAAGAAGTGATGATGAAGTTATCAAAAATAACATAAGTGATTTTTATTATAAAGCACATTTTTATCAGTTCTTTTCCTTTATGATGTCTCTTGCCTATAGACCCAAACTGTATCCTCTCATTCTCTTGTCCTATGTAACCCAGGAGATCAATATGTGAATCCTTTTCAGTCTCTGATCATATCCTTGTACAATACTGGGATTTGCTGCCATTGAGGTTGACAAAAGAGGAGAGAAATATAACAGCAAAATAAATTGCATTTGTTTTTGTAAGAGAAATTTTCTGTACATTCTGGAATATAGAAGATTAAGAATATTCATTTCGATAAATACAATTTTGTACCAATTCTAAAACATATAAAAGATAACATACGAGGGTTCCCCCCCTCTTGATAACATGTTATTTGAATTTATTATTTAGAAAAGGAAAGACATTGAGTTAGATTAAAAGGAAGTTATTCCGCCCCCAGTGTTACAATAATTGTAATTAGAGAATAACATCAAATTACAGTGTGTTATAATTTATGTTCTCTTATCTTCTATTTCAGGCTTTTTTTAATATTGTGGTTCTTCCTTAAAAATTATACTGATAAGCTAATGGAAACCCAGTAATTTGAGAAACTACCTTTCCTCTATTATTTCTACCCATCCTATCAGGTCCAACAGGAGGAACATGTTGTGGATGTTTGGATCCCACCAAATGAAGCCAAGGAGCTTCATTTGGTGGGATCCAGAAGGAAAGACTTTTCCATCATGACCCTTGCCCTCCAGAACTTCATTTTCCCTGAGGTGAGATTGGCCCCATTTCTGTCAGACTTCCGGAAGGCCTTCAAAACGTAGATATGCCATTAGGCTTGAATTGGCCCTGCTAAATTGTTATATCATAGATAATCAGATTGCATTTCCATCTGTCTTTTTATGTTTGCATTTTAAAATGTTTTTAATGGTAGAAGACTATGATTTTATTTTGTTTGAACATCCAGAGTTCCACATAAGTGAGATGGGTGTTTATATTAAACAAACAAACAAACAAATATTATTAGTCATTTTTAAGCTGCCCAGGTTTACAGTGCATACAGCTTTTTAAATAAATAAATACATAGAATCAAACCATGACTCAAAAATATTATGTTAATCCCCATTGTGACATCTTTCTCAATCTCAGTCTAACATACTTTAGAAAGTTATGAGAGAAAAAAAAAAAGATAGGACCTCTATTTTCTTATATGATTGTAATTTAAATAGAGATGTATACATTTAACTAGGAAAATAATCTGAGTAAGCAAAGTTAGTAGTAAATTGTAGTACAGCACACAAAATGTAATGAGTATCAAGAAAATTTATCTCTCTGTTTCGAATATTTCTAGCCCACCTTTCAATTTTAAAAATTTATAAAACTGCCTCTGAACATATTTTAAAACAATGACAATAACAATTTAAAATCCTCAGCATAAATCTATTTCTGCAAGTCATCAAGAATTGACTATAAAATAATTCATGACAGTAGTACACCCTTCTTAAAATGGCATTATGTTAATCAAAGTTTTTCTGTGTTAAGTTGGACAAGTTGTAATCAGATTGGCAAAATCTCCACCTATTAACTTTAGTCAAAAGCTTTTTTAGAAACATGGAGTTTCTAACAGAACAAGTTAGAAACTTTAGGAACATGGAGTTTCATAAAAAGCTTTGTTAATTCTACTTTGACTAGACACTAGATTACTTCCCATTTCTTCCCTACCATCCTCACCCGCTCCACCAAAGAAACCCACATGCAAAATGGAGCAACACATGAAAATTGAAATTCAGTTGGTTTTGTAAATTGCCAGATTACAATACTGACAAACGGAAGTTCATCTTTCATTGAATCAGTAATATTTAAAATTGTGGAAAATAGCAGTGAAAAAATGAACATGATAACAAAGAATCTTTCATCTAAATGAATGCAGTACTCTTATTTGCTCTTCCTTTTTTTTTTTTTACTTGTATTCAGTCCTTTTTTTCTTAAAAAAAAAAAAAAAAGGTGCCGGAACTCACACACATTATACAACCTGCCCTGCCTACCTTACAAGGTTCCATCCAAAAAAGGTGCTGGAACTCCGTTCTGGGCGTTCTATGAGAAAAAAAGCACTGCTTGTTTTAACATATTAATCCATAATAAGAGTTATTACCTTATTAATATATCTAGTTAGGTCTTTCTAGATAGAAGTAAAAAGTAAATATTTTTACAACTTTCTACTTTTCCTCAAAATAAGAAATTGTCCTCATTCTCCTATTACAATTTTATATAAAAATGGTACTAGGTATGTAGTTTCTATTATTTTATTATGTTTTATTATTTTCAGTATTTTTTTCTTGATCGTTGTTTAAATTTCAATCTAAAACCAACATTCATACACAAGCACGTACAAATAAATGCACACCTCAATCAGATTCCAACTAGCAGACCAGAGTCCTAAAACTAATTGTAGCAATATAAGATGTATATCAAGACCAACATATCAGGAGGATAATATTTTCTTGATACATTGGCCCATCATTATATCCTACTGCTGTAAACTACAACGGAGAGATATAAACCATGAAACAGAAATATTCCCTTTTAAGATGTACTTCCAATTAAAAATGCTTTCATCCACTATCAGTGATGAAGCACACGGCAACAGCTTTTCCACCCATTTCTCTGTTGAGAAATCTGACATCTCAATCACTTCATGAAACACCCACCATCCTGCTAAGAAAGTTAGGAAAACCAGTTGTCTGTGAGAATGAAGCTCAGCAGAACAAGGAAATAGGACTTTAGCCTCCTCTCCATTTTCCGTTTTCCACAATACTAAGAATCAGCCTCTTTGTGTTCCTGTATTTAATATTGCCTTTCTTCCCTCAAGATGATGCTATAGGGCATTGCACGCCAAAACAACTAAACAAAAAGATAGTTGGCATTACTCTGCTAAACAACTAATTCCCACAACACTGTTTTGTGCCCTAGGATATCAAACCATGTAATAGGGCTGTCTTACTATTATCCTTCTCATCTTACCTATTAACTATTCCTGTAGCATCTTTGTATTTTATGATTTATGCTGAATGTTTTTATTTAATATCTTATGACTATCACTGAGTGTTGTATCTTATAATTCAATCTGATTGTATTTTATGATTAAGATCATAATTTATCACTTGTTGCTTGTATGTACACTGAAAGCTTATGTACCAAAGACAAATTTCTTGTGTATCCAATCACGCTTGGCTAGTAAAGAATTCTATTCTGTTCTATTTTGGCAATGGTACAGAAATAGTTTCTTCTTTCAGGATGCTTCTTTAACTATCATTGTGAGATTCCATGGGAGAATCTTCTCAGAACCCCAGAGGGCAGGTTAATACAATCCTCCTCATTGTCATCCTCATCCTGGAAGAAGCCAGTGGGTAATAATTTCTGTAACAATGTGGATGAAATCACATGGAATTTAACATGAGTTGAGGGCATCTTTATGATATTTAACCCACCGGGAAGCAATGCATGGGGGCCATGGACAAGCACTTCATTTTGTAGGTTTCCTTCTAGAACAGTGTTTCCCAAACTTGACAATTTTAAGGCATGTGGATTTCAACTCCCAGAATTCCACAGCCAGCGTTGCTGGCTGTGGAATTCTGGGAGTTGAAGTCCTCATGCCTTAAAATTGTCAAGTTTGGGAAACACTGTTCTAGAATATCACTCAAACTTTCTTTCTCAGACACCTTCATAAGTGCAGCATGCGAAACACAGATCTTTTTGCAGTCCAATTAATTCTCCTAATAACCACAGCATTCAACTGCAATCTCTGTTCTACTATACTGTACTTAATTATTTTTTACGATGGTGTGTTAGTAAGCCAAGGCATCTTTCATAAATCTAATGTTATTATTTCCGTGGTTGTTGCCTTTCTTCAGAATAAAGAATGAAACTGTAGGCATACGCAGGCCAGTAATATATTAATTTTGCCACAAGAGAACTGTAAACTGCCCTTGCCTCTACCGCACTGAACACTGGATATAATTGCATGTATGACTAAGGCACGTAAGTCTTTGGGATGGGAGGGAGATACAAGTAGTGAGTTTTTGGGTGGCAGCTTATTAGCCTTAATGATGGAAGCAAGGCCCATTGCCTCTAGCAAAAAATCTGAAACTATTTCGAAACAAAGATATCTTAACAACCTCAGAAACAGCTCCTGCCACTAGTTAGTGAAAATATAGAATGAGCCAATTATTCTTCTACAGTGACATAAGTATGTAATTTGCTAGCATCACCTACAGGTGAAAATACAGTACTGTGGATTGTATGTATGGAAAGCATACGTAAAAGCATATTTCCAGGGTAAAGACACACACAATACATGATCAGCGTAATCAGAAGATAATACCATCCTTTTTTTTTTTTCTTGTAAGTTCTGGCCCTTCGAAGACATGTGCTGTGATGAAGCTGGCCTCAGATATTAAATTTTCCCATTCCGATTTTGAGTGGAAACAGCTGCAGATAAGAACATCTTTGCAATTGTGGGGATGGTTAGATATGAATCTGAGATGAGTAAACAGAGAAGGTCCCAGGAACTTTTTTGTCATATGTCTTAGTCTAAGATCAGATCACAGCTACAGTTCCCTTACCAAGGAACTGAAAGGGAAGCAGCCAGCTATATATACTGTACATCACACAATTCAGTGCAACACAAAGGTTTCTGGCAGCAACCAAGTAAAATGTAGAGGATATTCACATCTGTACAGGACACATCTGTAATAAGTCATGTGTGTGCATTCAGGAGCCCTCCTTAGAGCAGGCTGACAGAGATGTGTTATGAGTCATCTCTTTAATATTATTCAGCCTTCCTTCCTTCCTTCCTTCCTTCCTTCCTTCCTTCCTTCCTTCCTTCCTTCCTTCCTTCCTTCCTTCCTTCCTTCCTTCCCTCCCTCCCTCCCTCCCTCCCTCCCTCCTTCCTTCCCAGCTATTATTCATTGTAAGACTGTTTCTGTCCCGTAGGTTTACCCTTATTAGCCTTAATGATGGAAGCAAGGCCCATTGCCTCTAGCAAAATCAAACTAAGAAAAACATGTATTACCTCGATTTTAAATAAGCCATTTAATTCATTTGCTCCCCTGGAGTAAATTATGCTCCTATATCATTAGTTGTGTAGAAATTATATTTGCAACTTGAGCTCACTTACAACAAAGTGAAGCTTAACCAAACAGAATCTGCATGGAAGGATATATTTTTCTTCAGTGAGGTTGCGGGGATGGGTGGGTGGGGTTGAAATGGCATGGAAAAAGAAGAGAAAGGTGCTTTTTTCCTCTGTTTCTTTCTCTTCAGCCCCTGAATTTGACTACTTGCCAGTTCCACAACACAATACCTGCCGAGCCAGGCCCAGCTTTTTTACAACAACAAAAGTAGCTCTCCAAATTTTCTTTTCTTTATGTATGATCATTTTCTTGTACCTTTCCTAAGTTCAATGGGATATGGTTGTCCTCATTACATTATTCATTTGTATTGTGCCGTGCAAATCCATGTGTCCCACTAAGGGCCTCTATATAGTCCATTAGCAGAAAGAGCTTTTTAAAGCATGGGTCCATCCAGGTGATTAATGGGAATTCATGAATGGAAGCATATTTGCTGGGGTAAAGACATAATGCTTGATCTGCCCTGTATCCCAATGCTCCTTCTGCCAGATTTCTTCTATGATTTCTTAAAATCTGTTCTCCAGATTTAAGATTTCTGTTCTTCTTTTCCTGGCTACAAAAAAACAAAACAAAACAAAAGAATCAACATTTGTCCAGGAGATTTGGGAGGTTTGAGAAGTACTGCTGGTTGTTACCCATGTGCTATTCTCGCTTCATTAGTATTAAAGAAGCTGATCTGAATTGATATAAAGTTATCCCTGATGATTCCATCCATGTCTGATCAGAACTACAAGATACTACGTTAAAATGAGACAGGTGCACATACGGGTAATCTTTAACTTACCACCATTCATTTAGTAATGGTTGAAAATTACAGCAGCACTGAAAAAAGTGATTTACAATTGGACCTCAGACTTACAACCATTGCAGGATATCCATGGTCACATGATCTAAATTTTGAGCCCTTGACAACTAGCATGTATTTATCACTATTGCAGCATCCCAGGCTCATGTGATCCCTAGCCCAGCCAGATTCTGCCAAGCAAAGTCAATAGGGGAAGCTGGATTTTCTTAACAACCAGGTGATTCACTTAACAACTGCAGTGATTTGTTTAACAACCTTGCCAAAAAGGTTTTACAATTGGGAGCGACTTCCTTGTCAACCACCTTGGTTAGCAATGGAATTTCAGGTCCTAATTGTGATCATAAGTCAAGGACTATCTCTATTGAACTAACGCCTCTTCCTTGCAAAAAGACTATCATTTATCCCACCTTGCACATAATTCCAAAAAGGATTGTGATTATTAGCATGTAGCTCCAAATTAAAATTTCACAGTTTCATGAATCTAATCTTTAGGAACCTTATTTAGAATTGTTCCATTAGCTGAATGGTCTTCTGATAATTAGCTGATTACTTCTGATTATTTGGTATGTTTTATAAGCAGAGATGTGCTAGATTTGTTTAGATGTTGTGGTTCCTCTCCTTCATCCCAGAAGGACCAGGCAATGTAGCAAAAAATAAAATCTAATTAATGTTAAAATAATAGAATCTTATGCTGCTATATTTACATTTCTTCAGCATTTGGTGATGTGGTCCTATACTTTGAAGAGCAATTTTGATCTTGTAGCACTTTGCTGAATGCCTATTATTCAATTGTTACCAAGCAGTAGCATTTTAGGAAACCAATGGTACGAACTTCCTTTTTTAATTACATTGACATCTATTCACATGGCTCATACCTAAGCCTATAGGCTTAGGTATGAGCCATGTGGAAGGAAGGAAGAAAGAAAGGAAGGGAAGCCATGTGGAAGGAAGGAAGAAAGAAAGGAAGGGAGGGAGGGAGGGACAGTTTATGCAAAGTTGCAAGGTAATTTATAGTAGTAGTAGTAGTAGTGATAATAATAATAATAATAATAATAATAATAATAATAATAATAATAATAATAATAATAATAATAATAATAATAATAATAATAAATTGGAAGTGACCTTGGAGGTCATCTAGTCCAATCCCCTGCTCAGGCAGGTAACCCTATACCATTTTGTACAAATGGCTGTCCAGTTTCTTCTTAAAAACTTCCAGTGTTGGAGTATTCACCGCTTCTGGAGGCACGTTGTTCCACTGGTTAATTGTTCTAACTGTCAGGAAGTTTCTCCTTAGTTCTAGGTTGCTTCTCTCCTTGATCAGTTTCCATCCGTTGCTTCTTGTCCTGCCTTCAGGTGCCTTGGAAAATAGCTTGACTCCCTCTTCTTTGTGGCAGCCTCTGAGATATTGAAACACAGCTATCATGTCCCCTCTCGTCCTTCTCTTCGTTAAACTAGACATACCCAATTCCAGCAACTGTTCCTTATATGTTTTAGCCTCCAGTCCCCTAATCATCTTTGTTGCTCTTTTCTGTACTCTTTCTAGAGTCTCAACTTCTTTTTTACATTGTGGTGACCAAAACTGGATGCAATATTCCAAGTGTGGCCTTACCAAAGCATTGTAAAGTGGTATTAATACTTCACGTGATCTTGATTCTATCCCTCTGTTAATGCAGCCTAGCACTGTGTTGGCTTTTTTGGCAGCTGCAGAACACTGCTGGCTCATATTTAAATGATTGTCCACCAGGACTCCGAGATCCCTCTCACAGTTACTACTATTGAGCAAGGTACCCCCTATATTATACCTGTGCATTTGGTTTTTCTTGCCTAAATCTAGAACCTTACTTTTTTCACCATTGAATTTCATTTTGTTAGATAGCGCCCTATGTTCAAGTCTGTCCAGATCCTCCTGTATCCTAAGCCTTTCTTCTGGAGTGTTGGCTATTCCTGCCAGCTTGGTGTCATCTGCAAATTTGATGAGTTCCCCATCTATCCCCTCGTCCAGATAGTTGATGAAGATGTTGACGAGCACTGGGCCCAGAACAGAGCCCTGGGGCACCCCACTACACACGTCCCTCCATGTAGATGTGGTTCCATTGAGGACCACACACTGAGTATGGCCGGTCAGCCAGCTATGGATCCATCTGGTGGTGATGCTGTCTAACCCGCATTTTTCTATCTTATCAAGTAATAGGTTGTGGTCTACTTTGTCAAATGCCTTACTGAAGTCTAAGTAAATTATATCCACAGCATTCCTCTGGTCCACTAATTTTGTTACTTGGTCAAAGAATGCAATAAGATTTGTCTGGCATGATCTGTTTTTGGCAAACCCGTGTTGGCTTTTAGTAATGACTTGGTTTGCCTGTAGGTGTTCGCTGATTCGTTGTTTGATTATCTTTTCCGGAATCTTCCCAGGTATTGAAGTCAGGCTGATAGGTCTGTAATTTCCTGGGTCCTTTTCTTTTCTTTTTTTGAAGATGGGAACTACATCAGCTCTTTTCCAGTCCTCTGGTAGTTCCCCAGTGCTCCAGGATCTTTGAAAAATATAGTTCAGTGGTTCTGAGATCCCATCTGCCAGTTCCTTAAGAACCTTGGGGTGTAATCCATCTGGTCCTGGTGATTTGAACTCGTCCAGGCTGGACAGGTGTTCACTTACCATTTTCTTGCCTATCTTAACTTGTATTTCTATTTTGTTTTTTATGGCACTATTTTTGATAGGTTGGTGTGTTTTTTCCCTTTTTGTAAAGACAGATGCAAAAAAGGAGTTAAATAGTTCTGCTTTCTCCCTGTTGCTTGTCACCTTCTTGCCACTTTCACCCACTAATGGACCAATCATTTCGTTCTCTTTTTTCTTGTTCTTTACATGTTGAAAGAAGCTTTTTTGTTATTTTTGACTTTGGTTGCAAGCCTTAGTTCATTTTGAGCCTTAGCTTTCCTCACTTCGTCTTTGCAGGTTCGGGCTATTTGCTGAAATTCTGACTTAGTTATGTGTCCCTCTTTCCACTTTCTATACTTGTCCTTTTTATCTTTCAATTGATCAGAGAGTTCTTTATGCAGCCATGCTGGTTTCTTTTGAGAGCTGTTATTTTTCCTCTTTGTTGGTATTGTGCTAGACTGGGCCTTTATTATCTCACTTTTAAAAATTTCCCAAGCCTCTTGAGTTGTTTTCCCCTGGAGGATTCTCATCCATGGAATCCTTCCCAAACCCTCTCTAAGTTTATTGAAATTAGCTCTCTTGAAGTCCAAGACTCTAGTTTGACTTTGTTCTATTGCTTGTGCTTCCATAATGTTGAATTCCAATATTGCATGATCACTTCCTCCCAAGGTTCCTATGGCTTCAACACCTTCTATCATTTCATCTGTTAGTGAGGATTAGATCCAATATGGCTAATCCCCTAGTTCCCTTCTCTACTTTTTTGGGAGACAAAGTTGTCTGCTAGGTTTGTCAAGAATCTGTTTGATCTTCCATTTGGTGCAGAGTTTGTCTCCCAGTTGATGTCAGGGTAGTTAAAGTCCCCCATTACTATTATGATGTGCTTCTTACATACAGTACCTTAGTTGGCTGACTAGCAAAAATTTCACCTATTTCCTGTGTTTGGTTGGGTGGCCTATAGTATACACCTATGGCAATGTCATTTTGAGTCCTTTATGACTGACCCTGTGTTTACTTCCTACATAACCTGTGTGGTGCCTGAGTTCCCCTAATGTCTTACCATCTATTTGGTTAGTGCACTTTGTGTGGCACTCGCTATTAAGAGCTTGATTTTGCTTGACAGCAAGGTTGGTAGTTTTGTCCACACACATATCTATGTTACATGCACTGATAGCCCTATTGTTTTTAGATTGCCGGGGACAGGGATGTTCTGTATCACTTAGTTCGCTGTCCCCACTGTTTAGTTTAAATATTCCTCCAGAAAATCTGTGAATTTATAGCCAAGTAACTCAGTCCCTTTCTTTGATGGATGCAAACCATCTCTTTTGTACATTTTCTCCTGGGACCAGCTACTGACATCGTGACTAATATATCCAAAACCTTCTCCTTTACACCACTCCTTTAGCCACATATTGAATTGTGCTATACGCTGGCCTTTTCCATTTTGGTCCTTATACACTGGTAAGACCTCTGAAAAAATAAGCCTACAGCTATTCTGCTAAGTTCCTGCCCCAAGCTCTGGAAGTCATTCTGCACAGTGAGTACATCTTTTTGGGATAGATCATTAGTGCCAAGATGTACAATAGCCTCACATCACAGTCCTTGCTGGCATTCTTTTACAAATACGTTTCTTGTCCCTACTGGCAGTAGCATCTGGAAGACACCTGACCTCATTCAAAACCTCTGTGTCCTTTCCTAAATTTACATCCCTTATAATTGAATCACCAACCAGAAGGTGGCTTCTCTTTTTGGATGCCTTTCTGTTCTTGCATGACTGATGTGTAATACCTGATTTGCACTTCTCCCTGTCGAAATCTAGTTCTTCATCTCGGACCACAATCCCCTGCTTATTTGAGTTGTCATCACAAATACCTTTACCTGTCTCCTTAATGTCCCTATTAAGGTCAGCAAGGGCACTGTATCTGTTGTGCAGGGACACAGCAAAAGCTTTGTGTTTATAGTTCACAGCTCTCACCCTGCCAGATCCCACGGTTCTCCACACTGCCCTTCTCCTGCAGGATCTTTGTGGTAGAGGGGGCTGATAGCTTGGAGGCTCAGTGGAGTAGAAAGGCTGAACTGGACACCTAATTTCTGCCTGAAGAGCAGAGATTATAGACCCTAGATAGGTAATCTGTCCTTATAGACTAGTGATTTGTTTACAGATATGACAGTTTCCATGATTGAATGAGTATAAACTATGGATCATCTATCCACCACATACTTCAGGCTATGTCACTGAAGGAAAGTATAGTATCATGGCAATCTTCCTTTTCAAAATTTCCACTAACTGTGCATGTAATGCCTTAATTGTGTTTTTAAATTACATTTATTTATATATTTAATTAAATTTATATGCCGCCTGTCTCACTATCCATAAACAAATGCTTATATATACATATACATAACTGACTAGGATGAATTGTGCTCACTGATGGTTTAATTGTCAATTTATGGCAAGCTAAATGGGTTGAAATAACACAGGAGAAATCACAATCTTTTAAGATAGAGTTGCTATTAGCCATTCATTTGCAAGGCCAGAAAAAGTGTTTTTGACTGTTACATGACAAAATTCAGAAATTTCTGCTATACATAAACTATGGTTCCAGTCCTGCGTTTCAGAAAGAGGGAGGGGGGAAGGGAGGGAGGGAGGGAGGGAGAGAGAGAGAGAGAGAGAGAGAGAGAGAGAGCTTTCAAAGGAAGAGAAGAGGAGAATGCCTGCTGAAGTATGCTGGAATTCCAAATCTGCTTTTTTGTTATCCTATTTTCATTTCCTTTTGATTTGGTCAGTATTCGGTGAAAAAAGTGGTGCTATGTCATACCCCTTCAGAGAAGAAGCGTCAAGCAGCCTCTTCCTTTTGCCTTCTTCTCCCATCCAAAGCACACAAACACCTTTCTTGCAACTCACCCCCCAGGGGTTTCCTCACATAGCTCCAATGCGCAAACAGTACCGAGTGAACGTTGCATTGAACCTTTGTGCCTCACCGTTTGGAACATAATTATTTGTCCAAATGCATTATATTTTAAAATGCATACCAAGCTTAATTTGAGGTAGGTAATTGATGGGTAAAAATATAAATAGCTGGAAGACATCTCTAACGTTACAACTCACATGTTTAATGTGAACTTGCCTAAAAACAAGGGGGGTTGCAAGACGAGCAGATGCGTCCCTTTATTCAGTTAAATGTATTTTAGAGAAAAAGGGTAGGATTTTTTTTCTCTGTCCCCTACATTTTTCTGTTGTTCAGTAAATTCTGTATTATGTTTTTCATCCATTAATAGCAAGGATGGAATAATAAAACTCTTCCAATAGCTTTAACAAGCCTTGTGGGAACATTTATTTATGTACATCATGTGATCCATTTTAGACTGCAGGGCAGAACTGACTTGCCTAGAAATAGATGAGAAGTGCATTTATTCTGAATTTTTATAGGAGCTTAACTCCATTTGCACCCCCTGAACCTAAGTAATATTGTTTTTCCACTACTTCATGATAATATTTTTGCAGTTGCAATAGTCTTTAGCTACAAACCTTAATGTGGCAATTTGTTATATATAAAAAGCAATGTTTTCTGATTCATAATTGGCGTCAAAAGCTGAATTTTAACCAGAGTTTGTCACTTTGTATGAATGGGGCATAGTAAAAAGCCATGAGAGCTAGTGTAGAAGAGAAGAAGGGAACCACCAAGAAGAGCAGTTTCTAAATTTGATTGAAAAATAAATGAAATAAATAAAAACTGCTGAAGAAGCTTCACCAATGGTTTTCATTTAATTATTTATTTCTCAAATTTAAAAACCACCCATCTCCCTCATAGAGGGACTAGGAACCTAGTACAAAAGTTACTGATCGATAGAAAAAAAATGTAGGAGACTGAAAAAAGTCCTATTCCTTTTTCTCTAAAAGAGCGACCTTTTGGGCACCAGGGACCAATTCCATGGAGAAAGGTTTTTCCACAGACCGAAGGGGCGTGATTTTGCATGCTGCCTGCATCCCGCAGATGGGGCTTGCTCGTTTATGCAACCTGGTTGCTGGCATACTACGGTCCGGTGCCAGTTCATGGACCAGGGGCTGGGCCCCCCCACTCTAAAATACATTTCATTGAGTTCATTGGAAGCGCAGATTGTGGCTTACTCTTTATGCATCTTCAGAGCCAAACTTAGAATACCAAACCTGAGCGGAGAAATAATTTTGGACACTATATTTAATGCAAGAAGTACTTGATTCAATACACAACGTGGATTTTAATTATTTTTTTGTACATATTGGTATTATTTTCTGCAGACCAAACAAAGCGGCAAACTGCAAACTGTTGCACCATTGATATTGGTTTTTATCATTGACTTGAGCAAGGATACAACCACAGGGAAAAAAGAACATTTGTTTTATAACAAATACGTGTTCAGTTCTAATGTCAAAGTGTATTGATGTCTCTCGGAATGATAAATAACCATCAAGTAAGTAGCTGAAATACATCATCGATGCATCTTATTGGCTGCTCTCTAATGAAGCTTTCATCAGAATGGGAAGGTGAGTCATATACATTTTTATAACTACCGTTCAGATAAGTTAAAAAAAAAAAGATGATGCAGCTTGCCAAGGTGTTCATGGGCCATACAAATGCCACCACCACCTAATTCAATTAAACAGGTCTCAATTTCTAAAGCTGGGTAAGGCATGTTTAATCTCACACTGTACTCATACTTGCACTGAAATAAGCAAAGTCATTCAAACCAGCTGCTTCTATAAAGCTGAGAAGGGGAAGGAGGAATCATCATAAGATGCTGTATTTTGTCTTATGTCAAAAAGCCTTCCAAGTTACTGTAGAAAGAGATTGAAAACAGGAGCCATAAAGCAAACTCTTTTTAAATGTTCCCTTTGCCTCGTATTGATTTACTAATTTTAAGCCTGCAACTATGTTTCTTTACCAGAAGCATTCTTGTTGACTGCACACAACCAGTGTTGTATGTGTATTCCTGCAAGGCTGCAAAAAATCAGAGTTACTCCTTCTGTTCTGCATTGTCCAAAAAATACTAGATGTTTGCATAAATTTACAGAATTTTTGCTGATGTCTTACAAACATCAGCATCAGTTAGAATTTGGATGGCATCATATGTGTTGTGATATCACCAAGTGAATTATGCAAATTATGTAAAATGTATGGAATGGCTGTTTTGCCCCCGCAGTGAACACCCATGATAAATAATATATATGTATTATTTTTGGTTATAGGTAGATGATAGATAGGTAGGTAGGTAGGTAGATGGACAGACAGACAGACAGAGGTAAAATATAAGTAGGATGGATGAGTTATAATTTATAAAATGTGTCCCTGAAATTTTTAATAGTTGAGACCAGCTCAAAGGAAACTTTACTGAAAATATATGAAACTACAATATTTCTATATTTCACCAATACATTGGGAAAAAGCTTGACAATCCACTATACTACTATGGATGCACAGGTTTACAAACAGTCAAGTGAAAAGAATGGTGTGACTTTTATGCAAAAATAAGCATTAATAAATAAAAAATATAATCCAAATGTGCAGTAACTTATATGTGCATTAATCACTTCAATTCCAATTTACAGTGCTTCTAAGGGTATTAAGTAAAACCGCTGAATTCCGTTCAAAAATGTATTTGCTTTTTTAAAAAAACCTCTAGCAATATCAAGATGTAGAAACAACGCAGGTGCATTTATATCTTAGTTTCTTTTAGATTTAGTTCCAAAAAAGGGCTTCTGACCCCAGGAGGTACAGTATGTACAGAACACCTGTCTGCAATTCTTTGCAGCTGTGGCGTCTGTCCCCAGAATTATAGTGCACAGCCTAAAAAAAGATCCAGCTGCAAAGAGAAGGGAGACCTTCATACTCCAAGGCACTTTTTTGAAGTTGAATCTGAAAGATAGCCCAGCTCTCTTAGCGATTTTATGTGGCATTTAAAAATGGCCTCAGCGTTCCCAAGGGAACTGGAGGGCATTGGCAACATAACTCTGAGCCTTTTCAGGGTGAACCAAGGCTGAGTCTCTTACAAGATGGAGGAGAATCCTGGGCCCACCATTAGGAGATTGTAGGAAATGATTCCTCTGCTTAATTCTATTTTTTTAAATTTAATTTAAAAATATTTAAATTAAACATTTATTTAATTTAAAAATATTTATTTATTAAATGTGTACACCAGGGTCTTCAAACATGGCCCTTTTATGACTTGTGGACTTCAACTCCCAGAATTCCTCGGCCAGCGTGCCTGGCGGAGGAATTCTGGGAGTTGAAGTCCACAAGTCATAAAAGGGCCAAGTTTGAAGACCCCTGGTGTACACCATCCATCTCACCATCAAGAGTGAAGTTGATCTGATACAAAATTGGAATTGTAAGTAGATTTCAGGTTTAAATTATGAGGCGCAAAATTAAGGTGCTTCATGATGTGAGGAAATTTCACCATTTTTCACTGCATTTTCAGTTTAAACCAACTTATGGCTCAGCATTACCTTAAAAAAGAACAGTTAAAAGGGTCACATGGAAAATTGAAAGAATTGGATTCTAATTATTCCCCTTCCTCCCTCCCCCCCCTCCTAATTTGGATAGTGAGATATGTGTTTTGGATCCATCTAGGATTGGTGTTTTCCTAATTAAATATCAGCAAACATCAAAAACAATTAACCAGCAAAATGCTGGAAAGGAGAGGCATGAAAAACAAGTAAGGGAATTTTTTTTCTTAAGAAAAAAAGATGATTCAAAATAAAAATCTGCACACTATCTATATAGTGTATCTTTCAAAAGACAAATAATTAGATTGTCTTCAAGGGAATGGCCCTGGGTTACAGGTAGTTCTCATTTAGTCACTGCTTGTTTAGCGACAGTTATGGAAAAAGTAACTTTACAACCAATCCTCTCATTTACAGCCTCCACAGGTCAGTAAAGCAAAGGAAAGTTGAAGTAAGATCATAAACATAATCCCAGTTTCATTTAGCAGCCGCTTTGCTTAACAACCAAGTTTCCAGTCCCAATTGTGGCTGATAAATAAGGGCTACTTGTACTCTGGCTTCAACGCTTTTACATACCTAGAAGTAGTAGAATAGAGATGAATGTAGAAAACTAGTTGATCTTTCTATTCTGCACCATGAAGGAAACCATTTCATGGATTTTAGATAATATATCTAACAAAGGGAACATTTTTTGCCTAAATTGCCTAAGTTTTAATATCTTAAGAAGGACGACTTCTCAATCTCCCATGTGGTAAGAAGTTCAAGCAAAAAGATTCTTCCCAATAAATAGTGATCAGTGCTTTTCAGAGTCAAATATATTGGTTTTCTGAGGTAAAATATGTGGATATGCCATAACATTGAGCGTTGTAAGAATGTGTTAGTCAGGATTTTAGACACTGCCAACTTATTTCACTATGTATGCATATGAGCCATGTAGGTGGCATTAAGTGAAACTCCTGAATAAATACTTTATAAGAGTCCTATTTCCTTTATACAGGCAGTCCTCAACTTATGACTACAAATGAGCTCAAAATTTCTGTTGCTAAGTGAGACATTTGTTAAGTGAGCTTTGCCCCCATTATATGACCTTTCGTGACACAGTTGTTAAGTGAATCACTGTACCTGTTAAATTAGTAACATGGCTGTTAAGTGAATCTGGCTTCCCCATTGACTTTGGTAGTCAGAAGGTCACAAGAGGTAATCACATGAACCCAGGAATTGGAAATGTCGTAAATATGAGTCAGTTGCCAAGTGTCTGAATTCTGACCACATGACAAGAGGATGCTTCAATGAACATAAATGTGAAAAATAACTTTTTTCAGTGTTGTTGCAACTTCAAATGGTCGCTAAATGAACTGTGGTAAGTCGAAGACTACCTGTAAAACGTTTTTTATTGTTATTTTCTGAGTTGATGCTGCAAAATTCTACAGCAGTGGTTCTCAACCTGTGGGTCGGGACCCCATTTGGGGTCGAACGACCATTTCACGGGGGTCGCCAAACAAGGCTGTCCGCCATTTTTTCCCCCTTTTTTGGCCACGCCCCTGGCACCCAGTGATGTATAAGTGGTTGGGGGTCACCACAACATGGGGAACTGTATTATGGGGTCGCGGCATTAGAAAGGTTGAGAACCACTGTTGTACAGGAAGACATGGTATAAAACAGCCATAAATAAAGTGCATGTACATTGGTAACTTGCTTTTTTAAAAAAAATGTCCAAAATGATTGAACAGATGGTATCATGAACTTCTTTTCCTTTGGTTAATTAAAGAGCACAACCCATAAAGAGTGTTTTTAAAAAAGAAAAAAGTTATTGAAAGTCATTCGGCTGGATAAACTACTTTCAAGTAAGTGCCATAAAACTCATTACATCTTTTCTTTACAAGTGGATCAGGTCCAAACAGACACTCAAAAGATTTTTGGGGGGGGAGGGGGAGGATTATTTTAGATTAAAAGAAGAAGTTGTGTTGGTCTGGCACACTTTTAAAGGGGAAAAAAGATAAATTATTGCCATGGAGTAAACAAAAATGCTTTTTCAAACACTGCAACAAATCCAACAATAAAAAGGGAAAGGAAAAAGAAAATCCTACTGAATTAAGCTGAGTCCAAATGGAACGCTGTGTATACAGAAATAAGAAATCAGAAATCATTCTTATCTGCTGCGTAAATAAAATAGCCATTTCAAGTTTAAAATAATACAGATCTCCAAAATGGCAACTGAAATAAACCTGTCTCAGCTAGGGTTCCACAATTTTAGTTTCACAGGAGATTCCACATTATGCTGGATCGTATTAATCAACCTTTATTGCATAACTACATTTTATGTAGTTAGCAACAAAGATGATTAGGGGACTGGAGGCTAAAACATATAAGGAATGGTGGCTGGAATTGGGTATGTCTAGTTTAATGAAGAGAAGGATGAGGGGGGACATGATAGCAATGTTCCAATATCTCAGGGGCTGCCACAAAGAAGAGGGAGTCAAGCTATTTTCCAAAGCACCTGAAGGCAGGACAAGAAGCAATGGATGGAAACTAATCAAGGAGAGAAGCAACCTAGAACTAAGGAGAAACTTCCTGACAGTTTGAACAATTAACCAGTGGAACAACCTGCCTCCAGAAGTGGTGAATGCTCCAACACTGGAAATTTTTAAGAAGAAACTGGACAGCCATTTGTCTGAAATGGTATAGGGTTACCTGCCTGAGCAGGGGGTTGGACCTGATGACCTCCAAGGTCCCTTCCAACTATTATTATTATTATTATTATTATTATTGTTGTTATTGTTGTTGTTATTGTTGTTATTATTATTATTATTATTATTATTATTATTATTATTATTATTAGTTTATTAAATGTATTTGGCTGCCCATCAGGGTAAGTCTAGTCTCAGGGGGATGATATCCCTGAAGCAGGCACCATGGTGTATTATTTTATATTTTATGTTGTATTATAATATTAATCTGTCTCAAGGATTCCCAATATTTTTGCCATCACACCTCCCTTTAGTGTGATCTTAATGGTCACCTACCTCCTCTAAATATCCAAGCATCAAAATGGACACCAAGGAATAATGAAAACAGAACAATGAAACTTTGGGAAAAGGCATTGATTGTGACAATGTGCAACTGAAAGGGCCTTTACACCTTTGGACTCTGTCTGCTTCTAAACCTCATACTTTGGGAAACCCTAGTATATATAGCAACTATTTATTCATTTAAACAAATTATATAGCCTCCCAACTTACACACAGACTATTATAGTTAGTTAGAAGTATATTGACCTGCAAAGTCTTATATCTCCAAAATACATAATGTCCCTCTGCATTTGCATTCAGCTGAGGTGCTTCTAAAGTCAGTTTCTAAATCTTTTAGGAGCTGTCAGAAACCTCAGAAATCAAATCTAAACTATTTTAACAGGCATTAGGACCTGGGGAGGGGATGGGCCTTTTATTTTTAAGATTCAATGGGAGCTGAATAGAAACACTTAAACCATGAAAGATTATTGAAAACCAGGTTATCCTATCATAATTGTCAACCTAGGGCGCTGTCAGGTAAGTGAAACTTAAGCTATACGTTGTATAAATGAAGTTTGACATTTAAAAACAAGCTGGTTTTTTTCTCTCTCTCATAGCTAATTTCTGCCCAAAGTGATTATCTTCAAGCCCCATTTACAGCCTCCTTTTGCACTACAGCAAAATGGTGCTTAAAAGAACAAACTATGAAAAGAATAGTCTGTTGTTTCTATGAAAAGGTTCCACTTTTCACACATAGAAATATTAAAGGCAGTATGAAAGTTCTTTGGTGTCCTGGACACACCACAGTGTAGAATATAACTGTATAAAATATTTTATCATAGCACGCACCTTTCATGTTGCCCTGGATAAACTCCACCCTCGTAAGCTTTGCAAGCCATGTAAATAAATATTCGATGGTCAGTCCTTACAACAAAAAAAGGACCTTAAAGTTTGTAAAGTAGCACACAATCTTTGCCTTGCTCCAAACATTCTTGCATTTGTTAGGATTAGGTGCTGTCTCAAGATGGTCATTTATTTATTTACTAAATTTATCTTCCATTTACTTGTTCCTTTTTGTTTGCTATTAAGCAATGTAATGTTGCATTGGTGTGCTAACGCTAACCCTGGCAGTTGACTGATATATTTGCCTTATTGCATCTTGGTTGCTGTTGTTGTTCATATTGCACTTTTGGGGTGTTTAAGGTTCTGGAAAAAAAAGTTTCAGAAATTTCTTAGTCAGTAAATAAAGGCTAGTAATTGCATAATGGCTCTGTGGTTAAAGACGCTGAGCTTGACAGCTGAAAAAAATGACAGCCTGGATTTGGAACCTGAGCGTTGCACAATGGGGTGAGCTCCTGTCCTTGCCTAGCTCCTGTCCTTGCCTAACTCCTGTGACAACGTCACAGTTCGAAAACATGCAAATGTGAGTAGATAAACAGGTACCATTTCGGTGGGAAGGTAACATTGTTTCATGCATCTTGGCATATAGTGATTCTGGCCACATGACCACAGAAATGTATTCAGACAATGCGGACTCACTTGGCTAGGAAACAGAGATGAACACTGCTCCCTAGAGTCAGACATGACTGGACAGAGGAAAAATTACCTTTACCTTTAATTACTTTGTAATGGGGAAATTGTACTAATACCACCATGACCTTTATTACTCATCTCAATATATGTACAAGTATTCTTGTCCAAAGCTTAGCAGGAAAGGATTACTAATGCTTCATCAAATCTGATTAACTGGACTATCCTATTACTCCCTTATTTCATAGGCCATTTTCCAAAGTGGTGCTCCATAGTTACACAGACATTAATTAATGAGGAGAGGAATAGGAAGGGGTAGATGTTCTGCTATTGTACACTGTTGTGTAGAGCTTTAGCAAACAAACTCAGAATATGAAGATGATATTTTCTCACTGAATATGCTGTTTCTATGAGCATTATAAATTGAAATACTATCAAGAAGAGAAGCTATCGGAAATTGTGGAAGAAAGATTGACATAAATGTTGGAGCTAGATTGAGAATTATCCAACAAGAGGTATTGAGTTGGATGTCTCTCCCACCTTCCTTGTACCTCTCCTCCTCCACTTTCTCCTCTCCCTCTCCCCCTCTCCTTTCCCTCTTCCACTCCCTGAGAAGAGTTACTTCTTAGGGATAATAGTCCTGGCAGCATGATCACAGCTTCTAGTACATGCATTTGCCAATGACACAAATAAAAAGATTTGATTGTGAAGACTTGGCTGTTATCTTGCCCTTTTGACACTTCTCCACCATACCCACCCCCACTATGAAAATATTGCGAATCAAGTGTGGAAATAGTCATGTGATTCCCTTCATTTTAGTAACCTTGTTTAAATAAGGCTCTATCTGGAAATCAGCTCCTTATGATGTATGCGATTCTTCATTTCCACCCAGACATTTGAGATAAAGCAAAAGCAAATAGAGTTCTTGAAATAAACATAGAATTTGCTACTCAGCAGTAACCTGACCTTCATCCCAGTAAGCAATTCCAGAAATGGGTGCTAAGAAACAAAAACATGTAACAGAATGTGGATTTCAATTTGGGGATTCAGCTCAAGCCATAATGCAAGTCAATGGCCCACCATTCAGATACTGATTCAGGTTAATGAAACATCAAAGAGTAGAATGAATTGTGTCTTCATTTTATAAGATATCTTAGCATTTTTTTGATTGGGCTGTTTACCCAAAAGAGCTTTGTTTCCATCAATTATAACCCTAGATGGTTCTACTTCTTCATTCCCCAAATTTTTGTTGGGAAGCACCCAGCCTAGCAGGGAGGAGAGATAAAAGTGTGGATCCAGCCCTTCCTGAATTCCTTGGAGTCTTATCTAGTTGTTCCCAGGATAAAGCAGTCAGATGTGGAGATTCCTATATTATAGGAAGATCAAAATAAAGTAATAAGCTTGAACTCTGCATATGTGCATCTGGTTGTTTGCATTTGACAATTTTCTTCAGAATCTTAGTGATAGTGCCATTATGGGCACCTTCTTCCACACTCTCGTTCTTGTACTAAGAGATTACATTTAAATTTTATTAAAGTCAACATGATGACAGGTTGTAGGGTATGTGCTTGTGTATGTGAGAGTGAGAGGCTGTGTACATACACACACATACACACATAGCACAATTTATTTAGTTTGAAATACTGTAACTCACCCTCAATCTCTGGGGCATATCGAGTTAGTACTTTCAATAAATATAAACTATGTTATTGTTAAAGGAATAGGTTTAGCTCTTGAGAATGAACAGTTAGAGTTCTGCTCCAATTGGACAGCTGGGAATGTTACTAATATAGAAAAATCCCCCAGATGTTGTAGCAACATTAAATCCTCAGATTTAAGCATGTGGGTTTGAGATATAGGCACAAGAAAATGTTTGTGTACAAATACACACATACACACACACACACACACATATACATATGGTAAAAAAGTATTATGTCAAATAATGCATAATCAGAACTATTTGCAAGATTTCCTTCCTGAACTGTATTTTATACGGGATGTGTGCTTACAACTGAAGGCAACTTTTTTTAAAAAATCAGTTGTATGGATTTAATTCAGTTGTTGTATGGCTATGGGGCATATACAAAATACCCAGTTTTGTATTCCTTTCATATCACTGTTCTTTTTCAACTTTTACACACTAAATGAGATGGCCAGAACATATAGCAACACGATGGACTCCCATTCGGTGTTCCAGTCAATTGGGCTTGCCTTTCTCCAAAGTTATGAGTGAGATTCTGACCAGGAACATTGAAATCTTGGTTATCTAAAAAATCTAGAAAATATAGTTATTTCCTGAGTGACGGCCACACTCAAGATCTGGGCTACAAAAATCCACATAGCCACTGGATAGGCAGCCACAGTTTTCTGCATCTCTTTCCTGCTATGTAGTGGTCATCCCAGATTTTGCAGTCTAGATCAGGCAGCACCATAAGTTGAATCAAAGATACTAGCAAACTCTAGCCACAGGTTTTGTTATGTTTTTTAAAATATTTTTTTTAATATCAATAAGACCATTTTAGTTTTTTGTCCAGAGTTTTTAAGTACTGAGGGGATTAGCCATCTTACAATGCTGGCATATTATTTCATGGATTTACTGATTTTGGTTTTACTCTTTTTAAAACTCGCAGCTGATGTCTGGAGAAGTCCTCTGAACCAAAGACCAGGAAGGGTTTGTTCCATAAGAACTTGCTGCATGCTGTATTCCTTGAAAGAGGAATTTCAGTTCTTTAAAATCCAGTATAGGGCACTCGATATCCAAAACACATGCACTGTATCCTGTTTATCATTGTATCCTACTCATTGCATCCTAAACAATTTAGTAGGTTTCAGTTATCAATTATCAATTCAGTTATCAAATCCAGGTTGAATGGGTAACTATAGCGATCCAAGATGATGCTTTCATACAGTTTTACTGAAGACAAATCAAGTAAACCTTTCTTGAAATCCCTCCTGTTTTTCAAGTTTCGAAAGGTAGAGAAAGTGTTGAAATTTTCTTTCCTGACCAAAACTACACCCATGAAATTGTCTTGGACTTACTCCTAAGTGGTTCTTCCTTCTTCAAGAATGCTAAACTCTTTGTTGACAATGTTATCGTTTGGATCATCTGAGGAAGCAAAATCCTAGTCTCACTTTGGTGCCCTTCACTTTGAAGTTAAGTGTTTTCACCCGGAAGAACTGATGAGGTCAGAGAAGAGCTTACAGGCAGATGCCTGAATCCCATCAGAGAATTATGGGATCTATCCTAGGCACAACTGGTATGGACTACAGACAGTCCTCAATTTACAGCTGGTTGTTTAATAACCATTCAAAGTGATGATAGCCTCAGAAAAGACATTTTCTAGCTTGGGCAGCATTTCTAGCCTTTATTTATTTATTTATTTATTTATTTATTTATTTATTTATGAGACTTATATATCGCTTTAAGTGCAAGCACTCTCTAAGCGGTGTACACCAGTAAGCAATGTATATATATTTTACATTGCCCCCAACAATCTGGGTCCTCATTTTACCTACCTCAGAAGGATGGAAGGCTGAGTCAACCTTGAGCCGATGAGATTTGAACCGCTGACTTGCTGAACACAGTCAGCTAAAGTGGCCTGCAGTACTGCACTCTAACTGCTGTGCCACCTCGGCCCTTGTAAAATGTTATGCCACCCTCTCCCATGGTCATGTGACCACATTTTGGATGCTTGGCAACTGACTCACATTTACGACCTGTTGCCAAGCAGCCTGTGATCATTTGATTGCCATTGGCAATGTTCTCTGCTGGCTTCCCTAGAAAGTCAGTGGGGAAGCCAGCAGGGAAGGTTGCAAGTGGAGAGGACAGAGGGGAGCTGAAATCTTTTGGGGACTGTAGGAACACTGAAACACATCCTGAAGATGATGGGAATCGTAGTATGACATCTGCAGATTCCCAGACCATACAGTAATAGGATCGATGCAAGGCAGCTCCCTATATTCTCTTACTCCTTGTGCCTTAGCAGTCCAACAGCTGGTGGCATCTTCTTTTAAAAATCAGCAAACTCAATTTACACCTACTTTAGACTTCTCTTAGTAGCCAATTTTTAAAGAAAGTCCTTGAGAAGAAAAGTGTCTGAGCACTGGGCTATCTCCATAGACATTCTACCACCATAGATTTGGCTGGTTGCCTTCCCTGGCTGTCTGCAATAATTACTTTTAAAAGCAAGTTATAGTGTTTGGGAAAGGGATGATTGGGTGGAAAGTAAATACTCCCTGTACTTTCAAAGTTATTGTTGCTGAATATCATTTGGCCAGAGAGTGTCTTCCTTCTGCTTTTCAAATTACACTGGTTGGGGGGGGAGAGAGAGAGAGAGAGAGAGAGACTGACTTATAGATTCTTGGACACTGGAACATTTCATTTCAGCAGAATCCAGTTACAAGCCATAAGCTGCTATGGCAAACTTCCCAGGCCAGGTTCCCAGGCCAGAAATATCCTCTACCTTTGCTTGAAGAGATAAGCATTTCTTTTGGAGCCCAACTATAGTTTAAAGACCAAGAGTTAAACCACACTGTCTCAACTGCAGCACTTTAGAAATATGCTTTTATCTGATTCTCCCTGTGTTTTTATCTCAGCAGGAATCCACTTGCTCCAGCTAAGCTGATGGACTATGTCCTCAACCAGTGTGCATCATGTACACAGCATGTCCTTTGGATAGAAAGGCAGCATCCCTAGTTCATCAATTTGGGGGTAGGGGGGGTGGGGGCTGTCAGCACATCACAAGGTCAGAACACTTTCTTGGAGACCAAGGCATCTGACCTGCATATGTTTTGAGATTCTCTTTTGAAAAAAACCAAGTGTTCCAGTCAGACATTTGCTGTGTCTTTTGTCAATTTTTCTTATTTGTTGTGGTTGTTGTTGTGATCCATTAATTTTAACCATGTAAACCATTTTGTGACCAGAAATGTGTTCTCAAAACACATAATCTGTAATTATGATATCTCAAATTTTGTTTATAGCTTCCAGTTTTTAGAGGGCTAGTAATCAGATAGATTTGAAATTAAATAAAAAAAAGAAATTCAATGTGGAGAAAAGCAAGGTTTTACACATGGGCAGGAAAAAAAGCAAAGGTACAAGTACATATTAGGCGAAACCTGGCTTAAAAACAGTAACTGAGAGGGACCTTGGGGTCCTAGTGGATGATCACTTAAACATGAGCTAGCAGTGTGCGGCAGCAGCCAAAAAAGCTAATACAATCCTTGGTTGTATAAACAGATTCATAGAATCAAAATCACGCAAAGAATTAGTACCGCTTTATAAAGCCTTAGTAAGACCACACCTGGAATACTGCATCCAGTTTTGGTCACCACATTACAAAAAGATGTTGAGACTTTGGAAAAAGTACAAAGAAGAGCAACTAAGATGATTAAAGGCCTGGAGACTAAAACATATGAACAACTGCAGGATTTGGATTTGGCTAGTCTAGAGAAAAAAAGGACTAGGAGGGCATAATAGCCATATTCCAGTATTTGCCACAAAGAGGAGGGGTTAATTTATTTTTCAAACCACCAAAGGGCAAGACAAGAAACAATGGAAGGAAACTAATCAAAGAGAGAAGCAACCTGGAATTAAGGAGAAATTTCTTAACAGTGAGAACAATTAACCAGTGGAACGGCTTGCCTTCAAATGTTGTGGTGCTTCATCACTGGAGTTTTTTAAGAAGAGACTGGACAGTCACTTGTCTGAAATGGTGTAGGGTCACCTGCTTGAGCAGGGGGCTGGACTAGAAGACCTCCAAGGTTCCTTCCAGCTCTATTCTGATTCTGATTTAATTTTTTTTAATTTCTGAAGCATGGACTCCTCTCCCTATTGCTATTCTTAGGGGAATACATTCATTTTTGTTTGTTTGTTTGTTTGTATACTATCTTTATCATTTTGACAAGTGATCTGCAGTGGAAAATACATCCCACACACCTTCGTCCTCCTATTTTCCCCAGAACAACCCTGTGAGATGAGTTGTGTTGAGAGAAAGTGACTGGCTCACAATTACCTGGTTTGTAGCCTGGCGGTTTCACCACTAGATCAAACTGGCTCTATAATAAATCTTAATAAATTAATTGCAGTACGAAGTCTCCTCATAATATAATCTAGTGAAAAGCACCCATGCACTGTAAGTGTGGAAGGAATTAGTCTGTAATAGGCCAAGAGAATGGCCTTGAGGGAAAGGAGGAAGAGCCATTCCTAACACAATAGTCAGATAAAAGAAACCTGAGTCCTGGGCAGAACTGTACCTGAAAAATGTCTCTGACAACACTCTCCCTATTGTCATAAAAATAAAGGGAGAAGAGGAAAAGCTCGTTCAGACCTGTAAGCTTCTATCACAGCGGTTCTCAACCTGTGGGTCGCGACCCCATTTGGGGTCGAACGACCATTTCACAGGGGTCGCCAAACAACGCAGTCTGCCATTTTTTCCCCCTTTTCCTTAGCTGTTCTACTCCTTTTTATTCTATTGGCTTTTGAAAGCCAATAGAATAGACTCTCTTGAATAGAGTCTAATTCTATTGGCTGTCAAAAGCCAATAGGAATTGTCCAGGCTATCTCTGCCCTGCTGAATGCCAAAAGTCCCATTCTGCAAACGGTGCTGCAAGTTGTCTGCAGCAAAGGCGAGCTGTCTGGAAGTTTCCACCCCTCCCTGCTGAGCAACTACTAAAAATGTAAGTAAAAGAGGGCCAGAGGTGGGAGGCCGGCGGGCGCAGGGAGGGTTGCTGGCGCGCATCGGGCCTGGCGGGTGCCTTACCTCCCTTGGGCTGGGCCAGCTGGTAGCCCAGCCGGTGGTCGGCTGCTCCGTCTCTGCCGCTTGCCAGCTATGCCTCAGCCGGTGCAGGGGGCGGCACCACGCATGCGCAGCACTCCCAGGCAGGGAAAGTCCTCGAGTTACAACCGGTTGGGTAGTCCTCGACTTACGACCGGTTGGGTAGTCCTCGACTTACGACCAGTTGGGTAGTCCTCGACTTACGATCGGTTGGGGTCACGGCATTAAAAAGGTTGAGAACCACTGTTCTATCAGCAAACCATTATAATCAGTGGTGGGATTCAAAGATGTGAACAACCGGTTCTCTGTATGGATGCCACTTCTGGAAGTCCATTCTGGGCCTGGGCAACAAAAAAATTAGCTACCGGTTCTGCCAAAGTGGTGTGAACCGGCTGAATCCCCCCACTGATTATAATCAATGTAAGAGTGGACTGCATGACTTTGAATTCCTAGAGGCCAATGAGTTGACTTTAGATTTCTTTTCTAATTCCACCATCACTTCAAGCTGTATTTTAAAAACAAAACTGACAAAATGCAAGTGTGCAGGAACGCAAATTTAAAAATAAACGGAGTAGTTTTTCACAGCTCAGCAGCTGGATAGATGCTCAGAGACAAATAGCCTGAAGAATCATGAATTTCTTGTCCGCAAATCTTTTCACCTGTCCCTGAGATCAAGGCAGAACATGGGAAAATGCTGACAAGTAGATTCTTCAGGTGAAGAAACTCCCACCAGTAAGAACTGTGCTACTATGATTCGGTATTCCTCATAATTCAGTAATCCAGATAATTTGTAATAATTGAAAAAACGGTATTTTAAAGTATGGGGGAGGGAGGTGAAAACAATCCAGAATATAGAAGAACTAAAATCAAGAGAATAAGTTGGGGAACCCATTAAATGCAATACAAGTGAGCCAGGTGTTGTTCCTGTATTTAAATGTAGCATTGATTCATTTATTTAGAATGCATAAATGTATGTAAAATCTTATTTTTGATAAATCATTTGCTTCAAGAAGCTACTGGATTTTATATTGGTCCACTGAAAAGACACACCAATTTAACAAAATGTAATTATCTTCTCTTATATAAGATAAAACAAAACTTGAGTCCTGGCAATGTCTTTATCACTGCTTAGAATAACAGCTGCAGATTAAATTACTATTCTTCTGTTTTTATTTCAAACTCTCTCCATTCCATAACCTATTAGTTGGCTCCATATATGCCATCCCGTTCATCTCTATAAAGGGGAAAAATGAGAATAAGATAAACCATAAAATCTAAGCAATAACATCGTGGAAGCTTAATCACATCAAATTGGAAACATTATTTTGATATTTTTTTCATTTAAAGCAATACATATTACTAGAGTTGAAATAATATTTAATTGTGCAATTTAGTTATAATTGGACACTCTCTGAGGCCAATTTTTTTCAAGATTGATGCATTAATATATACTATTTACAGATCCATATTTAGAACTTACATTAGAAACTTGGAAAAAAGTAGAAACAACTTCAGATCCAGGATCCTTCCGTTTTACTTCCATTTTTTCCTCAGGTTTTAAACATGTACGATACATATGGATAATACCAGGAAGGAAAAGATACAATAGAGAAATTGTTCATTGGAAATAAGTTTCTGCTCAAGTAATTTACAGAAAGTTTATATATAAATACCAGATAATTTTACACCTTGTATTAATCTTATTTAGTTAGTAGAGTATCAATAATATTTAAGAAATGGTATATGTCTATTTTATTTAAAATTAAATGATCTCTTTGGTTTCATAGAGGAAAATTGTGCCAATTAATCAGACATTTTAGAAAGTCCACAATGGGAAGAGGTTTATGGATTTGAATTTGATGAATGACCTGAAAAACATTCATTCAAATGTTTTTCAGCATTTTTAAAGAATTGACCATAAATTAAAACGCAGGGAAGTTACTAACACACCTCACTGAAATCAGAGCCTTTCTAGATTATGTTGGAGAGTTTGTAATCAGATTTATACATATTGACATCTCTGGTAGCCATGGCCAATTAATTATTCATTTTGGTTCAAACTTTTTTGAGGAAACTGGGAAAAGTACTCAACTATCTTTGGTAAATAATCCTACTATAAATTTATTGTCCATATTTCCCAAGACATACAAAGTGCTACAATACAAGAAATTAATTCATTTTTTCCCCTGTTAGCTGCCAGATTTTATTGCAAAATGCTAGAAAAATAACTTCTTTCTCTGGATCAATATTATTTTAAAGTGTAGGAAACTACATTAGCTAAAAAAAATTAACACAACTGTAAAATTCTTTTAGTCTCTTTTAACCTTTTTTAAAAGATTCATTGAATTAAAAGATGTGTTATTCATAGATGATTTATATTTTCAGTTATATTCTTCAATTTACTTATTTATCAACACTATTTGTCATCTGCTTAACACACACACACACATTTCAGAGCTTTAGAATTTCTTTAGGGCTAGAATTATTGTATATGAACAAATATTCTGTAGTACTGTATATATGTGAAAGTAATTTGCTTTTCCTTTTTGTTCTTTTACAGTTTCTTTTCACTTTTTAGTCTTATCATTTTTTTACTTTATATCTTTCATTAAAAATAATTAATACTAAATTAAATGGTGGTGTCAGTCAGGCTCCTCAAGTCTGACTGGGGGCCCTGCCATTCCATTGGGAGGAGGGAGGTTTTACTCTGTTGGGAAGGGTGTTGATGTGGGCTCTGGGATGTGTTTCCTCTGCTTTGTTCTTTCAACCTTTGATGTATCTCTTTGGGTATGAAAAGAAGAGAAGAATGTGCCTGGGACCATCTGCCTTATCTCTGCTCCACTGGGAAGAGGATGCAATGTCTGGGAACAGCGCCTTATTGCTCTTTGGCCTTCCAGTTCCCATAACAATATTGCACCTGTGGATTGGCTGGATATGGACTGGGCAGTTGGGCACTTGGGAGGGAATTGAAGAGAAGGGTTTAATGTAACAGTTCACGCAGGAAATATTAAGTTCTTGCCTTGCCTTTCTGCTTTCACTGTCCCTCAATAAGAGTTCCTTTTGAAACAATGCCAGTTTCAAGAGTTCTGCTTTCTTTGGGAGTATTAGCTGATGCAGGACCTTACAGGTGGTGTAAATTGGCCACATGTGCCTCTTAGACCTTTTTTTTTTATTAAAATGTCTATCTGCCCAATTAGCATGGACACCAATCAGTCATTAGGAGAAATCTTCAGGGTAGAAGGTTTTTTATGGGCTTGATAGGAATATAAAAATACAGATCAACTCAGTTCTCTTTCCTTACCTTTTTCTTACATATAAATACTTTCACACAAATTAAGTAAGAAATAAGAAGGAGTGTGGTCATGGTAACTACATACATGCATTTGGACACAATGAATTATAGCTAATGCATATTTGATAGGTGTCATTGACAGACGTGATCTCATGGGCATTTGCTGCAAGCCAAGGTGATGTCATTGTGTGATGCATTTGTGATGATTTGCACCCCTGGGTTTGTTTCTCCTCCAGTGAATGCACTGTGTGAATGAATAACTGAATGAATGAATAAGGAGAGGGGAGGTTAATAATCAGGTTGCATAAACACTGGATAGGATCCATAGATGAGTTTCCTTATGTGATTTGAGGAATTGATGGGGACTACAACGTTGCTATGAATTCCTCCATTCTCCCATTGTGTCTCCCAGATATTATGTTTTAATGACTTCATTGATGTTAACCACTGCTAATCTCTTCACACAGGATTTACAAGCTAGATTCAAGCTAGAATTATGGAATGCATATACAGAAGCATGCAGGAAGCAAAGAGAAATACACCTGTACAGGATTGCTTTTGCCCCTGACCATAATCTATTTTACACAGTTGACTTTAGCATCATAGTTTGTTCATCATTTGTTTTAAATTACTGAACAGGATATCCCTTAGTGACTAATTATCTGATGTATCAGCTACTACCCAACTATCTTTACACCTAATAAATATTGTGTATTTATTTTCTGGCACAGCTAACCTAGTTAACTGACAAAATTCACCAACACTAGAGTTTCTTTAACTCCTTGAACAATTGATGACATCCTCCAGCATCACCTTTTCAGACAAGCTCTATTGTGATTAGTATTTGGCCCCACAGCCAGTGGAGCTCAAGATAAGTGAAGTTGTACATCAGGGTCCATCAGGGGGTGGCCATCAAGCAACTGTTCCCAGAGCTGTAGACTCCATATATTAGCCCTTGGAATAGTTGAATCAGCACAGATGTCCATTTTGTGAAAGGTATTAATCACTTTAAAGGGAAGAATAATAACTGCTTGATAGAGAAAGAGAAAGATGCAGGGATGGAACAAATGAAAATTAAAGCTGTGGTTTGCTGTCACAAGAGAATACTGACTGGTGAGTTACATTTCTTTGAACTGCATTTTCTTCTGCTAGTAAGTCCTGCAAATCAGCTACCTTCTCCATGGCTGGAGATCTAAGGAAAGACATTGTCTACATATCCCATCAAGGCTAGCATTAGATTATTTGGCCCCTCAAGAAAATGATTGATGGTAAAGATTGATGTTTAATTTAATTACAGCCGCAAGGTTGTTAGTAGGGCAATGTTGGAAGAAGGAATCTTTGCCTACTTTGCAAGAGTGGTTTCTTAAAGTTTCTTATTTGGCGGAAATGGCAAAGATTTCGGCTTTCTTGAAGGATCAATCGCAAGAGAAGTATGTTGCGGTATGGAAAAAATGGATAGATTTTATACAACATAAGTTGGATATAAAAAAATATTACTTAGTTTTTTAATAATTTATATTTAAAATGGAATATTTTGGGGGTTTTTTTGTTCTTTTTTCCTTTTCTTTTTTTTATTCTTTTCCTTTCTAAACATTTATTTTTTGTATTCATGTTTTTCTTTATATATATACTATTGTTAATTATTTTATAATTTTTCTAATTAATGTATTTAGATTTCTAACTAATGTTAGATTCATTTATGGTTTATATCTTTTTTTAAGATTTTTTGATGAAATTTTAATTAAGCCTATATTCAACTCTGGGAAGGTCGGGGGAGGGAATGGGAGGGTTGGGGAGGTTGGGGGGAAGATTGTTTTGTTTTTGTAAAATTTCAAAAATTTAATAAAAATTATCTTTGAAAAAAAAAAAAGAAAATAACCCTAAGACATAACTTTCCAAGAGTTACTTTATTGATTGATTACATTTATATGCCACCCTTTTAACTGATAAGGCCACTCTGGTCAGCTTACAACTGTAAAAAGATAAATATACAAACAATTACAATTACAACACTACAGTATATAAAAACTGGAACCAAGGAGATGGATGGCATGGGGACCTTCTTTTTATCCTGTCTTCTTCTTATCCTGTCAGCCATTTCCAATGGTGAATTGCATATTTTAACTAAAATATGCCACTGATGCTCGTTTTTCTTCTTTTCATGTGTTTCTTTCCTGCAGGTATAGAGATGGTTTATTCTTTCCTTTGTAAATAAGGCACACGTGATTTTTTTTCCCATCGAGAGTTTGCTTTATATTCAATGACCTTCCGTCATTTGTGCAAACCAAATCTATTGAAAAGCACAACTATTCAAACTGAGCTGAGCTGATCTTTGATCCAGACGAATGAGTTATCACTGGATGCTGCCATTATTCTGTGATGAGATAAAAATAATTCTATAATTGAGATAGAGAAGACATGCATATGGCCTTCTTCACTGCTTCTACTCATACTTGTTAATAAAAGGGTAAAGGTCAGGTTTTCCCCAATCCCTGTTTCTTGGCTGAGGGAGTCAGCATTGTCCGAAGATGGGTGGCCAGCATAACTATATGCCGAAGCACACGGAATACTATTACTTTCCCACTAAAGTGGTACCTATTTAACTACTTGCATTTGCATGCTTTCAGACTGCTAGGTGGGAAGGAGCTGGGGCAAGTAACGGGAACTCACCCTGTTGCACAGCGCTCAGGTCTTGAACCTGGGCTGTCAGCTTTTCAGCTAACAAGCTCAATGTCTTTGAGCCATTGCACCCCCCTCCATACTTATTAATATTACACGAAAAAAAGGACTAATGGAATGAAACAGTTGGCAGCTGTGTTCTTGACAGAGCGGCATCCATACTTTTCCCTAACACTTTCTATTCAAATGGCACAATTAGGGAGAAAACCCATTTTCCTTCTTTAAGTGGATAATATGGGGGATTCTTCTCTTCATATTATCCCTAAACTACATCCCTGCATTTTAGAAAATGTAACAAGTTCAAATGCACACATGTGGATCCCGGCTGGGTTTTGTGTCAGCTTAATTTCCTGGCCACCTTGAAAATGTGTTCATAAGGCATATAATAGCATCTACAGAACCTGGAACATTTATACTTTTCCTTTGTACTGTACTTTTTTTTTTTAACATTTAAGAATAAACTAGCAATTAGTATATACGCACAAGTCAGCTTCAGTTCATGGGAACATGAATCTTGCATTATTTTTATAGCAGGAGGAAAAGGACAGGCAGCTCAGCAAACTAATCAAAAAAGGAAACCCTCCAAGCCCATAATGGATCAATTAACACAAGTTTACTGTAATGTGATTTTGTTCAGAATATGAGTTGACATTTGAAAGACAAAAGGATCCTGGCAAAGGCTTACCAGAGCAATATGGATTCCGAGTTTATATTACGCAAAGACTTTGGCAGACTATAACAAACCATTGTCAGTATGATTACCATGCCACGTTAACATTGTTTGAAGGTTTTCCTCTATTGCAAAGGAGAGGGGCTTTCAGAATGTTTGTACTTCATAAGACATGAAACATACCCTTGAATATATTCCATCGGTATCAAAAGCAGTCCTTGGGTTTTCTTAAAAGGCCCTGGAGATGGACATTATCCACACATCTCATAACATGGGCTACCTAAGGACAATGTCTCCAAGGGCATATATGCCTTCACGAGCCCAATTAAGAACAGAACAAGAGCATAATTGTTTCTGTTTGGTGGTGATATCAACAGATTGGAGTGAAAGTAACCTTTGAGACACATGTAATTTCTAAAAACCTGCTCTGAATAATTGGGGAAACCTTCTAGAATAGCGAAGGAGAAATAGGAAATAGAGGGAAGGGGGTGGGGTCGCCAGCAGGATTGTTCTTTCTATTCCACCACTCAGTTTGCAAGCTTTGCTCCCATCCTTACAGGCAGAATGATCTAACATTTAATTAAATGTGCCTCTTAGTTAACCTTGCAGGACTAATTTTAATAATCCAGTTATTCTTAAATAGCAACCTGGTCAGCATTTTTTTTTACTATTATTTGATAATTCCATAGTAATTATTCTGCAATCACATCATTTTTTTTCCTTTCAACACTTAGTGTTCTTGTAACATTTATGATTTGCAATCTGAATAGTTTTATATGCCCTTAATTGCATAAAGCATTAACAAGAGGTATGTGTTATGTTTAGCTCAATCCCTAAATAGGAATGTCAGGATGAACCAGAGTTCACCAAGGAGAATCTTCCAAACTGTCTATTATTGAAACTTTGGGGATTGATTGATTGATTTATCTTTATCCCACTTTTATTATTTTTATAAATAACTCAAAGAGGTAAACATAACTAAAACTCCTTCCCCCTCCCATTTTCCCCACAACAACAACCTTGTGAGATGGGTTGGGCTGAGAGAGAATGATTGGCTCAAAATTGCCCAACTGGTTTTAATGCCTAAGGCAGAACTAGAACTCCCGGTTTCCAAGTTTCTAGCCTGGTACCTTAATCACTAGCCCAAACTGGCTCCCATTTACTGAACTCTTGATGTACTAAACTCAGAGAGCAGGAAGGCTACATAAACACCTATGTTGTGTTTAAAGCCTCCTCCAAATTCTATGTAAAGTAAACAAACACAAAAGGTAAATCACTTTAGCCCATCTCTGCTATATCAATATATGTCCCTGGAGTTGAAACTTAGTTGTAAAGAATACAGTGCAGCCTATGGCTGAAAAAAATAATATGTTCACAACTTTATTTTTGTATAATCTGTTTTTGGTTAACGGTCATGGTAAAGATGACAACAGCGACAACCACAAGAACAATAGGGTGGAATACAGGGTGGAAGCAAGTAAAAGTAAAGAGAAAAGAAGCACTGAAGGATTTACAAGGAAATATATTAGTGTGAAACACTAGACTAACATTCTGTGTAAACCAGAATCATAAAACATGGACCATACTAAAAATTACCGAGGTTGTGCACACAAATCTTCAGAGGAGAGCTTTGTCGAAAATGTAGTGCTGCTTGAAGAGGCTCCATAAAGTACTTTTGTGTCTCATTTTTAACTAGCAGTGATATAAATGTCTAAGTCACATGAAACATCTAAAGCTGGAACATCAAGGCTTAGGATAGATACTAAAATACATCTTTCTGCTCTTGTCAGATAACTACGGGATTTCAAGATTTAGCTTCTCTCCATAAGTGTTGAGCTGGAGAAACCTACCAAACATGGCGTTTTGTGTCATGAAGGACATCCAAAGTTGGTGTATGGCTCCAAACCCTTGTTTGGAGCTCTCCAGTGAGACAGAAGTTACTATCCTTTTCCCAAGTTATTTAAGCAGGCTGAATGTCATCTTTTAGGAATGCTGTAGTACTTGATTGTTATGTTGGGCAGGGAATTGGATTAGATCAGTGTTCTCAATCTTAGCAACATTAAGATATGTAGACTTCAAATCCCAGAATTCCCAGTCAGCACTGAAGTCCACAAATCTTAAAGTTGCCAAGGTTGAGAAACACTGGCTTAAATGATCTCCAAAGTCTATTCTATTCCATCCTTTACAATTTATAATTGATGATACATGACACTATATATGTATAAAGTTCTAGAGATTATAATAGAATCCAAAGCACATTACTGTTACGGTTAATGTGCTACAGTAACAAAGATTAATTGGATTGAAACTACAGGGATGCTGAGTTCAGATCATAAGAAATAATAATATCCCACTGTGTGTATGTGTGTGTGTGTGTGTGTGTGTTTGAGTCTGTGTGTCTTTGAGTAGTGACTTCTGAAGATTGCCTGGACAAGTCCCTTGCAGTTTTACTCGCAAGATTTTGGAAGTGAATTGCTATTGTCTCCTTCCTAAGGCTGAGAAACAATGACTGGCCCAAGGTCCTCAACTGGCTATGTGCCTAAAGAGATTAGAACTCATAGTCTTCCATGTTCTAGCCTTGTTCTTTAACCAAGCTGACTCTCTAACAGCATCTCTATGTGTAGAAAGTTTGAAGGAATTGTATATATCCGTCAAGAGATAGTTAAGTCTACCTTTGAATATTTGAAGGATCACGATAGGGTAGGGGTGTCAAACTTCCGGCCTGCAGGCCAGATGCATCCTCCAGAAGCCATGCCCACCCCATTGCCGGCAATGGCAAAACTGTCCTGATACGTTATGCGACGTCATGTGACGTCGCGAGTTTGACATGTTTGCCATAGGGAGAAGATGGAGAAATATTTTTTCTGTTGCTGATGGTGGACAAACTAGGATGAACAAATTTGATTTACACAATAAAAGATTGATACTAAATTTAGAATAAATTTCAAGGGGTATGAGTTTTTTTGCTAAAGAAGGAGAATGCCTTACAACTGCACAGTTTGTTTAAGAAAATTCTGGAACTGGCCAAATATTAGGAGTGATGTAGTAATGATCTCAACAATGAGTAATTGGGGGGGGGGGGAGGAATTAAACACATTTTCCAACATTATGATGCTCTGGTTCAATTCTGATTTAGTGTTGTCACATATGGATCAGCACAGTAGCCTACCTTTATTTGAATTTTGTGGAGCAGTTTGCTGAGCTTGACCAACAAACAATTCCGTTAACCTGCAGATATTTTTCCTTGCCTTTTTTTCACTCTGTCTCTTTCTCTCCTCCTAAACAACTTTCACCATGCATGTCCTCTCAGATGCCTTCATCTGTTAGAAAAACTCCGAATGAGTTACATTCTTGATATTTTATAATGGATATTTCCTATTAGTTCTATAATGCTGTAAAACAGAGCAACTGTGTTCCATTCACTCAACCTTAGCTGACTGAAAGTACAAGCCTATAAAAAAATATAATGATCTCCAGTCACACTGAACATTTATTTGATATGCCTTGCCCAGTCAACACTGTCCGCTCACTCCTTTTATGACAAGGCGTACTTCAGAATTAGAGACAAACTGATGTCTTTTAGATTAACTATTACATAACTTACAGCTCAGGCTGCTAGTTTGTCATCTGATATTCACCTTTTTGGAAACCTCATCTTCTTAACCAAAGCTTCAACTGTATGCTTGAATTTAATGGAAAACAAGAAAACAAGGAGAGAAAATAGCCTAAATAGTTTTATCTAGTTTTAAACAGAGTCTGCCATCGCTTCCCCACTTCTAAAGTCCAAACCTGTGTGAAAAAGGAAAATGGAGAGAAATCTCTCTCTTCCAGGTCTTCATTAAAAAGCAGACGTTTTGCTCCCCTTTTAGCAAAACCTGTTATCTGATGACGTGAATTAAAGTCTCTCAAATGACTAATAATCATATCAGGGCTGCCATGTCAGCTTGTAGATTTGAATAAGAAGGTCTGAAAACGTTTGCATGCCTCAATGTGCCGGGGCTAAGACGCTAATGTGATAGCGCTGTCATAAAGCACTGGGAAGACACGTCTTAATGTAATCTGTCATGTCATATGCTAATCTTCAGCCATTACTTGAGTGCAGTAAGTAAGTAGAAAGCATTTGGGAGAAATTCTTTTCAATTTCTCTGAGTACCCACTTCTGCTGCTGGTCAGCTCAAATGGGTTTTGTACATTTAATGCCAAGCTCTAGTCAGGTTGGTTTAGGTCACACTTAATTAACCAACAGGCTGATGGCGAGGGCCGGTACAGCATTATGGAAAATGGGTATCCCTGATGCCGCCTTGCATATAAATATTTCATAGGCTGAAAGGGAAAAGAGATTTTTCTCAGCTTTTGATAGCAGCTAGGTCTTTTTGGGAGCTCAGGGAAGAAAGTTCTGTGCCAAAACCGTGCAGGGACACTTTAACAAGGCAAGTGGGGTGGGGAAGATGGGTCAGGCTTTATCCCGCTTGTACAAGTGAGTGTAGTTTACCCAAAGATGATTATAAATAGTTTAAGAAGGTTCCTTTCGGTGAAGACAAACTTTGAAATCCTTCCATGGCCACTTCGCCAGCAGTGACGAGAAAGGCTGTTCTTAGCCTGATGCAGTGATGAACAACAACACAACGCATCAAAAGGGGAGGTGGGAGGAATTCACCTAGCTGATTGGATTTAGCAAAGTGACACAAATGTTTGTCCGTATCGAGCGGGTAAAAAAAGCAATGCTGAAAGCAAAGTTTTCGACCGCGGAATGAAATTTGGAAGTGATTTAGCGGTGGGAATTTCAGCACAATGTTGGCAAAGGGATTTTGGAGGCAGTATTTAAAGGCTACTTTAGTAGAGACCTGAAGATTAGTAAAACTGTGAACTAAATGAGAGTCTCAAAAGACTTTTATAGTATTTAAGTGGAAGGAGGGACAAGAAAATTGTAATTCTCTGTTGAAAAGAAGCTTGAAAGTCATTCATATAGTTCTTAACTTTAGTTCTTTCTTTCTTTTTCTTTTCTTGCCCTTTTTTCTTGCTCCTTTTGTTTATTTCCCTGTTTACCTTTGAATTATCTTCTTAATGAATGCAAATAATAAAAAGAAAAAGAAAAGTTTTTTTTTAGTGAGTCTTAATTAAAAGCATGGGCTTAGAGCCCTACAGCTTGACATAAAAGCATGCTTAAAAGAGAATTGTAGGCAAAGCTGGGGCTGTTTGGAGTGAAGGCTTCAAACTCAAGACTTGGGAATCATTTAGACCAGCCCTCACCCCCTACACAAATAAATAAGGGAATGTTCCAAGTATATTTGGATTATGAATTATGAACACTTCCTCTTTCAGAGTTAAGAGAGAACTAATTTAAAATTGTCTTTCTTCTGCACCCCCACTCCATGTGGGACAGTCCTTAAATTAGGACCGCTGCAGAAGTCAACGTGATAAAGTGGTTCGAGTTTTGGAGTTTGTCTGGAAATAACTCCTAACGCTGAGCTAGTCATTAATTACATCTCAGCAGACTATATCCTGCAACACTGTTATGAGAATAAAATGGAGAATCATGTTGGATGCCTGGAACTTTTTAGAAGAATAGAATATGGCTGCAATAAATTAGTACATATATATTAACAATAAATGCCAGTAAAGTATGTATTGTTCTTAGCTTTTTCTAACATATATTGGTTTGGAATATAAACAAGTCTTTACAGAGAATTATACAGTATTTCCCCCCGGATGCCACACATCCATCCTTTGAGGACCTCACTTTTCTACATGCATACATAAATACATATGCACACATGCATACATGTATTCAGGTGTACAGTATTTGTGGGGGGAGGTGTATGGTACACTTAAACATAATTACTCCCACATTATATTTGTTTGCAATATTTTAGTACTTTTATAGTCGTACCCACCTCATGAAATAGTTCCAAGTGAACCTTCAATATCTGGATTTTTTAAAGCATGCCATGTGAATACCATATATTCTAGTTCTTTTTCTTAAGTGAAGAAGAAAAAAAATCAACTCTCAGAAATATTACTGTATAGTTGATAGAGTTTAGGAGTAAGCTTATCAAGAAATCTTTTATACCATTCCATAGGAAATCCATTTGATCTCAATATTTTACCATTACTCATATTTCTGATTACATCCACAGTTATGAAAGTGACTAAGAATTATTGTGGGGAGGAATCTATTTGTAGAAGGCCAATTATAGCTTTATAATCCTTGATATACTTATCAGATAAATTCTTTTCTATGTATCCATAAAACAGTTTGGTTTGAGTGTAAAAGGGCTTGCTTGATGTTATAGGAAAAGTGTGAAATAGAAAAAGTAGATATGAATATATAAACAAATACACACATACAGACACACACACCATATATATTCAGCCATAATACTTATGACTGTGGATATGAAGATCTGCGCTGTTCAAGTTTTGTTTGGTTAATATTATTCCATGTGCAATGTTTTCAGCTGCACCACAACATTCAAAATAATGCACAACTCAAAGAGCAACTTTGATGAGAGGATTGCATGTTGAAGCTTAACTTTGGTGTCAGGTTGTTAATGTTTATGTTTAGAATAGATATATGTATAAGTTGTTTTATAATTGACTTGTTTTAATTGTTGGGTTGGGAGTTACCCAGTTTGATATAATGAATAATAATAATAATAATAATAATAATAATAATAATAATAATAATAATAAAGTTGGAAGGAAACTTGGAGGTCATCTAGTCCAACCCCCTGCTCAGGCAGGAAACCCTATACCATTTCAGACAAATGGCTGACCAATCTCCTCTTGCAATTGAGCTTTTGATGCTTAACCACAGACCAACTTAAATGTTATACCTTCTGTATTTGGAGTAGCATTTGAACTGTGATCCATTCTTTGCCCCAAAGCCGTTGTAGAGTATCTCAATACAGTATTACCTTACAGCATGATCTTGACAGCTTAGCAGAGAATGGTAGTTGTAAAGTAGCAAGAAATTCTTCTGGTATCTTTTGTACTGATGCTTCCAACTCCCCAAATTGTCTGTCTTTTTCTAATTTTGCTGCCCAAAAGTTCTGACTGCAACTATACAAACCTTTAAAAGAAACTTATATAGGGAATTCTCAACATTAGTGTCATGGTTCCGATAGATGAAACCCTTCAAAAGAACTCCCAGGCATTGTTTTCCTTAAAGAATATTTTATTCGGGAAACAAAGTATTGGCACTACATAGATGAGCCCAAAAACTAAATTCCTTTCCTCCTGATACAAAGTAATAACAAAGTGCAATTACCACCCCCAATAAACTGTCATAAATCACATTCCGCAATTAGCATAAAGCATGGGCTTTCTCCTTAACTCCACAGTCCGCCAAACTGTTATCAGCTTGTCCTTGGGTTCCCACCACATCAATATGTTATGGCTAGCTAAGCTTACATTCCAACCCCCCTCCTTGCTGCACCTGATTTCTAAAGCAAGAAAAGCATTATAAAGGAATAGAGAAAATGGCTGCATTTTCATCAGTTGTTAAAGCAGGAACATCCAATGTTAGCACCATTGACAATTAGCACTATACCTGGGATCAGAATTCCAGTCACTCAGTGATGTGATCCTTAGACAAGTCATCATGTGATTGGGCCTGATTTTATGATTACGTTTACCATGGTTGTTAAGTGAATCACCACAGTCATTAAGTGGATGATGTGGTTGTTAAGTGAAGCACAGGTTGTTGATTGAATCTGAGGGCCCCAATTGACTTCGCTTGTCAGAGGCTGGCTGGGAAGCTGACAGATTGCAATTGCGTGACTGCAGAACGTTGCAACCATTATAAATGTAAGTTGGCTGCCAAGGGCCTGAACTGAGATCTGGGTGGTGGCGTTATGATGATGATAACTTTGAGGAAAGATTATAAGTCTCTTTTTCCAAGGCAATTGTAACTTTGAACCATCATTAAAAGAACAGTCGGAAGTCAAGGATTACCTGTATTAGTGAACTATATTTCCTAGTATAAAGTTGTGTTTGTGTGTTGATTCTATATAACTTTGTTGACTCTATATAATTTTCTTTTATATAGATGTTGCTTATTTAGGTCATCCCCATATTTATCCAGATCAGCTGCTCCCTAAATCAAGGTTTAGGTCAAGTAGCATAGATAGACAGCTCATAAATGAACAAAGACAAAAAAAAAAACAAGCAAAAAATAGGTAAAAAATGATATTCAGCGTCTTCACTGAACTTTTAAGAAGAAAAAGAAATAGATCCTAAATTTGTCATGGTTTTTGTTCAATAGCATATAGGAAATCAACCCCCTATGAATGTATTTGTGAGTACTGCTGTAGATAATGACCCGAAATAAAGAAATCAATAGTACAACAGATGAGAAAAAGAGAGATTATTTTTCCCATGCAAATTGAAATTCACTTAAATAAGTACAAAGCACAAAGTAAGTCTGTGAAGCAGTTCAGGTTCTTTGACATAGAGAGAACAAAGAAAGCAAAAATATCAAACCACTAAATTGTTTTCCCCCCTTAAACTAGGAAAATGCCTATAATGATATTTTAGGTATAAATAGGTTTCAACTTACAACCATTTGTTCAGTGACTGTTCGGCACAGAAAAAAAATTACTTATGATAATTTTTCACACTTACGACTGTTGCAGCATCCCCATGGTCACGTGATCAAAATTCTAGCATTTGTTTATGACGGTTGCACTGCCCCGGGGATCATGGGATCACCTTGTACAACCTTCTGGCAAGCAAAATCAATGGGGAAGGCAGATTCACTTAACAGCCTTGTTACTAACTTAACAACTGCAGTGATTCACTTAACAATTGTGGAAAGAAAGTTCATAATATGGGGCAAAACTCAGTTAACAACTGTTTTGCTTAACAGGGGAAATTTTGGGCTCAGCTGTGGTTGTCAATTGAAGACTACTTGTACTTTGGATTATTGCACTGCAGAACTGAAACAAAAAACTCTTTAAAATCACCTGATCAGTTTCCTATCCAAGTTGTAGCCAGGCTATGGTGATAAGTCCTTCCCTTAAAAAAACACATCCACCCACATTGCAGCATGACACCATAGCCAGTTAAGAAGAACAGTCCTCTCCTCTCTTTTATCTTTATCTTTTTCTCTTTCTTTGCTTTGTTAGACTAGAGTACAATTCATTGGTCCCTGAGAAGGAAACCAATTAATTATTAAATGGCATAGATCTTCTTTTGTCTTTGTGGAGAAGGAAATTTGCTGAACTGGGGGTAAATACACAGGACTGAAATGCAAACACTGGAGAAGAAAGAGAGAATGGCCTTGAAGAATGTAGCATGGCTTCCTGGTCTGATCTATTGGATGCTGATATTCAGCCTCTGGACTAGATGCTAGTCCAGCAGATATTTGAATTTGGTGGTCATCGAGATTTTATTTTTTAAAATATGTTTTTAACCACAGAAATTTGCCCTGTTAAGTGTACTTGTCCATAAAAAATAACAGTAGCAATAGCATAGCAATAGCACTTAGATTTATATACCTCTCCATAATGATTTCCAGCACTTTATGAGTGGTTTACAGTGTCAGCATATTGCCCCCAACAATCTGGGTCCTCATTTTACTGACCTCAGAAGGATGGAAAGCCGAGTCATCCTTGAGCCAGTGATAATCGAACAGCTAGCAGTAGGCAGAGTCAGCCTGCAATACCGCATTCTAACCACTGCGCCACCATGGCTCCTGGGTGGACCTTCAATTTCACCAGCATTATCTTTTTTGCTAACATCCTATGGGTGCCTTGCTCTGCAGGTTCTGAGGTGTTGCTTGATAAAAAAAATACAGGAAACCCGAAGTAGCCTTCAAGCATTACGTTTTTATTCAGCTGAACAAAGATGGGCTCTTCTAAAAGAGAGAAAGCCCTGAATGTCATAAAATCCCTATTTTTATATCTTATTGATTACATAAGCAATTCACCCAGCAAAGCTGATACACATAAGATAAAGACTTCGCTCTGTAAGGCTGGCACATTGTAGATAAGAAGGGAGAAAGCAGAAGTAGCTAAAAATGTTCCCTTTTGAGTATTTCCCCAAGACACCATATGTTCCCTTTTGGGTGTTTCCCTAAGACACCATATATTCTGGGGTGGGTTAGGATATTGGGTGGTTTTTTTTTTTTTTTTGCTGTCCTTTCATGACCCTGCATCCATGATTCTGCAAGTGGCCAAAGACAGCTGGGCCATCTGCACATATTCACAATTGATACTTCCTATGCCAGTGACAGTGAACCTTTTAGAGACTGAGTCCCCAAAAACTGGCCCTGCCCCACTCCGCCCCACCCCACCCCCACCCTGCCTGCTCGCAGGGCCACACACCGCCTCCAGGGTCCACCACAGATCACCCACGCAGCCCAGCAGCGCCATGGCGACCATGCCCTCTGCCCGTGCCCCGCAGCATCAACTGTGTGTGATGGGGCATGAGGGCAGAGTCTTGTATATGCTGCCTGGTTGCCATGTCCTTGGCTACGCTGCTCTGTGTGGGCCACGCTTGGGAGCGACTCTCCTCCAGGGGGGCTGTTGGTGAGGAGGGGGTCACGGGAGGAGGCAAGGCTGGGGCAACAGCACGTGTGCCCACAGAGAGGGCTTCAAGTGCTGCCTATGGCACCACTCGTGCCATAAGTTCGCCACCACTCTCCTATGCTGTCCCCTAATTCCGGGTCAACAGCCTCTGCTTGTAAGCATAACAAAATAAGCGATATCTTCTAACCGCTTTGTCAACTTGTGCATTTGTGTGTGTGAGTGTGAAAAAGTTTGAAAGACCCAAACACCTGATTGAAATTCTGTCCTACAAAATGGACAATAAAGCAGACCAAATGTAATAGATTCGTTGTTATTCCTTGACCACAATTTTTCTTTGCCCAATCCAGTGGGATTGTTGTTTGTATTTAATTTCGAAGGGCTACGACATTTATGGCAATAACTAGCACTGGTGCGGGGCTGCACTATATGAGTGAATATGCACAGTGGTGGGATTCAAATATGTGAACAAGCAGTTCTCTATGTGGATGCTGCTTCCGGAAGTCCATTCTGGGCCTGGGCAACAAAAAATTAGCTACCAGTTCTGCCGAAGTGGTGCGTACTGGTTGAATCCCACCACTGAATATGCAGCAGGTATCTTTTTCCTGTTCCAGTCTTATTATTCTGGAAGGCTGTCGATGGAAACCCAAGATTTTGATCAGCTCTAAATTGTTCATGACTTATCTATCATTTCATTAGTAACATCACATTAAACTTTTTATTACCGTATTTTCAGGAAGTCACTTTTGAACAAATTAAAAGGGAAGGTCCTGATCATGGTCATCTTATTAATTAAGTGTGTGTGGGGGGGGGAAATGAATAAAGGAACCAAAATTGAATTTCAAAACATACAATGCTGCTAAAATTGAAGGAAAGAATGAATTATTGAGGATCAGCATAATCAGATATGGAAGCTTTTGATTTTCAGAGTTCCAAGCTAAAAGATGTTAAATGCAGTTCAGATGAAGTAATAACGCATGAAGGAAACAAAACTTTTCAAAATGATAAAATGTCACAGTCTACTGATCAAGGAAGAATGATATGTTTTACTTAAATCATCTATAGAAAATAGATTTGCCCAACAAATCAGGTGCACTAAAAAGCCAGTGGTCTTTTCTTCTTTTATTAGATTAATGATATGTTTACACAATGTGGCTATGTGAATATTATTAGCTATGTCACCCAATTTCATAATGAGCCAGACCGAAAGATACATTTAGCAATATTCTAAGCTGGGCCATTGACCCCTATATCTTAATGTTCTTCTATAACTGGAATCATAAAATAATTTCCCAGGGGTGGTGAGGCAAAGGAGGAGGAAGAAGAGGAGAAAGTATTAGTTCCCAATGTTGGTATCCAGTGGTTTTAAGAAACTATAATGCTTCTATACTTGCAGACTTAGACTGTCTTAGACATATATTGCCTGCCTATCTAAAGGCACATTCAGACTTCATACTAGACAGTCTTGGATTTATATTATGGGCGAGAAGCAATGTTCCCCTGCCTCACTGAGGTGAAAATCAAAGTGAAGCTGAAATTGATCACCCACTTCATCCTAGTGAAAGGGGACTCTTCCCATGCACTCCAATAACTGTAAGCAGAGAACTATTTTGTTTTATCAAAATACTTTGAAAGCATGCATCAGTCAAAGGCTTCACTGGGAAAACTGCTCCTAATTTATTGGGTGCAAACAGCATCTAACAATTTTCCAAAGTTCTCCCTTTTAGGAAAATAAGGGAGAATAAGGAACAAGAACAGGAAACTGCCTTAGGGCGAGTCAGGCAACAAAGTTTTTTCGGTCCTATCTGGAGATGCTAGGTCAAGTCTTGGACCTTCTGAAAGAAACTGAAGTTTTATGCAGTATATAATGTAATGGAGTTTTATAAAATGAATCACCCTTAAATATCTCTAATTTTGGAAATAGCATGCACTGGCGAGGCCATGGTTTTCTCAGTTGTAATGTACGGTTAGAAAAATTAGCCCATCAGAAGGATTGAACGAAGAAAAATGATGCTGTAGAAATTGGTGAGAATATTTTGGTCTACAAGAACAAATCTTTCATACTTTCATGAAGTTAAACAAGACTCCTTCCTAGAAGCACTAATAGTGAACCTAAAACTTTGATATTTTGGAAAGGGAAGGGAAGGGAAGGGAAGGGAAGGGAAGGGAAGGAAAGGAAAGGAGAACTGGAGACAATCCTAGTATTTGGAAAAAGCAAAGATAAGCAGAAGCAAGATTTCAGAAGTTGTTTTGTCATTGGTTGCTTCCTAGAACTGAGAAAGAGTGACTGGTTCAAAGTCACCCTTTATGCCTAAGGCAGGATTAGAACCCACAGTCTTTTGGCTTCTAGCCTGATGCCTTAACTACTATCCCAATGTGGCTTTTAGTATGAGTTTACGAGAACTCAAAAACACAGTCACTAACATTGATCATTGGTTCAAAAAAGTGGGAACTGACTCAGTGACTGAATTTAAGGACACAGATAAGGTAACTACTTAAGGCAAGGATGTTGAACTTTTAGGTCTGCAAGTGTTGCAAACTAACATCTCCAAACAGGGGCTAATGATGAGAAATTTTGGAGACCTCAGCAATATTTGGGTAGCAGCAGGTTTCTTATCCTTAGCTTAAAGTTTTCATTGGGATCAGCAAGAAGAGTAGTGTTCAACTTTGACTTGATTGCACTTATTGCTTTCGGAATTGGAAAAAGGAAGAAAGAAAGAAAGAAAGAAAGAAAGAAAGAAAGAAAGAAAGAAAGAAAGAAAGAAAGAGAAAGAAAGAAAGAAAGAAAGGAGAGTAAGAAAAAGAGAAGTCTAACATTTAATATAAAGTTAGATTTAAACTATAATAATTCCTTTTAAGCAAATGTCCTATATGGCTTTCTTTAGGAAATTCTGCAAGCGAATTGCTACATTATGAGTAAATAACATTGAAAGTAGTACAGAGAACACAAGAATAGGAATAGTAGATGGAGACTCCTTATGACAGCTCACTATTCTACTAAATAAAATATTTTTGTAAGCTTGCATTAGAGACCCAGACATTTCAACCAAAAAGTGTGATTGAATAGAATTCCCAATATGAGAAGAGTTCATTTAATAGCTGAATTACAATTGACAATAAATATATTTTTAAGCTGGCCCTTTCTTTGTTATTAACTTTGCTTTCTGCATGGTACTAGAGAAAACCCAAGAGACAGAAAGGGAAGCTGAAAGAATGAATCTCAATAGGACCAATGGAGCTAAAATAAAAAATGCAATATTTTAAAACTGATTTTGTGCTTTCTTTTTCCAAAAGGCAGTGCTGAAATGATAAAGGATGAAAACGAATACAAAGCCTATTGTCTTTGTTCTGTATGCATTTCTCCACACATTCATTCATCCAGTGCCCCATTACATTATGATCAGTGGCTTATTTTAGCCATATATATTGCCATTTCATCCCCATCTTTACCTAGGTGGGGGGACACCTGGACACCTTCACCTAGTTGGTGGGGTGAAATGACAAAAACAACATTATGGTATTGTCCTGCAAGCCTCACCCCTTTTGCATATATGTTGTGACATTTCACGTATGTAAGAAAAGGACAGAGTTCTTGTAGATGCTCATACTGAAACAGATGAATTACTCTCTATTGTTAAATAGCTTTTTATTTATTGTGAATTAACTCAGGTGAGCCCGTACAGGGCGCATATAAAATTTCTGTGGTCTACTTCTAAACATCTTAGTTTTAAAAGAATTAAGCCCTGGATATTCCACAACACTGAAAGCCACTAGCCAAAATATTAAGAATTGAGCCAACCTTGGGGAGATCCCTTTCACTTATGTAACAAATAGATGATATCTGAGATCAGTTCAACATGTTTTTAAACATGTACCTTTCATTTCCAAGAGTGCATGATAATATATTCTAGGAGAGAAGTGAAATGACTATGTTCTGCTTTGCAAAGCTTGGATGAATACTGCAGAGGATGTCCTGTTTGGCTTTTCTATCTTGCTAGCTTGTCCAAAAGCTTTGATAAGTCATGGCAGGAAGTGTATCTTTCTCCCTTCTCTTGCAACTCTTTCTAAACCCACAGGGGCCTCGTCTTAGTAGCTGTACCTTGACAGATTTCACATGAGGAGAAGCTTTGAAACAACATGACGTACTCCATTGAAGCAATTTGCCTTGTCTCTTTCCTTTGATGAAGAGCATTGGGTCATCTCCATAGAACATCTCCATTTGTTGAATCAAATCCTGGTTTAGTTTATGTAGAAGAAAACTGCAAAGTAATACACTGGAGGCTTTCATTTGTAAAGATTTGTGTCACTAAATTCCACATGAAATCCCATTCCTTTAAAAAGCAACTAATGAACTTATCTCACCCTTATCATGAGGAAATCCATCCAAGGTCTAGCTAAAGGTGTTATCCACAGAGAGCTTTTCCAGTTTCAGTAGAACCATTGTTGCAGAAGACTACAAAAAGCAACTCCTATGCCTTCTACTAATTTACTGATATTATGTACCACCAACAAGATGCATACCGCTAATTTGCACTGAGGATGCTCAATATATTTGTATACAATATTTTTGTGTGTCTGTGTGCAATGGATCTTGATGAAGTGTATACCTGAACTTAAAGTAGGCACAGTTCAGTTCAGAACAGAATGGCAGGGTGGGGGATTTGAACTGCGGTTTTATTTCTTGTAAGTGTCCTGGGATCACTGTGAGGTGAATTGGGTGGCCATATACATTTTCTTAATAAATACATAAAAATAGTGGGGAGATAGATGAGAAGAATAAGGAGCAAAGGATGTCGTAATGCTCCATGGAAGAAGATACCCCCAGACTGTGTTGTTACAAATGAGCAGAATCCTATGCCAAGCCCCATGCAGTATTGTCCAATATCATCCAGGAGACTACAAGAGGGATAGTTTTAAGTTCCCATCTGGTTTCCCTGCTGCAGCACCAGGCTTCTTGCCATAATGTTCTCTGGTTTCCTTGAGACAATTGCGAAGTCAGTTCGTGACCACCTGAGGGAAACCATACCATCTGGAAACCCCCAGAGAGAGATGCCTCATGGTTCTGATGTGGTTTCACTGAACTAGAACACATCGGACAGTTTATGAGAAATCCAATGTGCCAGTAAAACTACCCGCTTCACATAAACCTCTACGAGCCATCAGAAAGCAAATGGAATGATGATACGAACTGTTTATTGAAATTACTGAGGGTTGCCAGATACCAAATTACTAAGTTAACATTTTGGTTACTGAATTACCAAGACATTAAGGAATCTGCGTAGCTTCAGAAAAGCTGAAAAAATGCATTGCATTTTGATTGCGCCCACAGTTTGAAAGGGAAAAAATTTGGAGTGGAAAAAGAAACCCATTTCACAATCTCTTGTCTAATTATGGACCAGGCTCCAAATGTTATGAAGTTCAAACTCAGCTCATAATTAGTTAGCAAAAATGTGACAGCCGTGAAAAAAAGCTTCTCTTGGCACTTTGACAATGCCCTGCAAGAGCTAATGGCTGTTGGCTTTCAGAGTTTCTGGGTAGAACACCTCAGGGATGGTGATCACATGACTGCTGGGATGCTATGAATGTTATAAGTGCAAGTACTGGTCATAAGTCACTTTTCTGACACTGTTGTAACTAAACAAATGGTGATAAGTCAAGGACTACCTGTATTCTGTTGCCAAATCAAGTCAGAACACCAGACTTTGTTACTCTAAATCAGGGGTCCCCAACCTTTTGAGCACTAGTTACATGGAGAAAGGTTTTTCCATGGACCGGAGGGTGTGTGGTTTTGTGTGCTGCCTGCATCCCCTGGATGGGGCTTTGCTTATTTGTGCAGACCGGTTGCTGGCATGCCAGAGCCCGGTACTGGTCCATAGACCGGGGGTTGGGGACCCCTGCTCTAAATGACCAGGCTCAAATTATCCAACTTTGCATACATTATGAGAAGAACTAGCTGTCTAGAGAAAACTCTACTGCTGGAAAAGGTGGAAGGAAAGAGAAGTAGAGGAAGACAAGTAGCAAAGCGAAGGGACTCAGTTACAGTGAAGATAGGTACACCATTGGAAGGACTAGATTAGGGGCTGATTGTCATGGACAAAGTCAATCTACTGTATGTGGTCACTAAGAGCCAATAACAACTTGATAGCCCCTAATTGTCAGTCATTCTAGCTGACAAATATGAAGGAAGCTGTGGTAATAGTAATGAAGGTGGTGGTTAGGGAGGCCTTGGTTTATTCTATAACAGTACTTTTATTCATTAGGATTTCATCTTAGTAAGCAGAAAGCTATACAATGTGAGGAGGGGGTTATGAAAGGAAAGATTTCCTGGCTTGGGCATAATCAGAAAGGCAACAAGAACTAGAACATGGATGGGCTTAACTATGAATTATTCATATATTGCATTTAGATGATAGCTTTATATTCCACATTAACTCATCCCCTTAATAAACTGCCATTTCAATTAACCTTACTAGAAAATCATGCCTATACTTAAATATTATTTCTGGCTTTGGAAGTAGTCCTTGGTTGACCAAGTGAGTATGGAAAATACCCACCATGATACCCTTAACCAGGGGACTTCAAACTTGGTCCTTTTATGACTTGTGACTTCAACTCCCAGAATTCCTCAGCCAGCATGCCTGGCTGATGAATTCTGGGAATTGAAGTCCACAAGTCATAAAAGGGCCAAGTTTGAAGACCCCTGCCCTTAACTCTCCCCGTTGAGTAGTTCCATGTGTAGTTTTTCGTCCCACTGCAATGTCTATCTGGCATTAACATAATCTATGACACACATCAAATCAGCATGAGATCTTTTGTCCCATGAAAAATATTGATTTCTTGATGATGTAAAATGAATGGGTGATTATGTCAGGCTATCTTACCTGGAGCAGGCAAAATCATTTGTTTTCAGTCACAATTAATGTAAAGATATGTCAGCTGTTGGTTTTAGAAGGGAAGTTGTTGAGGCTGATGGAGTACAGGTGGACTTACTTAAATGCTTATTTCATGATGCCGAATTTACATCAACAATAGTTTAGCCTGTGCTTAATCTCTTATTTAACTCTACATTCACTTCCTTCCCCGATTCTATTCTTTCTATTCTGTTGGTGTTGGATGGCTTCCCAGGTCTGTCTATCTCTTAAACATTTGACTGCCCAAGGGCCTTTCAGTTTTCCATTGTTAAAAAAGATCCTCAGCAAGGAATTTTGAAAGCGTGTACAAATCTCCCACTATATCATATGGAATAGCAACCAAGGTGGTCAGAGATAAATACAGTACATGCTGCGTGATGATGTTCCTGAAACAGCCACAACAAAAATGGTACCACTGTTTAAGATTACTACTGAGCTAGAACACAATTTCATGCCTAACAATCATACAAATAATATTCTAAGACTTCTTTCGACAATAACTACATCTGATACTGAAAGATAAAATTTCATCAAGCTGGAATCTCATGGAGGAACAGCTACAGTTTACTTCTGTTTTTTTCCCCTTTTTTATTGTGCAATCATTGTTGATGAAAGCAAAGGGGGGGGGTATGCTTATTTTTCCCAACTTAAGAAAAAAAAAAGACAAGCTCACAATATATGTGGTAACTAAGCCAGCACCAGGTTGAGGGTCATTAGCTTTTTAGAAGGCTCTTTCCTGCACTCGAAAGTCAATGTTAAGAGCCTACCTACTACTTATGGCCCTCAAACAGTGTCCTCAATATGACATGACTCAAGGGCAGGTTACATTCACCATTTACTCTTATTATTCCCCATAACCTTGGACAAGATACCTGAAGAATGCCATGCTGGAAAAGATAGCTTTTTTTAAAAAAAGGTAGAAAGTTAATACAGTGGCTGCTTGGCTTCATGAAAAGAAATCATATTTAAAATGGACAAACATGGTACAAGTTTCATTTATGACGTACAGCAGGAGTCCCCAACCTATGGGCCGTGGCCTGTGCATGCACGCTTGGGCATGCATTTCCCCCCACTCATGCTGGTACCCACGGCCCCGCTTGCGCATACGAGGGGGTGTAAATGGGGACACTAGGTTGCGCGGTCTGTTTGCACATGTGCAAACAGGGCTGCCAGCTGCCACGGGGTGTGTGCGGCCATTCACACATGCACAAGGCGCCAACAAATGCTGCATGTACAAATGGGGTGGCTAGTGCCGCACCAGTGTGCCTGGCCCTGTGTGTGCACGTGTGTGTGTGCATGCGCGCACGCGCACCAATTTTGAAGCTGCTCTCCTTCCCTCTGGTCCGTGAGCCCAGAAAGGTTGGAGACCTGTGACATACAGAATGCTTCATCCCAATATTTTGCACTTTCATGTTGAGATCATGGCATCACAGATTGGTGTCATTCAATCATTATTGCGCAAATCCCCTTAACCACCCTGCATGCCCACTGACAGATGCCCATGTTATCTGCATTCTGCTCTTCCATGAATTCACTTTAGGATGGCATTTTCAGAATTCCCCTCCCTTTTTTTTCTTAGCAATTTTACAAACTAGATTTGCCCCACAAATTTTTTGACAAGACTTTGATCAATATACTGTAGAGGCTGGATCAAGTGCTAAGGAAAACTTAAAATTTTAAACACACTTACCATTACTTCTACATCTACAGGACTACAGAAGCAGTCATACTGCAAACACCATGATATTGTAACACTGATTGTGTGCAAACATTGTGAGGAGGAAAGTGTGACAAATTAAAAAACAATATTTAGAACTGCCTTTCTGGTGTAGATGTATACTGCTAGAGTGCTAGAACGAGCAACTCTAAAAGTATGTCATAAGCTGGAAGGCTGTGTATAATTTTAAGGCTTGTTATTATTATTATTAAACATTTATGTAGCTCTTTAATTTGCATATTTAATTGCATGTAATTAACACCACTCACATATCCAGGCCGCCTGAATCTCTCAGATACCAAAGTGGAAATAGGAAGCAAGTTTTTCATATTTTTACATATCTGCCCTGAGATGTTTCTTTAAAAATTAAGTTGGGCTTTCAAAATTGGTGAGGGGAAACATTTATTATAAGAATTGTTTTTTAAAAAATGACTCAAAACAATAAATTTGAAAGTGCTCATTTTGTTTCCTTGTTGCTACTATAGTTTCAAACCAAATCTCACAGTGAAGAGGGTTTTTTTTTTTAAAAAAAAAAAACAGCTACCAAGTTCTCAAATTCTAGGTGCTTGAAGGTCAGGGGTGTCAAACTCGCAATGTCACGTGATGTGTCGTGAGGTATCGCGACTTTTTTGCCATTACCGGCAATAGGGTGGGTGTGGTTTTGCCATGATGCATCTGGCCCACAGGCCGGCAGTTTGACACCCCTGTTCTAGGTGATCTGAGGCCATGCAATTTTTCCAGGGTTGCCTGTGGCCTATCCCTGAATTATGATATTTTTTTTTTTATTGAAAATTTTTAAATTTTTACAAAAACAAATCCCCTTCCCGTACCCCCCCAACCCTACCTCACCCCCCTCCTCCCCAACCTCCCAAGCCCTTTAAAATTATGATATTTTAAAGTCTGTTGTTTAAAAGTACAAACAAAGCATGGACATGCACTTGCTATCTTTCAAGGTGAATTCATACCTGCATCTGAAAGGTGCCTTTTCAGGAGGCAACAGGACTTTCTTGTTTTTCTTTGATGACGTTTCATTTCTCATCCAAGAAACTTCTTCAGCTTTTAGTGGGGAATGGCAGGATTTATAGCCCTGGAAGACAGCTGGTTATTTGCATTCTTTTAGAGAGTCATTGAGGCCATTTGGAGGTTTATCTATGTCAGGGGTAGGCAACCTTGGCTCTTTTATGACTCGTAGACTTCAGCTCCCAGAATTCCTGAGCCAGCTGTGGAATTCTGGGAGTTGAAGTCCACGAGTCATAAAAGAGCCATGGTTGCCTACCCTTGATCTATGTCCTCAAGGTGAACGGAGCAGTGCAAATGTGTGTAGGGCAGTGCAGATGTGTGTTCTTGGCTGCAGGATGTTTTCTGCCCTGTGTCCCTTCACTGTTGAAGACAGGTGCAGGCTGTTGGGGATGAATCTGTGTTTTCTGCATCTCAAACTGAAGTGCAAATGGTTCCTATAGTCTGCAGTGTTTTCTGGAAATCCGTTCATACTCCTGCACCATTCTAAGGGTATTCATCCCAAAGTGCATAGCTAAATGTTTATGGAGATTCTCAGTCATCCAGGTCATGGTTGTCCCAAAGGGGGACAGGAGGCAACTGGACCTTCTTGTTTTTCTTTGAAGACTTTTCACTTCTCATCCAAGAGAACAGTGAACATCCTGTAGCCAAGAAGGCTCCATACACATTTGGACTACTCAGGTATCCCTGAGGACACAGATAAGCCTCCAAGTGGCCTCAACAACTTTCCAAAAGAATGCAAATGACCAGCTGTCTGCAAGGAGTATAAATCCTTCCGTTCCCCACCATCCAGTCAGAGCTGAAGAAGCTTCTTGGATGAGAAGCAAAACGTCTTCAAAGAAAACCAAAAAAGTCCAGTTGCCTCGTGAAAAAGCACCTTTGGGACAACCGTGTCCTGGATGACTGAGAATCTCCATGGACACTCATACCTGCATCCATCATTTATTTTTCTGTATGTAAATTAGTATATTCATCACCAGTTAAAAAGGAAAGTAAGTGAGCAAGTGTATAAGCATGACCCAAACTGATTTCCCCATTCATGGTTTGACAATCTGTCCCCAGCTTAAAAACTGTACATAACAGTCATTATCTCCCAGGTACAAAGGAATATTAGTTGGGTTTGGATAGGGCCTGCTACATTGCGAAGTATGCAACAGCTCCAACAAGAAAGTGTGTGTGTGTGAATGCGTGTGTGAAATCTATCACTTTTCTTCTCTTGCCATGTCTTCCAACCATGCTGCTAATGCGCCAAATTCATTGGGTTTAGAGGAAAAAAAGGTGGTGAGTTGAAGACTTCTTGGCAGGAAGAAAGTTGAATGGATAAAAGAATAAGTGAGCTGGGAATTAATCTCTGGCTTTGACTTGAAGCAGGAGACCATGTAATATCAGGAATTTAATCTCATTCCTGCAGGCTCACCATCACTTGAGATTATTATGCATGTGTGAACCAGAACAGTCATGGTGAAAAGAAACAGCAGCAGAATAACAGCTAATGCTGAGTTGATTGCTTCACTGTTGAACACTTGACTATTTTCATTTGCTAAAGGCATTCCTATTTTGCTGATCCATGTTGTATATGCTAAACAAATCAAGATTAATCTGGAGTCTTTTAATAAAATGGGATGCTCTGGCATCAACAGTATTCATCAAGCATTCTATATCTCCAGGTTCCTGTCAGCAACATGTCACCTGCAATGCAAACAGCAGAAAAATATGAAATAATAATTTCATACATCATCTATGTGAGCAGGAGGCAGTCAAACATTCAGTCCAAAATTTAAACTGCTACTGTGCAATAAAGCAAGTACTATCCAAATAATATTTCAAATGATTGAAAGGCTTTTGATTTCAAAGTGTATTCTCTTAAGCTAAGTGGTCCCCAAGACCATCTAGAAAATTCAATTGTTTCATTTTAAAATGTTTCTGCCCCAAATTATATCAAATCCTAATGTTTCAGTAGAAACACATGGGATTGGATTGCTGAGTGGGCGCCTGATCTGAAAGAAAAAAATCTAATTTTCTGATGGCATTTCCTCATACTGTCTCAAAAGGGATAAAAATATTAATGGATGATTTTCTGAAGCAGGTCACCAGCCATTGTGCTGGGAAGATGTGCAGGGTGAGTTTGCTGTGTGGCAGTGGGGGGAAAATATTGACAAAGGAACTAGAAATAAATCAAACTATGTAATTGAAGCTATAAAAGTATTCATTCCTGTAACATGTAAAACTGTATTGTAAAAAGCATGTATTCTACTGTTTATAAGATCATTTTCCTGATTGATGATTGATTATATGCTATCAGGTTGGTGCTGACTTTTAGTGGCCACAAAAATAGTCCTTCTCCAGGATGATCTATCCTCAGACAGACCCTTTGGGTGTCAATCGCCATTATCATCAACTCCAAGCACTTTGTTGCTGATTGTCTTTATCTTCCCATCCACCTTTCCCCTTATTGTACATTTCTCAAGAGAGTCTTTGAGTAATGTGTCCAAAATATGATAAGTTGAACCTGATCATTTGTGTTTTGAATAAGGACTCTGGATTCGTTAGTTCTATGGTCTATTATTTGGTTTCCTTGGGTATCCTCAAGAGTCTCACCAACACCAACATTTCAAAAGCCTAAATACTCTTTCTACCCTGCTTCCTTAATGTGCAACTTCCACTTTCACACAGTGTCAAGGGAAAACCATTGCTTGCATCACTTTGATTTTTGTAGGCACAGATATATCACAGCATCTTTATTGTGGTATATCCAACCACGGCATATTTCTTGATTGCTGGTTCCTTTACTGTTCAAAGCTGATCCTAAAACGCAGAAGTATTCTATTCCATTCCATTCCACTTACGTAGCCATCCATTTTATGCACAGTACTATTAAGAACAAAACAAAAGTTAAACTATCATAAAAAGGTCCAGCGTCTCCCAAAAAAGCATACTCTGGCATCAAAAACAACTTTATTGCACTTCCTCACTCTATCCTAACACTTTTGGGAAAAGCCAAGTCTTCAAGGCTTTCCACAAGGCTCAAAGGGTCAATTTGAAGGTTGATTGCTGTGGGAACATTTCCTACCCATCTTATTTACATGTTCCACAGTTCACAGTCCAATAAAATTACTGTTCACTATAGCATCTGAAGAAATTGGAAAAATCTGGATGTTTCAAGCAAATCAGTAGGAGGAAGAGGGGTTATACTTGCAAATTGCAGTTTTACATTTTCTCCCTCTGAGTTGGTTGCTAAGCTGTGCTTATGCAGTTTTGCTCTGAAAATGGGGGATGTTCAAAGAGGGCTGTAGGGGTGGTGATTGCTAGATGGTCTTGGGTTCACATAAATCCTTCCAAAGCAGCATCCCAATCTCAAGAGAATTTAGAGAAAAAAAATGTCCTTAAGTATTGTATTATTACTGTAGCTCAGTCTTTATCAACTATTCTTATGACAGATCATCAGGGTTTGAGGTCAAAGCTTTCCCAGGAATTAGTGAACTCAGCTGCCTAAAGAACAGAGAGCAGAGAAGGACCAAGAAGGATAAATCTGCATTTCCAGAAAAGGGAACTGAGCTCGGGTTGGTGGCTGCATCATTTCACCTATGACTAAAGGTCCTAATTCCTGTTATTCTTTCTTGAAAACCAAATGCTTAATACAATATTAGGTTATCCCCATTCAAACGCAAAAGCCATACTTCAAGAGGGCTGCTTACTACTCTGAACAGTTTCACAGCAAATCTTAAGAGATAAATTTTGCCTGGAGAAATCATATGGGAGAAGGAATCATAGCAACATAAACAGCAGTTACAGTACTTGTCTTTTCTCTTGTTGAAATAATGTGAGAAGGAAACATTTCAGCAAAGACATTGTAGACATGCCTGCAAACACTTCTTAGGCTACTATAATTAAAAGTAAAGACTTCCTCTAGCCAAGCTCAGTTCCTGGTGTTTACATGTCCACATTCATGGTTTTCTTGATAATAATATGCAGATAATTTGCTATTGCCTTATTAGATACTAATATTTGGGAGTCTTATGGGAAATATCCACTCTATAATGCTGGGTTTTCCTTTTGTGTTCCATCCAAGAGTAGTCTATGTATGGTCCTGAGTAGTTCTTTCAAACTTGCCACTTGAACTGTGGGTCACAAAAAAGAGGGGGGCTCAGTTATTTTGTACCCATATTTCAAAGCATTTTACAAAAGTATTATTGCCAGATTTAATTCCAAAAATGAAGGAGAATCAGTGTACAGTAAGTTGTTCTTTACAACTATCACATAAACTGGATTTACCATGCACCACAATTTCCACAATCCGTATTATTTTACTTCTATTTACATAACACCAATGAAATATATTCCTGTGAATATAGAACTAAGTTGCCACGTCTGTAGTCCAATCTATGAATGTTTATACAAACAAGTCTTATGCATCAAATTCCTTGGCAAAAGTTAGTTGTGGGCAATATGTGTCACTGGAATTCCTAACAAGCCTAGTCTTGACTTACGTTGGTAAAAACATAGACCAAAGTCTTATGCACACTTAGCTAGGAGTAAAGATCTGCTAAACCTGTAGCATTTATTTCTAAGAAGTCTACATAAGATTTACCTGTCAGTCTTCAATCCAGTTAAGATCAGCTATGAGGTAATCACTCAGAAAGCAGTAGAATTTACTTCACTAATGGTATTCATGGGTATTTATTTTATTACATCTACCTTTAGCTTAATGTCAAGTAAATGTCTGTGAAGATATGTCTTTAGAATAGGGGTCCCCAACCCTTGGGCCACGGCCAGTGCTTGGATTCAGATGGTTCTCACCACTTTGGCAGAACCGGTAGCTAATTTTTTGTTGCCTAGGCCCAGAATGAACTTCCGGATGTGGCATCTACACAGAGAACCAGTTGTTCACATATCTGAATCCCACCACTGGCCATGGCCCATTGGGAACCAGGCCACGCAAGTGGTGGATGAGTGGGTGGGCGAGTGCACGAAACTCCATTTGTGCAAATGGTGCTTCATGTGTGAGTGTGCTCACCCGCCATTTGCATGGAACCATCCCCTCTCTCTGTCCCAACCCCCATTGCTGCTGCCACCAGTTCACAGAACTGGAAAGGTTGGGGACCGCTGCTTTAGAAGATGCCACATGCAAAAGTAATTGAATGTGTCTCCACATTGATTTCTGTCTATATGCTTTTTGAGATGTAGACCAACCCAGAAGGCTTTGAACAAAGTTTCTCAACCAGTGGTATGCAGAAATCCAGTGGGATGTTACTCCTTCTCTTCCTCAAATTGAGAAAGAGCTTCTGAGGGGGAGAGAGAGAGAGAGAGAGACTGAGAGAGAAAGGGCAAAACAAAGCAGCATTTATTAAATGTGCCGAAGCAAAGGTAATTGAACATCTGAGCAATGTATTTCCAGGAATTCTGTATTGGAACAGACTCTGAAAGATTTGAGTTCAGGAATCAAAATAACATAGCAGAATATAATATAAAACCTAATATTTTGCCTAGTTAATCCACCATCTTTCATTATTTGGATGTATTTCTAAATTGAAATACATGCAGACTGGTGTATTTCACTAATTGAGTTTGCTTTAAGAGAATGCTGTTCATAGCAGCAAATGCTGTTTTAGCCCCAATCTCTCTCATTATTTTGCAGTAAAAATAATTATAAAGAGTATTAGTGCAATTTTATGTCCTTACAATTTACTGCAATTGATGAATGTAATAACAGCAATGCCCGTAAAATTATAAATGTCTTCCTTGCATAAAGTAAGTTTATTTTGTTACTATGTTGGTGGGACAAAATTCTTTTTACAGATTATTGAATGAAACTTAAAATGCAAATGGTATTTATATTATTATGTATTTAATTTTATACTGCCCAGCTCAGTCTCACACAAGAAATCCAACAACTTTATAATCAGGTCCCTGATCCATATGTTACTAAAGGATTATGACTGGGTGTACACACAGTCAAATTTTATTCATATCAGCTCATTATTATTTAAATGATTTTAATTACTAAATTAATTAATTAATTAATTAATTAAAATTTAATCATTTTATTTAATGACTTTGGTAGAGGAATTTGGAAGCATATAAGGAACTCAAGAGGCATTCCATGATGTTTGCATTAAGATACAATTATTACTGCATAGTTGTTAGCAATTTTTTAAATTATCCACAACTTTCTGGTAAGAAGAAATACAAAACAGGATTTCTATATTTGGCCAAGATGTAGGATGGTATATCAGTTGTACAATTTTGTGGAAAAAACATATCATGTAAACAATAACAGGAAATTCAACCTGCAGCTGAGGTTGATTACTTAAAAGAGTTGATTAGCAATGAAGAATGTAATACTTCAGTTTTCTTATTGTTTTAGTACAAAGGGAAGTGAAAGGAAGGGAAGGGAAGAACTAAAAGAAAAGGGCCCCCCAAAGAAACAATAAAAATATTTTGTTACATACAGGAAACTAGTTAGCCTAATTTTAAACCATAACTACATGGAATAATTTTACAGTTTTCTCCTTACATCAATAGAGAAATGGACACATATCAACAGTCCTAGATTGTACATCTGGATTTCCAATTCTGAAAAAGGATTTCTTCTAGTCACTCCATACAGATATGAGTCCCAAGTTTGAAATATATAATTCAAAATAACATCTTTGAACCTATTGACCTTTGAAATGCACATAGCAATAGTATGGCAATAATGGGAAAAGGCTGTAATATAAAAATATTGTTTTTTAGATTGACAGACAAGCATTTAAAAATATTCCTTGGGGTACACAGTAAATATAGACAAAATCACTTGTCAAAGTACAGGAATCTGATTTTAAGTTCGTACCTATACCTATACATAAATCTTTCCTTCCTTCCTTCCTTCCTTCCTTCCTTCCTTCCTTCCTTCCTTCCTTCCTTCCTTCCTTCCTTCCCTCCCTCCCTCCTTCTTCTTTTCTTTCTTTCTTTCTTTCTTTCTTTCTTTCTTTCTTTCTTTCTTTCTTTCTTTCTTTCTTTCTTTCTTTCTTCCTTCCTTCCCATGGACAATATTTCTTAATGAAGGATATTCCAACTTAATGAAGGATATTTCATGGTGCATTTGTATAACTATTACATAACATTCATCTTAGTAATACTCTTTAACTCTTTGCAAACAAAGGGAACAAAAGAGAATAATAGATTTAGAACAATTTGGTGCTTTTAGATGCTGCTTAAGGGACCAAGGTAAAAATCAAGGAGCTGTTTTAACTAAATATACTGCTATTTTGAAAACCACATTTAACTTTCAATAACTTAGAAGCTGGTTGACAATAAATATTAAGGACTTTATTTGCCAGTGATTGCCCCCCTCCATCCAAAAGTGTACTTGCAGTTTTCAAACAATTTGAAAGTTTCTGATATAAATTAGGGTCAGTCTTGCCACCCAAACTTCTCCTAAATGACTCCTGTAGTACAGATAGTCCTCAACGGACAACCACAACTCAGCCCAAAATGTATGTTGCTAAGTGAGACATTTGTTAAGTGAGTTTTGCCCTGTTGTACGACTTTTCTTGCCACAGTTGTTAAGTGAATCATTGCAATTGTTCAGTTACTAACATAGTTGTTAGTAACTTCCCAATGACTTTGCTTGTCACAAAAGTCACAAAAGGTGATCACGTGACCCAGGGACACGGCAACCATCATAAATATGAATCAGTTGCCAAGCCTCTGTTTGCAACATAAGTGTGAAAAATGGTCATAAGTCACTTTTTCAGTGCGGTTGTAACTTTGAACGGTTACTAAACAAACTGTTGTAAGTTGAGGACTACCTGTATTAAATAGGGATAAGACTACAACTCTCTGCTATGAGAGTAATCTAGTAATTTTCTGATTGTATTGAAAAGTAGATTATTTTTACTCAATCCCTTCTGTTACAAGGTGAAATTGATAACAAAATATATATTTTAGAAAATGTAACTATGATAGAAGCTGCCATGCTTTGCTTCCAGGAGGACAAAAAATGTCATACTAGAATTGAGTGACTTTGTCCATTGACTGTATTAATGTTATCACTTAATATTCACCACAACAAGTACAGTCTAAAATGTATCTGCCTGACAAGTTTGCCTTCATTAGATTAAGTTATTCATCATGTAGAGGTTAGGTCATATTAAGAAAATTACAAATGCACAAAATGCTCCCATTAATGACTGTACTTTAAATATACTGGAAAATTTGATATTTTGGAATGATGCTATCTGGATACTTTGGCAATGATTAGCAGCAGTATTATGACACGAGATGACACAGCAACTAGCCCAATTTTTAAAGTCTTATATTCAGAAAATTTCATCCTCACTTTTCAAAATCAAAATCTGCATTTGTCTGCTTGCTAAATTTTATATCTCATCTTTCTCTAGAGCTCAGGGTTTCCTTTTCCAACTTGTTCTTACAAAGGCTCTGTGAGGTAGGTAAGCTTGGAAGCGTCCATCACGGAGATTAGATTTGAATTTGGAGCCTTCAGCCTAAGCCTAACCCTAACGCTAATCCTGATCAACCATAATTCTAATTCTGACCCTGCCCCTAAACCTAACCCTTACACAAAAAATTCAGAAATCTTGAGGGTTTTTTGCAGCCGTAATGGGCTGTAATGGGTCCAGCTAAAAAGAAAAAGGTCAGAGTTTGTAATATATCTAAGTCAGGTCTTATTCTTTGTCAACTTGAAAACAGCATCTTGTCAGATTATAAAAAGATACTCCGCTGTTCACAGGTTTATATGATGGAAGAAGTAGCACTAAGTGGTTGCTTTCTGACAATTCTGTAAAGTAAGCCTATATTCTTCTGTCCACTGGGAGTTGAAGGTGTGGGAATGGGAAGAAGGGCATGTAACAGCCCTGCAGAAGGGGTTTTTTTTGGGGGGGGGGTGCTGTTCGTCTGTCTGCAGACAGATTGGTGGTGAGTAGCTTTTAAGGAAATGAGAAAAGGGTGAAATGGATTAAATCCAATGTATGAAGAACTAGCAGGAACTATGGAATATAATATGAGTCCTGTTTCTGTAAGTAATCCTGAGGTTAGAAATCTTGAAGATTCCCCTTGTCAGAGACAGCAGTGTCCGCAGGATATAGTCAAAAAGGTTTTGATGGTGTCTGCAGTGGTGTGATCAAACTCTGATCATGTTTTATCTCAGTCACATTTAAAACAACAATCACATGGTTAGAGCCACCCTCTTGACCTGTGTGACCACATCCTGGCTGGTGTAGACCAATGTTTCCCAACCTAAGCCATTTTAAAATGTGTGGAATACCGTAGCCAGCCAGGGGAATTTAATTGAAATCCACACATCTTAAAAATGACTAAGTTTGGGAAATATTGATGTAGACAACACTGAGCAAAACAGAACAGAGAGATAATTATAGAATTCTGGGAGCTGAAATTCACACATTCAAATCAATCCTGAGATGGATGCTTTGAAAAAATGGAATGAGTTCTTCTATCCATTCCATAACATGCCATATCCTTAGTGTGAAAGTCACTTTCTAGCAAATATCTAGCTAATATTTAAAAAAAAATTGAGAAGATTTGTCCATGTCTTAAGTGTTCCCCATGTCCTAGCTGCTGTGAATATTGTGCCCATTTCTGTTTGTTTTTAAAAAGATCTCACTAGAACAGCTTGCACAATTTGCAGACTGACAGCCATGTAGACAGAAGGCTTTTGTTTATCCCAAGGGCGGCACACATGCTGGAAAAAGTCCAGCTAAAATACTAAAAAAAATTCTTTTTCGCAAATGTTATTTAGGGCTATCAAGGAAAGTTGTGATATAAGTAAGTGGCAAAACATGCTTTTGTTCATTAAAGCTCCTGATTGGGCTTTGCTCTTTAGAATTCCTTTCTTGAAATGCCTGACTTTAGAGAGAAACTGCTTTGTTTTTAAATTTCAGATACTGTTACTACAAGAGGCATGTTTTCATCTTGGTATTTGCAAGTAAGGAAATAGCACACACAGACACACTTTACACACATACATGCATTTCTTATATAAGTAAATCAGTGGGTGAATTGTAGAAAGGTCTTCAAATGGTATGGTAAGGTTGTCGGAGTTGATTTAGGACGGTGTTAGCTATTTTTTCAAAGTCACGTATAGGGCTGTGGTCAAGCACATTTTAGAGTGGCCACTTTCACAAACTATGGCACTCATTCCTCCTCTTGATTGATTGTCCTCTGATGACTGACAAGGATTAAGACAACCCTGGATTAACCATTAAGCACTCTGAACTCAGTTGTTTGCTTACAGATATTTCATTACCCAACTGGCTAATACCATCAGTGTGATGATGTTCATACACTCACACTGATGTTGTTACCTAGTTGGATAATGTAATGCCTTCAAGCAAAAAAACAGGCTCAGAGAACTTCAAAAACTCCACAGTTCAATCCCAAGCTATAGATGTTCTGTTTTATTGTAAAGTAAGGACATGCTTAGGGCACAAAAGGGAAGAAGATCACAGAATTTTTTCCACTAGCTATCACGCCCTTAACTCTTTCACTGTTACACTCAACTTTAATATTCAACACTTACTGAGTCTTAATATCTACCAGTTAAGCATTGGAAAAGCTAAGGGACACCATTGTTAGGCTGTTCAGTTGGACATAGTCCAGCCCTAGATTAAAAAGTAATTTTACTATTGCTATATTAAGAAACAGGCAAATAATGCCTGGTTGAAGGTCTGTTATTTTTATAAGATGGCACTGATGCAGTCTATTAATCCCTTTTTAAAAATATTAGTGAAAAGGACTTTTCTTGGTGGTCTTATGTTACCATGGCACTAATATTTATTGATTTTGTTGTATGTGTGATTCCAGGTTTTCTCTGAGAACTCACCTTGCAAATTTGGATGGGGTAAAGCAGAGTTTACTAGCCTGCAATTGAGGGATTAAGTGGAAATTTGAAATTTGGTTTCTCTGATTTTGCTGCTGTTGTTTGAAATTTTCCCTTTAGTTGGATCTTTCAAACAAGCTGAACAGAACCAGTCTCTATTTTTAAACCTTCTTTAGAGGGGAAAAGTAGAAAAGTCCTTAGCTAGAACTTTCTTCCCAGACAGTTAATCACTTCATCTTTTCTGTGAGGAAAAAAGATTATCTACATTTGTTTCTGGAAAAAAAGCGTGGAATTCTGTATTTCCTCACCAAACAGCTTACTGCTTCCTGAGTAGTAAAATTAGCACCAATTAGGTCATCAAGCTATTTAAAAAAGAAAATTGAATTAAAAACACGTTATTCTGGAACACGTCTAAAAGTTTCTTGCATTAAAAAAAAAAAGTTATGTGGATTTACTAGCAAGCCAAACTGTAGTTTTATGGTTTTCGGCTTGTGCACTGTTGCCTTTCTATTTCATCTAGGATTTAATATCATTAGTCTTCTTTTGCAGAAACCTGAGCATTCCTTTCTAATTTATCTAGGTGATATCCTGACAGCAGCTCTCTTGATCAAGACTCCACCATTTACATATCTCCCTCTGTTAATCATCCACTGAAATGAGATTTAGAGTAAAAGGAAAATAAATCAATCCTGACTCTCTTCACACCGGTAGCACATCTCACAAAAACTGGGTTTCACAGAACTGGGGTTTTTTTTTTTTTGAAGGGATGGTGCCCTGTTTTGATCTGTGAGTTGTAAGCAGCTTGCCTACTCCCAATCATTTAATGCTTTCATCAACTTTTAATCTTCACGCCAATTAGTAGTATAAGAAGAACAAACTGCAGGTCAGTACCTGGACTCCAAGGCCTCTGTGCTTAATGTTTCCATCAATAAAAGGGAACTGTGAGATAAATGACATGGTGAGCCTTGTGTTTTTGTAAAATTCAGGACCATAAGAGAACCCGTTAACTGGTTTTGTTCTTAAATGAGAGAAGAGATATCAATTATTTTCTCCTACACCACCAAAATGATTTTCCTTAACTATTTCCCTGTAGAAAAACTACTACCCTTCACTGGATGGTTTTTTGTTGGTGACCGTATTATGAAGGGAATGGAATCGAAAACTTCTGATCACTTCCCATCTCTCCACCTCCAAATGAAGACAACATACATTCTGTCTGTCTTTCTGTGTGTATGTGTTTGTGTGCACGCACATGTGTGTATCCATCCTGCATATATTCCCTTTGGAGGTAAGGAAAACAAAGAAACGGGAAAAAAAGGAATTAAAGGCATCAGAATAGGAAGAGGGAGAAAGGAAACATCGCTCTATCTAGTTTAATCAATACTGTTCATTGTATCTCTCCCTGCTGTCTTATTCCTGTTTACCCCAAGTCGTCTGCTGATTCATACATCACCACTTGCTCTTTCAACTTCTCACCTCTCTCCTTTTGAAAATCTGGTCAACTCCATCAGACCTCCAGTTTCTCCACCTCCCCTTCCTCGCAACTCACTTGCTCTTACTTCATATATTTGTTTTGCAATGTGATCCTCATTCATTCTCTCCATATGACGAAACCACCACAACATACTAGCAACTCACTTTTCTATTTAGCCCACAATCATTCATCACCCTTTCATCCTTGAGTCTTTACCCCACACAACTGAGTTCCATATTATTTTTATGTTACTCCTGAGATTCTCAGCTCTTATTTTCATTTAAGAAAACGGGCAGAAGTTTTCAGTTATATGCAGCATTTTCACTTGTGTCAACATTCTTTCCCACAACTGACCACATGCTACCTATTATGTTTCTATTAACATTTGCCCATATTAAATTTTCTCCAAATATTTTCAATTTTTAAGAAACATTATACCAAGATACATAAGTTTATATAGTACGATAGTTTTTACTATGTTTGTATTATCTGCATCTGTTCATTACATTTTCCCTGACAAACATAACTAGCATGGTCCTTGATACATTAATTTTCAGATACATATTTCTCATTACATCATGCAATCTGTTTAACATTCATTCCAAATCATTTGGCTTCTTAACTGACAGCATGGCATCATCTGTATATAAATGTTCATTCACATTTATATTTTCAAATAACACACCTTGCAGATCACCATAAAAATTCAGTTTGTATTTATTCGTAAATAGCATTAAACAATGGACATCACACATCTTTCCCTTACTACTTATATTCCATAATTCACTGCTCTTATCTAATTGAAGTAATTAACTTTCATTTTCATAAATGTACAAAATATTCCGTCAAATGTACAGACTTTATCATATGTTTTCTCTAAATCAACAAGCATGTCATCAGCTAATTCTCATATTCATTTATCTCTCAATTACCTGTTGAGAAACCAGAGTCTTATTTGTAGAAAACAAAAGATTACATCAGGTATATCAGATGGAGGGGGGGACTTCTGAGGGAGGGGCAGTTACCATCTCAACTAGAGATGATCTACAGGATGCCACATGTGCTCATGAGTCATTGCCAGGAGAGGAAAGTGAGCCACACAGCTACATTTCATTCTCAGAGTACACAACCTATTTCTCCTGGGAACTCAGGAGGGGAGGAAGAGTCTGAAGGGGAAGTGATGTAATGGAATGTGTGAGTGACCTTGGGGAAGAGAAGCTACCTAGAAAACAATCAGGAGCTCCCAGTGGCTTAACTGTTAAGGAAAGAAACATAAGATAGACCTGCCCTAATGCAGTGTTTCCCAAACTTGACAATTTTAAGGCATGAGGACTTCAACTCCCAGAATTCCACAGCCAGCATTGCTGGCTGTGGAATTCTGGGAGTTGAAGTCCACATGCCTTAAAATTGTCAAGTTTGGGAAACACTGCCCTAATGGATCAAGCAGTTAAAATTGGTGGCGGAAACTTTGTACTTTCAGAGTTGCAAGACTCTGTTAGTGTAGTGTTACAGTAAAATAAAATTCATTCATCTGTTCACGTTTCTTGCCCAGTTCACCTGGGAGAGCTGACATTAGTGGATAGTTCTTCCATATTTGTTTTTAAAATCATCTTCCTTACTCTATAGGTGCAATAGTCACACTTGTATTCAACAAGCTGCCCAGGCACTCTATAACCAAACCACCACATCTACTTACACAGTCTACACCTGCAGCATTAACATGCTTCAACATTCACATAGCACTTCTTACTTTCTTCTACATTTTTTCTTGGATGCTTACATCGATAGAATGTATTTAAATTCCAATATATCACTAAAATCCTCATACAAAATACTCCTTATAACTTTATCTCAATTCACTTCCAAATCATGACATCTTTTGATTCCAAATTCCATTTACTCTGCTTAGAGCCTTCTTATTTAGTCCTCTGTATTCACTTCCAAAACATGTTTTCTTTGTAATTCCCAACAGTCAGCTAGAGTGAAACCCTTGTAGCTCCTGTGAATAGAAAAAGGGTGGAACAGTAGAATTAAACTTATTTAATAATAATAATATAGTAGTAAAGCACGAGAAGAAGTTGGAAGCCTCAGAAAGATAAACAATCGTTTTTAAAAAGTTTTAAATGAGAGACCTTTAACATATAAGGCCCTAATTGTGCTGTTACACCTCCCACAGCAAAAGGGAGACCTAAAAGATATTAAGCTAATGGTAAGCTCACCTGAAGTGCATCCTGACTTCTTCAAAGTATTCAATAAACCCCTGGGGCTAGCTTGTAAGAAAGTAAAGCATTCCAATCGGTGGTGGGATTCAAATATGTGAACAACCAGTTTTCTGTGTGGATGCTGCTTCCAGAAGTCCATTCTAGGCCTGAGCAACAAAAAAGGTAGCTATCGGTTCTGCCGAAGTGGTGTGAACCAGTTGAATCCCACCACTGATTCCCGTTCAGCAACAGTACTTTAAATAACATAAGAAGAAAAGCTGAAGGAAAATAGACAAGTGGGTTGAATTTGTGATGGCAGGAATTGAGTAAAAAAAACAAAAACCACAAAATCCTTATACATTTCTGCTCTCAAAAAAGTTTGCTGTTCCATTCTGGTAAAAGGCAAACAGGCAATATGGATAAGCTTTGAACATTGAATATTTGGGTTTATCCCCAAATATATATTTTTTTGAATCAAGTGGTTGCTATTGGCTTTCCAATGTACAATTAGCAGGTGAAACGTGCACCACAATTTTGCCCTGCACTGCTGTTCGAATTTAAGTTAAAAATAATCTAATGTTGACTGAATACTTGATCAATAAGTGACTTAGTATAAGCTTATAAATTATATTTACATCTCCCTTTTTAACAAGAAGTTAAGTCTACATAAAGTAACCCCATGTTAGCTTTATAAATGCTGGTAGTATAATTTAGAAGCAAACAATAGTTTTTAACTTTTTTCAAACCTTTGGCCTTAGGCTCAACTCTGTTCTCTAAAACCCCATTTTATTATTTATTATCATTTAAAGTAGTACTCCTATTTTGCTCTATTAGCTCATCTTTTCTTTTGGCTATTTCCATCTTTGTTCCCTAAGGAGAACAAAAATTAAGAAAACTAAATAGATATGTTGGTTTTATTGAAGCATATTACTAAAAAAATCAAGACAATTATTATCTTTTGAGCAGTGCTTCCTCTGTGCTGTTAAGATTTATGGCTTCTTCACTGTAATTAATTGCTTGAGAAGGTTTATAGCTTACAATAAAACTATTGTTTTCCAGTACTTATTTAGTTATACCTTGATTGTTAACCAAAACCCTCAAGATGCATTTATAATAGCATAAAATACAGGATATAGAAGATATTCTAGGGGCTGTCAAAATGTAGTTAATATTCCTTTACTCCACTCCAATCTGATGTCAAATTTCAGATTTTATTTATTAATTAATTTATTAAATTAATAATTACCAAGTGACTCTGAGCAGCTTGCAATGCTGCAAATATCACTATGAAACAATTAGAAGTTTAAAACATTGGGCATTAAAAGATAAAAACATTACAATTAGCAATAAACTGATAAAAAGGATCAATGCATAAATGGGGTGGAGGTGGAATCTTCTTCTAATCTAGTAGCCACCTCCAGAATGGGACAACCCCAGCGGTGGGATTCAAATATGTGAACAACTGGTTCTCTGTGTAGATGCTACTTCCGGAAGTCCATTCTGGGCCTGAGCAACAAAAAAAATTAGCTGCCGGTTCTGCCAAAGTGGTATGAACCGGCTGAATCCCACCACTGGACAATCCCATCGGGGCGGGGAGCCAGTTGGCAGAACCAGGCTTCCAGACTCTTTCAGAAGGCCAAAAGGGAGCAGGTGGGTCCCAGCTTGAGTGGTACAATGTTCCTGAGAGTGGCAGAAAAGGCTTCTCTCCTGGATCCCAGGAGAATTCCTTGGCGGACGGGCTCTGCAGCATGCACCTTCTTCCAGAGTAAGTGGGGTGGGTCAGTCCTATTGGGATGAGATGGTTCTCCAAGTTCTTCAATGGCTTTTTTCTTTCTTGGTGTAGGAGGATGTAACAGGATTTCAAAGGAAATTCATGGCTGCTTGAGATTAACTCCTCACAAGTGGGGTTTTCCTACTTGAGATCACCTTGCACCAAGTGGCAAATCCAAGAGGAAATATGTGAAAAAAAGAAATTAGGTAAAAGTTACTCTTCCTCAGCCCAGAGGAAGTGTTGCTCTAACAGCTAGTTTACATCTAACTCACAGCTGTGGGACATCTCAGAAGAAATGGCCCTAGTCTAGAGCAGCTGGGCTTCAGTAAGAAGCTGCTCTCCTTGGCTCTTCAGTGGCTATGCTTCCTCATGATTTGTACAAATGCACATTCATCCGACACTTATTTTTATTTTGCATGCCAATCACCAAGGACACTTTGAACTTTCTTTTTCTTTTACTTCAACAGAGCAAGTGGACAAGGTGACATTTCACAGAAAAGAGCAAGTGCTTGTGGATTAGCCAGAAGGTTTCCAGTCCAATAGACATTTTCTTTTACTTATTTAACCATTTTGTGTACTGTGTGGTGGAATGTAGTCTGGATTCATACACTTCAGAAAGCCTTTAAGAAGGGAAGCTTTTCTGCACAACAGAGCCATAACCAGTGCTTTTTTGTAAAAAAAAAAAAAAAAAAGGTACCGGAACTCACACATGTCATACAACCCGCCTTGCCTACCCTATAAGGTTCCATCCAAAAAACATGCCGGAACTCTGTTCTGGGCATTCTATGAGAAAAAAAGCCCTGGCCATAACTAACAAAAAAGGTGAGGGCTTCTGCTTCTCTTACCAAACTATACTACGAACCATTTGCAACTTATCTCAGGTTGTCTGTATCGGAACGACTGGAGAAGAAAATTGTGTAAACACAGTGGTGGGGTTCAGCAGTTCACACCACTTCCGCAGAACCGATAGCTAATTTTTTGTTGTCCAGGCCCGGAATGGACTTCCGGAAGTGGCATCCACACAGAGAACCGGTTGTTCACATATTTGAATCCCACCACTGTGTAAACACTCAGGTGTCAAACCATACAAGACAGCCTCATTCAAAATCAGGACTCTAAAATTTTCTCAGAAACTGATTGGTTATCAGTGCAGGGTCTGCATATGGTGTAATGAGCTCATAACATCAAGTGACAAATCAATGCATTCCAAACTAGATACTGTTTCTGGGTGATCTTCAAAGGCAGTCCCCATTATGGTGCATTGCTGTCGTCTAACAGATTAACAATGGGGACTTGAGCCACTATTGCAAGTTCTTTATCCAGTTTCATGTCATACAAATGTTTGAGTGTACAACACAAGCTTTTTGTTAGATCTAAACAGGGGTGTCCAACCTTGGCATCTTGAAAACTATAGACTTCAGTTCCCAGAATTCCCCCAGCCAGCCATGTTTCTGAAAGTTACACTTCACAAATCTTAAGTTGACAAGGTTGGACATTCCTGGTCTAAACCCTTGTAACACTGCACTTCCTCTCAATGTTTTCATAAAATAAATATTCAAGATACAGATTCAGATACTATTCTGCGTTTTAAAATCCATCAACAGTATGTTTGCTGAGTTAAACTTTTAAGGTTATTGTTCCCTTTCTGACATCTTTAGCTACATCAACATCAGGTCATTGTTACAGACTTGTAAACCAATGTACTTTTTTTTTTGCATGTTGCTAAGGCTTTATCATAATTTAAGTCATGATACAGCATTTACATATCTTTTGCTTAGAAAAGAGACCACTATTTATCACTTTAATAAATGGACTCAAAGTGGTTCCCTCCCGCCACAAGTATTCCAAATTAGTGTTCAAATGCAAAGGCTGGTGCATCAACTGAATTCCTTATACATTTTATTATCAACTATAATTTGCTTTTAGCCTGCATGACTATAAGATCACTATCACTAGGAAACCTTTTATGGTTTGTTTATTTGTGTCGGAAGTATCACAATTAAAATAAGGCATACTATATGACATTTAAATTTAAAATGTAAAATACAAGATTAAAATATATACAAATTAAACAGATCTTGTCCAGAAATTAGCAACGTTAATTGCATTTCTTTGCACTGCCATGAGGTCCTCCAGTGTACATCTTTTATGTACATTATACACACACACACACACACACACACACACATATATATATATATACACACACACACACACACACACACACAGTGTGTATATAGATATAGATAGATAGATACAGTAGATAGATGAGAGAGAGAGAGAGAGAGAGAGAGAGAGAGAGAAAGAGAGAGATCCCTTTTACTATAATATTTATTAATGGATTAGCCATAATTTATAATTACAGAAACTTTGGTACTGGCTGTGGTGATTGTGGGCAGGATTTTTTTTTTTTGCATCTGCCAGAACTTTTCCCTGTCTGAAATTTGTAAATATAGTAGGCTGCCTTTAATTAAAAGGATTAATTCAGAATGGGCATGCTGCAAAAATAGCACCTGCCTCCAACTCCTCCTTGATTTTGAACAATGTCCCAGGACTCCACATGGATCCCACGAGCATCATTGTGGTGTTGGTGGTTGCCAATTGGTGCTGTGTTTGGAAATGGATCCAGCCACCTAGGAGAAGAATAGAGATACGCTCAGTTTATAACAATTTTTTGGGGCGAGCAAGACTACTCTTATTAATTTGCCCTCTAGTAAATGTATCTTCTAAAGCAAAAGAATTGGAACACCCGGTTCAACTGAAATAAAGTATAAATGCCACAACTATATGAAACTCAGTGTTCAGATGTTGGGTTCTTGGTGCCCTCTGAACTTGCACTGATGGTGTTACCTAACCCAGTAATGAAATATCTGCAGGGAGAGAAACAGACCCAGAGAAGACTGAGAACCCAATAAAGCTAATTTGTCCTCATGATCACAGTGTGTCTAAAGGATAATCATCTTAGCCTGCCCTCCCCCTCAAAAAAATTCCTGATTTTCTCTTGTTCAATCAACTTGGGAAAGATCAATCTGATGTTTTACTCCAGCAGAAAATTCAATCATCCTGTCTGCAAACAAGCCTACATTAATCGCAAGAGAAACAAACCAGAATCCCCCACACTGCCTACTAATTCTCATATGCATACTCAATTATCACTTGTCTTTTTTTTAGAAAGAAAATTACTCCAAAGAAAAAAATCACCACCAAAATATTATGATAGATCAAAATCCATCTAGTTTGGTGGTGACTACCCCACTATCCCATGCCCTTCTGAAAGCCTAGCACGTGGCAATTTTAAGAGCAAATGCTATTGCTATTGTCCAGTCGTAAGCCCCTCTGATAAATTCAGACAATTAAGTCCTTTAAAATACCAATTTATGCACACTGAAGAGAAAGAGGGAAAAACCCTCTGGCACACTGCATAGTAAACTCACAGTGAAAAGCACCCTTTATAATAATAACAATAATAAAGTTATAAATTGCACCACTGAGCCAACAGGAAATTAGAAGTTTTCCATGTGTCAAAGCTAGAGAATTAAAAAAACAAACATAAGGTAAGTGGAACAGAACAGAACAGAACAGAACAGAACTTTGGAGATCTTCTAGTTCAGCTCCCTGCTCAAGCAAGAGAACCTATACCATTTCAGATAAGTGACTGTCTAGTCTCTGCACCCACGATTTGTGAAGGCAACAGTGTCCTCACTGTTAGGAAGTTTCTCCTTCATTCCAGGTTGCTTCTCCCTTTGATTAGTTGCCAACCTTTGTTTCTTGTCTTGCCCTCTGGTGCCTTGGTGAATAACGTGACCCCCTCTTCTTGTGGCAGCCCCTCAAATACTGGAATACTGCTATCATATCACCCTGTTTCTTCTTTTCTTTAGACTAGCCCAGACATGTCAAACTCGCGACGTCACGTGACGTCACTCGACATATCGGGACTGTTTTGCCATTGCCAGCAATGGGGTGGGCGCGGCTTCCACGTGATGCATCCGGCCCGTGGGGCAGCAGTTTGACACTCCTGGACTAGCCAAACCCAAGTCCTGCAGCCGTTCTTCAAATGTTTTAGTCTCCAGGCCTTTGGTCATCTTAGTTGCTCTTCTCTGAACTTTTTCCAAGGTCTCAACATCTTTTTTGCAGTATGGTGACCAAAATTGGATGCAGTATTCTAGGTGTTTTCTTACTAGGTTTTATAAGGTGTTTATAAGAAAAACACTGTTCTTTGCAGGCTAAAAGGAAGTTTCTATAAAAACAAAGACATGATAGAATAGGGAATTTCAAGAAATCTTTCTTTAGATTCTGATGGCATCTCTTTCTTTGACCCCAGAATAAAGGTTTTCCCTTAGAAACAGGCAATTCTATCTAGCAATGAAGCTTTATTTTAGCTGGAAGTTCTATTAGGAAAGATTGCTGCATTTCAATATTTTAAATGCAACATTATAAATTTAAGAGTGTGTACAAAAGTAAAGATGAAATAATAGGGACATTCATGTATTTTGACCAACACCTTGGCAAAGGTCTGGCAGAAATTTAGGATTTTATGCAATATAATGGCAGCCTTGTGTGCCTAATTCACTTTTTTTGCTTTTACTACCAATAGACAATCCCCTAATAATAAAGAATGTGTACTGAAAAATGAGACACCCAGCAAAGATCCATTTTCTATGGCTTAGATCACGTGGTATTTTTTGCTGACCAGTTGGAAACTGATCTGACATCTGTCTCTATCACATTGCATACCCAAGAGAGAATTTTGTGAAACAATTGATTAGTGGCTTGATAAAAGTCAGCATTATTAATAACAGTGAACAATTGAAAAGAATTCAGCATTCAGGGAAGGGAAAGGAAGGAAAGGTGCTTCCAAGAGAGAGATTCCCTCCCCCATGATAATATAATTCCACATTTTCTTAAATATGTTGGCAAAGAATTGCAACAGAAGATTGCTCTATCCCTCTGAATTACTTGGGTCGAAACCAACATGGAAAAATGATTGCATGATCAACAATCAGCTTGCGTAGATATCAAGTTTGTTTACAATATGACTTCTTCATCTTGTGGTTAAAATGGCCACAATGGATCACAACTTTAGAGAATTTACCAAATTTTGCTTGTTTCACTTTCTTTTTCTTTTAACCCCAATACAAAACAGCCCAGTTGGGTTGAGTGGAGCAATAGCTACTCTGCCTTTTTTCACCATGAGATGTATTCCTTTTCAGATAAGCCTTTGCAAGCTGAAAACCTATATTACGATAGCTTAATAATATAGACTTAGCAGAGATGGAGCTTAGGAGCTCAGGGTGATTTTTGATAGATAATGGCTAGAATCTCATAACAACAAATGAAGAGCCAAGGGCTGAGCTTCATGGTCTCTGATGGCCAGCAGCCTAATCAAGCATATATATATTGCAGCAGGATATTTAAACATGACCTTAAATATCACCAATTTGGACTTTGCAGGGTTCAGAGCAAAAAGAAAAGAAAAGAAAAGACAATTCTTACATAATAAAGGATAAACCCAAGTACTTTTTACAATGCATTCTTGGGAAATGGACCTGAAGAAAACAGCCAACGTATTTTCTGTCCCTTCCCATGCTATGTTGTAACTCCGTTTGATAAAGAGGCCATGAGAAGGAATCTGAAACTCTAAGCATAGATTTTAATCTCTCTACAGCAGCGGTCCCCAAGCTTTCCAGCTTTGCAGACTGGCGGCGGCAGGGGACGGGGGAGAAGGGATGGTTCTGCAAGAGTGGCATGCACACATGTGCAGCTCCATTTCCACAAGTGGTAGGCACATGTGCATGCCCCTCGCATAAATGCACATATGCAGTCACCTGCCACTTGCACGTCCTTATTCCAATAGAATAGAATAGAATAGAATAGAATAGAATAGAATAGAATAGAATAGAATATATATTATATATATAAAATATAAAATAAAAATAAAAATAGGGGATTAAGGAAGGGAAAGGAAAGGGGAAGAGGAAGTGTGAGGTACAAGGAAAAAGAGAAGAAAAGGAGTTGACTTCCAACTCGTTTTAGCACAGTACAAAGTAACCTTTTGGCGAACCTTTTAGAGACCAAGTGCCCAAACCGCAACCCAAAACCCACTTATTTATCGCAAAGTGCAAGGGCCACATCAGCATTGTGGTGCCCTTGGGGGGGGGCATGGAGGCTCCTCTGAATGCCACCTCTGGCACGCAAAAACCAGGGGCACAAAAATGGGCCACCGTGCTGCAAGATGCAAAAATGGCTGCCGCAGATACAAGGCGCTGCACCACGCAAAAACAGGGCATGGCTAGTGAGTATCATGCAGGCACTAGCCCCACCCCATTTGCAGCACGTGCATGCTCATGGCCCTGTGCGTGCATGCACGCATGTAAAATGCTTCCCCCTCCCTTTTCTTCCAGTCTACCAATCGACAATGGTTGGTGACCTCTGCTCTACCACCTCTACTGAAGCTTGCTAGTTGGCTACTTTGCCTCCTTTGTGCTGGGTGGAGCTTCTGCTCCGGGTGGCAGTGGCAGCCCAATGGACCTGCTGCTGGCGGCGGTGGCACGCATGCCAACAGAGAGGGCTCCGAGTGCCACCTCTGGCATGCATGCCATAGATTCGCCACCACTGCTCTAGCCTCAACATTTTGTTTTTACACATTATTATATAAATAAAATTTGCTGTAACAGCAAATCTATCTAAGGATAGAATAGAATAGAATAGAATAGAATAGAATAGAATAGAATAGAATAGAATAGAATAGAATAGAATAGAATAGAATAGAATATTCATGGGTGGCATTATAAACAAGAAAGAAAGAACTAAAGAAAATAAAGAAATAAATCTACTCATAACCACAATCCAAATCATGGCAACATCTCTAACTATTAACTCATTTCTTTCTTTTTAAAATACAACCTCTGAAACCAGGCTTGCTGCTGTCTATCTAACTACCGTCACGAGTTTGAGTTTCTTCTGCAAGAATCCAGACAGTCACTGAAAGCATGATAGACAGTTTGCTATTTCAGGGCTGAACTAACACCTGCGAGGGGACAGGACCTTTCCTAGTTTAATTGTGGGCAGCAAGTTGTGGCAGCAATCAGGGTCAGGCAGTGGCTGTGGAGGTAACTGATATGGAAACAACAGATGTCACGATGGCAGATGTAATATCTACAACTCTGCTTCTTTATTGCTTCAGTTAGAAACAAATACATAATGAAAAAGCAGCAAATCAAAGGCAACACATTAAAAGCTGGTATGAATGAGGGAGTGACAAGCATGTCAGTTGATGAACAGAAGTAGCAAAGTGAAGAAATAATACAGAAGTCCTGTGTTGTTTCAATGCCTTTCTAAAAAGTCCGTAACCTCAGTTTCTTTATATTGGAGGTGAACACAAGAAAACCAGATCCTGTAGACAATAGTCTACTAAAGGAAAATAAAACCTCATTGCACATCTGCAAATATTCTATTATTTATTTATTTATTTATTTCCATTTCTTTTAACTGATTACAAGAATGGAACCAGGACATCCATATTTTTTTGTTAAAAGTCTATACTGTATATCGTTACAATATGGCTCTTATTAGCCCTAAAATATAATCAGAAAAATCTCCAAATATCCATGTTATATATTTATATCATAAATGTTCTAAATGAGCTAATTATAATGATCATAATTTACAGTTAAAAACAAACAGTGGATTTTTTTTCCAGAGGCTTTTAGTATCTTTTTTTTAAATTGTTCGCTATGTTCAAAATATGCATTTTTTAAAAAGATTAAAGCATTAAAGTTGCTAATTATATTCTCAGAACTAATAATTATTTCTTTACCCTTTTACTACCTTCTTCTGGCAATAAAAAAAAATGTCAGCACTGATTTAATTTTTTGCTATTATAGGATTAAAAGAAGTTTCTAAAAGGCAATTAAACATGCCCTATAGCAATTTCCTATCAGCATCCAAAAACTCTTTGCTAAAACAACAGAATTCTTAAAAAGAATATTCAAGCTCTCTACGCTCATTTTTATGTAACATTCCATTGGCAATTATCTCCAAAGACAACTTGACTGTCATAATGGGATTTTGCACACATCCAGACCTTAGTTTAGTAGATTTATCATATTAGATTAACAGAAGACAGTGAAAGATAGGTGATTGTCGGAATACTAACCTTCTACTTGCTGTTCACTGGTTCTTCACCTTTGAGATCTGAACTCATGATCAGCCAGAGGCTTAAGTGAAAATAATATCCAAGCGATTTCCCGCCTGATGTATCACCAAATCAATTATTGTATGATAGAGCATTCTGTAACCTGTGTTCTGGTCGAATCCAGGTTTTGTTGTTGTTTTTTTTAACTCCCATTGGGAATTCTTCAGTTATCAACATGGAGAAATATTCTCAGAGAAAATGTTGGCAGTTGAGCATTTTTTTGTTTTAACAGTCAGAATAGATCCTGTGTTTTTGCTAAGCAATATAGCATCAAGATTTGATTTTGGCACTGCATTGGAAGGCAAGTCTGGTTCCCTGCTTTCTTAATGCATATTTAGAAAGGCAAATGTATAGGTAAAGGTAACGGTTTCCCTGTCCAGTTGTGTCTGACTCTAAGGAGTGGTGCTCATCTCCGTTTCTTGGCTGAGGAAGCCAGTGTTGTCCAAAGATAATTTCTGTGGCCATGTGGCCAGCATGGTTATACATCAAAGGTGCATTTTCCCACCAAAATGGTGCCTATTAATCTACTCGCATTTCCATGCTTTGGAACGGCTAAGTGGGCAGGAGCTGGGACAAGATTCAGGTCTGGGTATAGGATTGAAACTGTAATGGTTGCCCTCTTAGATGATCTCTGATGGGAATGTAATAGCAGTTGTGCATCTATACTTGCTCTACTTGACCTCTCAATGACCTTTGATACTATCGTCAATGTATCCTTCTGGATCAGCTCTGGAGATTGAGAGTAGGTAGCATTGTATTGTACTTGTTCTCCTCCATTCTCTGTGTTGATACTGGTCACTAGTGATTGAGGAGAAGATATCCTGCCCTCGATCCCTATTCTATGAGGTAGTGCAGGGTTTGGTGTTTTCTTCACTCTTCTTTAAAATCTACATTAAGCCACTGGTGAACTCATTTATGCCATGTGGTGAGATACATCAGTGTAGTTAAATATCTCTGCCACTGGCATATTATGTGTTGATGTCTTATCTCAGGGCCTGAAAGCAGTGAGGGTCTGGGTGGAGAACAACAAGTTTCAACTAAACCCTGAGAAAACTGAGTGACTGTGGGTTTCTTGGACTGCTTATTCAGATCCAGTGTACAATTTGGGGGTCCTGCTGGAATCACAACTCCTCCTTGAGAAGCAGGTGGCAAATGTGGCTGGGAGGGACATTGTGTCAAGGTTCCGACAGACAGAGACAAATAAAGCAGAACTCCGAGGCTTCCAAGTTCCTCAAAGAACATATTTATTGATACAAAGTATCAGCATGTCAAAAGTGAAACCAAGTCTGAATAGACACATAACAATCCCCAATACAAAGTTAAGAAATCCCACCTCTAAGGCTATGCAAGCAACTACATTTCCTAATACAACTTCTTGGAGGGCTTTTCATGAAATGCCCAGCCTGCAGTCCCGGGAGAAGCCAATGACCTTGGTTCCCATGGGAGAAAGTCTGTTTTGTCTAGCGAAGCACCTGGTAAACCCCCCTCCCTCCATGCTATGTGTCAACTGAAAATGGGTAGGGAGCCACACTCATTTTCAAAGTTGACACATTGCAGTTTTGTGTTGTGCAAAGTTGTGACCATTCCTGGAGTGGAAAATTCTACTCAGAGTCACCCCCATCCAGCTTACCTCCAGACTGAATTCCTATAAGGTACCCTACATGTAGCTGCCCTAGAAGAGGATCCATAAGCTTCAGCGGGTGCAGAACGCAGAGGGGTGGGCAATTATGTGTGCTTCTAGAACAGTATATGTCACACCTTTGCTTTGTGAGCTGCATTGGTTGCCAATTTTCTTCCATGTCCAACTCAAGGTTCTGCTCCAAACTTTAAAGGCCCTCATTGCATGTACCAAGTGGTTGTATTTTTTAATATGTCTAGTTTTTAATAATTATTTTTGTCTATTTATTGTTTTATTTTAAAGGTTGTACTTATGTGAGATTGGTGGCCACATAAATAGGAGAATCCCCCCTGTCACATGTATGCAGTGTAAATAATGTTTCTCAAAAATTGTCTTGTCTCTGAGTTTACCAGGAAATATCATTTTGGATTATTCCATCTTTGCTCATCATCAGTTGGATCCTGATTAAGAAACTGGTGTAAAATTTCAAATGTCAGCTTATTTTAACATTACTAGATTTCATGCCAAAATATGGTCCCTCTCATTTTACCAATTTAATATATGCAATGCATGATTGCAGGGCCTGAATTCAGGGCTTGCCAAATAATACAAAGATGCCGGGGCTTTAGTCTGGAATTGCTATAAAAAAACAAAACACAAAAAACCATGGAAATGCAGCAGAGAAGTCCATCAGAGAAATTCCCCTATTTACATTTATGAATCTTAATAACCTGGTGTAAATTACTATGGAACTATTGAACTACAGGTGAAGTTAACATTCATGCATTAATAACTCCAAGTCATTTCCAATTTGTGGACAAAAATAAGAGAATAAATGTAATAAGAAGCAACTGTGGGAAAGCACAGCAGAAAGATTGTACAGAGTGAAACATTAAAATTAGGAGTACAACTTTACAAACAAGTAAGTATTCTTTGAGTGAAATAATATTTCACTCCATAATAATAATCTTTATTTCCTGTGGTAGGAAAATCTGTCATTTATGTCTACAGGGAGTCCTCGATTTATGATCATAATTGAGTCCCCAATTATGGTTCTAAGTTGTGATAGTCATTAAATGGGTCATCGTGTGTATCATCTGATTTTATTACCTTTTTTGGTTGTTAAGTGAATGCTGCAGTTGTAAAATGAATGTCACAGTTGTAAAATGAATACTGTGGTCATTAAGCAAACTCATTGTTCATTACAGGGTATTCGGGGTTTTTTTTTGCCAGAAACCAGAATTTTTTTTTATATCGCAGTCACATGACCACAAGATACTACAAACACTGTAAATGGGGACCAGTTGCCAAGTGCCCAAAATGTAGTCACATGATTGCAAGGCAGACAAGCGGCCATTAGAACTTTGAACCTAGATCGTAAGTAGCTTTTCCTTGGCTTATTGTAACTTTGAATGGTCGCTAAGTGATCAGTTGTATGTCGAGGACTACCTGTATCTACAACCAAGGATATGTAGTGTATTCTGCTCCATTAGAGAGAAAGAGTACCAAGAACCAGAAGTGCATTGGTTCAAATGAGAAACAGAACTGAACTGAGAGAGGAAGAAAGCAAAGGAAACCATGAGAATATCAGTCTAACCAAAAGGAAGGGGCGTTACATGTTTTTCAAAGTGTTGTTTTACATTTTTTTAAATTTCTAATCTTAAATTATTTGATGTTTTCTTGTATTGATTAAATTGTACACTGCCCTGAGTCCCTCTGTGAGGGAGATGAATGGTTAAGAAGTTTGATATATAAATAAATAAAAATAAAATAAAGAAGAAAACAAGATAATGGAATCTCTCTGTTGACAACATCCATTGCTGTTTCTACACCTGTTGTTCTTAAGGGTCAATAGGGTTACATGTGCAGAAAACAGTTGAATGCCAGGAGGGACTAACCCATAACATTTGCTGTGACATAGGAGTCAAACTGTGCCACGTTTCTTTTTTGGATTTACAGAAATTATTAACAGTTTGTCTTCAGAAGTTGTGGATGCTTTGTCACTGGAGGTTTTTAAGAAGAGACTGGAGAGACATTTATCTGAAATGGTATTGGAAGTGGTGGGATGCAGCTAGTTCACACCAGTTCGGTAGAACCAGTAACTAATTTTTTGTTGACTTTGGTGAACTGGCTGAAGCCCTAGCCCTTTTTTGCAAGGCCCAGAACAGACTGCCGGAAGTACATGGATGCCACTTCCTGAAGTCCATTCTGAGCCTCTGAGGTCTGGGAGGAGGCCTCCCAGGCCCAGAACGGCCTGCCAGAAGTGCGTTACACTGCTTTTGGAAGTCCATTCTGAGCCTTGGAGATCCAGGGGAGGCCTCCCAGGCCCAGAACTGACTGCCGGGAATCCATGGATGCCACTTCTGGAAGTCTGTTCTGAACCTTGGAGGCCTGGGGAGGCCTCTCAGACCAAGAACGGCCCACCAGAAGTGCATTGACACCACTTCCGGAAGTTCATTTTGAGGCTCGGAGGCCAGGGGGAAGCCTCCCATGTCCAGAATGGACTTCCGGAAGCAGCGTCTATGCAGGCAACCGGTTGTTCAGGTATTTGAATCCCACCACTGGGTATAAGGCAGTGGTTCTCAACCTTTCTAATGCCGCAACCCCATAATACAGTTCCCCATGTTGTGGTGACCCCCAACCACTTATACATCACCGGGTGCCAGGGGCGTGGCCAAAGAAAAGGGGGAAAAATGGTGGATAGCCTTGTTTGGTGACCCCGGTGAAATCGTCGTTCGACCCCAAATGGGGTCCCAACCCACAGGTTGAGAACCACTGGTATAGGGTTTCCTGCTTGAACAGGGGCTTGGATTAGAAGACCTCCGAAGTCCCTTGCAGTTCTATTCTGATTAAAAGATATTGCTTTGTTGCTGTTCTCTAAACCTATGTGAGATCACAGCACTGTAAAACTCTCCAGTGGATTTTGCTTTCATTTTGCTGTTGGGATCCTAGATCAGTGGTTCTCAACCTTTTTAATGCTGCGACCCCCCCAACTGGTCATAGGTTGAGGACTACTCAACTGGTCGTAAGTCGCGGACTACTCAACTGGTGCAGCACCATTTGCAGAATGGGACTTTTGGCGGGCTCAGCAGGGCAGAGACAGCCTGGACAATTCCTATTGGCTTTTGAAAGCCAATAGAATTAGACTCTATTCAAGAGAGTCTATTCTATTGACTTTCAAAAGCCAATAGAATAAAAGGGAGTAGCACAGCTAAGGAAAAAAATGGCGGACTGCGTTGTTTGGCGACCCCCGTGAAATGGTCGTTTGACCCCAAATGGGGTCCCGACCCACAGGTTGAGAACCACTGTCCTAGATGTTGGGTCTAGATCAGTAGGTGGAAGGACTGCATTCCTGGCTTGAACTAGAATCTTAGTGTTATTTAATTGATATATTTTTGCAGAAATCAATTTAGCTGCTGTTCAAAGGTACAGAGGCAGCTTATCAGGTCTCACTGCATGATAAACAATAAAGCTGTCATTTAATACTCTTAAATAATTAAAATAAGGTGGAATAAATGGACAATCAGTTTATCTGTATTTTATTTGGCTGACAATTCATCTCTCAAGACATAGTAGGAGTACTGTGGTTAAATGAGTAAGAATGGAAAGTGCTGTATGGTCACGTGGTAATTTTGGGATTTGTACCTCTCATATGACATTGGTTTATGACAATGAATAATGTTTGATTTGGGTTTAGGTTTGAAAAAAAAAAGTACAGCAAAGAAGGAAGTGTATCACACAATGAATAAAAGGAACACCATAAATACATAGATTGACTGGTTCATTAAACAGTTATAATTTGCCCTGTGCCAGGAGTCACAGGGGACAATGAAATTGTGTATTTGAAAAAACAACAATGCTGCAATAATAATCCATATATCACAAATGAAGCAGATTGATCAATGGCATCACGTTTCATATAAAAAGAAATTTGAAATATTTCCATTGTTTTGCTGAGCGCGTCTAATGATCTTTAATTTGTAGCTCTGAAAGCTTTGAACATTTGGGCAGTTGCTCAGCTGCATTCATTTATTTGTAAGGTACATTTTTGCAGCATATTTCAGTGTACCAGCAAATGCTTCATTCCCGTTGTGAACCCTAGGAAGAAATCCCACAAAGCTCAAGCTTAGTTTACTGTTTCTCACTAAGGCAGCCTATTGCTTCACACAACCAGGAATATGTCCATTAGATCTGCAATGAAGAATGATGGGCCAATTCAGTGTATCATAAGCGCAAGACCTAATGTACCTGCCATAATTTAATATAGCCCCTGGGTGGTCATAAGCCCATAACCTTGATAGAAGGTTTTTGAAGACTATATAAATCTTCCAGAAGAAAAAGAAAAGGTAAGTATACCAAAAGTTCTATTACAAGCTTTATTTAATGTACAATACTCCAAAAAAAAGAGAAGAAGAACACACCAGTGGCAGCCAAAGGGAGATTGCATTAGAAAGAAAAACAAAATTGTACAACATATACCCTTCAAAATGGTGCATGCAGTGGGCATGAAAGAAGAGGTGAGTAAGAACATCTGGAAGAAAACCAGCAGCTTAGATGTAGTTTCATATGTCTGCAAGAAGGCCCTACCTATTCTTACTTAGCAACAACAACAAAAAAATTCCTATTGCAGTGCCATTTGCAGTCGGATGTGTGTGAAAAGGACTTCTAGGTAATTTCAGTCAATTTTGGGACATAAGTGTTATCCCTGGAGGAAAAGAGAATGATTTCCATAAATGTTTGTACTAATATTATATATAGTCCTTATATGGTCAAGGCCTACCTTGGGGTCTCCAAATCTGGCAACTTTAAGACTTGTGGACTTCAATTCCCAGAATTCCCCAGTCAGCATGCTGTGGAATTCTGGGAACTGAAGCCCACAAGTCTTAAAGTTGCCAAGTTTGAAGGCTCCCTGACCTATATGAACAGAGAAGGATACCTTATGCAGATATTTACCTACCAATGTGCAAAGCAATGGGGCTCAATTAATGGAACATAGCTAAGAGAAAAAGATCCATGAGCTTGTTTTTACAATCATCTCTTCTGGAGAGTGGTCAACAATGCATCAAGAGAAACAACATTGTGCAACTGTCTCAACATGTATTGCACACAGTGTACTATATGAGCACCCATATTGAGATCCCTGACAAGAAAGGATCCAATCAAACACATTATTACCATTACTGATTGTAGGTGACACATTGATTGAACATCCTAACTGATGTTGACATGACTATCAGTTGGCAGATTCAACAGGTCCTGAACTGAATTTGGCGAACGGCAACCCCTCTCTGAAAAGTTATGTAAATAATGCAAATAATGATATGGAGCTGCTGTGATGGTCATATATGCGAAGACCTGTCGTAAGCCATCTTTTTCAATGCTGTTCTATTTTTGAATGGTTACTAAAGAACATTGACTGAGGATGTATCACAATATGGTCATGGTTTCATCTCAGGATTATACTTCATGATTCCTAGTTTACCATATTCAATCTAAAAAGAATAATAGTAATAATAATAATAATAAGAAGAATAGAATAGAATAGAATAGAATAGAATAGAATAGAATAGAATAGAATAGAATAGAATAGAATAGAATAGAATAGAATAGGGACCTTGGAGGTCTTCTAGTCCAACCCCTGCTCAGGCAGGAAACCCTATAACATTTCAGACAAATTTTGGATGTCCAATTTCTTCTTAAAAACTTCCAGTGCTGGAGTATTCACAACTTCTGGAGGCAAGTTGTTCCACTGATTAATTGTTCTAACTGTGAGGAAATTTCTTCTTAGTTCTAGGTTGCTTCTCTCCTTCATTAGTTTCCATCCATTAATTCTTGTCCTGCCCTCAGGTGCTTTGGAGAATAGCTTGACTCTCTCTTTGTGGCAACCCCTGAGTATTGGAACACTGCTATCATGTCACCCCTAGGCCTTCTTTTCATTAAACTAGACATACCCATTCCAGAACCCGTTTTTTTATATGTTTTAGCCTCCAATCCCCTGATCATCTTTGTTCCTCTTCTTAAGAGCATCAGATTTGAAAACCATGTTGCAGAAAATATTCAGACTTGAATATTTATGTTAGCTTACTCTCTTAAATTAACTCTCCTAGTCCTTCAGATGTAGTTCTTTGATCTAAAATCTAAAATGGAAACATTCAGGAAGTGCCTGTGCATATTTATGATACACCACATTTCTGCAGAATCCATCTAGGATCTGCAGATGTAGATGATAGACTGAAGAAGAGTAGGAGGTGTTTTTGTTGACACAATAAATTCAGGGTCACTTCAGCGCTGTTCCTGTCAGACTGCTTTCCTAGAGTTCTAGTTGTGAATCAAAGCATGAAAACATTCCCATATGGTTCCCTTCATTAAACTGGGATGTCTCAGAAGAAGACTGAACTGCCAGACAAGAGTCACAGTACAACAACAGCCTCCGGATTGTCTTAACACTTCCCTGCTATTTTAATGCTCTCAAACATTAAACATTTTGTCAGAGGGTGGGACTATGATGCTGCACACGCCCAGAGGCCTGGTTGTAACTGCAGTCGTGGGATTTCAACAAACTTGCAGTTCACCAGCTCCTGCTGGTAACAAGAGATGGAATAAGCATAATACAAGATTTTCTCAATCGCTTCTGGGATCACACAGTTAGGGTAATTAGTCCTGTAACAAGTCCTTTACTTTGCACTATTTTTCAACCTCTTTTCTCAGGTTTTTATTGGTCTAATAACCTACTGGGGAATATTTATCAATCATAATACTTCAGCATACTTTTTGCGACAATGGGTTTAGCCACACTGCCAGTTGTGATTGCCCCATCACCAGTACAAGCCAGTAACCCTTTTGGGAGGGCAGGAATAAAAGACATTTTTCCTTTGGTCATGTGTCGCCACCATGAATGTGGCTGCATTTTTCCTATTCTATTTTCAAGGTAGGTTTTTTTTTTTTTCTGCTTCTGACAGATCATGAGCAGCTTCCTGTTTTGTCTGCTGTGCTTTACTTACTTCTAGGGCAATCCCTACAGTTGGATTAGTTACTTGGTTGAGGCAAAAATGCCCTCCTCATTAAATTTTCCTTGATTTTCCTGAAAAGCACTTTATTGTACCAGCTCTTCCTGAGTAGCACAATGATTATAACAACATGCAGTATGTCCTAGCAAAACTTGAAGTGTTACTCCCTTTTCACCCCAATTATTATTATTATTATTTTCTTCTGCTAATTTACCTAATGGGCTGGGCTGGATTTTGTTTGTTTTATTTTTGTTTTAATATGTGTTTCCTGAAGGGACTGATGAAAGTGGATCTGGCTCCACATGTGGCAGGGGCAACCTGCTCAGGCCGTCTGCATGGCCCATTTCCTTGCCCGGTTTGTGAATCATCCTGTAGCTTCAGGATGACAAGAAGACAGACCACCTCAGCATTCGAGGAGACAGAATCTGAGGTGTCTGTTTGTTTGTGGTGAACAACCCTAGGATTGGCTTGTGGTCCTGAAGACCATGAACTGACGGCCATACAAGTAGTCATTGAACTTTTTAACTCTGGCCACAATGGCCAGAGCCTCCTTGCCAATTTGCACGTAGTTGTGCTCTGCGGGCGATAGGGTCCGGGAGCAATACGTAATGGGCTTCTGCCTCCCATCAGCCATTAAGTGGCTTAACACAGCCCCAATCCCATATGGGGATGCATCACACGCAATGCAGACAGGCAGCTGCTCATTGAAATGAGTGAGAACTGAATTCGACGACAGCAGTGATTTGACTGCTTGGAAGCTACTCTCGTGGACACTGGTCTACTGCCACTGAGCTTGTCTATTCAAGAGCTGGGGCAATGGCTCTGCCACTGCGGCCTTGTTTGGGAGGAAGGCATGGTAAAAATTCAAAAGGCCTAGGAAAGCCTGAAGCTCTCCCTTTGACTTCGGCCTTGGGGCCTGCTGGATTGGCTAATACGTTACACTGGACGTATTAGCCAATCCAGAATCTGCAACATTTGAAATCTGGAGCTAAAATCCTTCCAGCCCAGATAACGAAAAATGATGAAATGGTGTGCCTTCTATTTACAAAGCAGGTGTTATACCCATTGTGCTATTATAGAATTGATAGTAAAAGAAGTTTTAGTGTATATTAAGTCAGCACAGTAAGCATTGACATAATTGAAGGGTTCTCTTTCCTTTACAAAGTAGGCAGTGAACTGGTGAGGTCAAACGTCAAGAAACCAAGTACACTATCAATAAAGGAGAATATTTGTAGCTAAGGGTTGAAATGAGAGGTCCTTGGTACTCTCTGAACTTGGTTATTTTCTTGCAGATGTTTCATTATTCAAACTAGGTAACTTCCTCAGTGGTAGTCCTATCTAAAATGGGTAGAAGCACAGAAGCAATGTACCATGGAAAAATATATTCCGAAATAGAGCAGGAACACATACCCTGAGTTTACTTCAATAACAAATACAGGATTAATAGAGAACATGATCATTTGATTCTACTCTCCAGAAACGACTGTGTGTCCATAGTGGTGAAAAGCCACTTAGGCAGAGTAGGTAAGTCCCAAATCTTCAACAGCTACACCAAGATAATTGACAATTGCTCATACTTCCATGACGTCTACATAGACAATTTATTTACAGAAATATTGACATTGGTTGTATTAAGTATTTTTGCTCAGTTCTTGAAAGTAACCATATTTAGGTTAAATGTCCTCCATGCTCATTACTGATTAATTGATTATGTGACTCTTAGTGATCACATAGATAGATTTTCCCTATTTCTCCTGGCCTTTTAGATGTTCCAATACTACACTTGTCGCCATAATTGAGTTAAACTAAAATTTATTAAGATTATTTTTAATTGTGCAAATAATTTTTGTTGCTCTGGAAATGATTTTTTCCAGATGTTTTATTCATGGTGTTTTTGTTTTTTTTAAAAGGATACTATTCTAGAGAAAGACTTCCACATAATTAGGAAGCAATCACTGCGTTTTTCTTGTTGTCCTATTTTTCCTTCACTTTAAGCTGCTTCATTGACTTTAATTAAACGCGCCCTAGGCTTATGAGCCTAGCAAATAAAGAAACACTTCAGAAAAAGTTGTTTTGTGGTAGAAGATTCCCCCCCCCCGCTTCTTTAAATATGTCCAATTTGCTGAATAGATGGTTTTCATTTAAAGGCTGTTACAACCATCCAACTGCATCTCCTCATTATAGGCGAAAAATCCAGACCACCTCAAAATTCAGGTATGAGTCCATGATTGGTTTTTCATACTATGCTAGGTATAATATCTCAGTGAGTTAATATGATCCTATCTATTCAGGTTTAATATGAAATGTGAACCTAGCCACTATATGTTACTGCTACTGAAATGACATGATCCCTATGTATGTATGCAGCTAATTTCTTATTTGTGTTTCTCTTATGCTATTGGGCAAGGACCTTAAATAAACTTGTCTAAATATAGTACAAGCACAACTGTCAAATGTGTCATTCTTTCAACTTGGCTCCTGAAGAACCAAACTTTAGATGTGTCAGGCCCCCAAGAACCATGTGGAGTTACTTCTGAGTAATTTCCTTTTACCCATACATAGAAATCTTGCCAAACTAAAGCAACTATTTGCCTCACTATAGATATATTCTGGGAATCACTAGGGAGGAGTCGTCTTAATTTCCCAACCAGAACTCTCCACGCTTGTCAGCCTCTTTGTCTTCTGGAACACAGCTCTTCCCTCCTGGGAATCCAGACCTACTTTCCACCACAAGATGGCATGATGGCAAGATGGCATGGGTTCTAAATACAAAGCAATGGTGGTTGGTATGGGCCCCAGGGCTTGAAATTAACTAACACCTATCAAGTCCCAGTCAGTGGCTTCTTCATATCTCCTTTCTGATTCACTGAACATTCCTCTACTGCCTTTGGGGATATTTTGGAGCTTTGGAATATTGAAGTGTTGAGCAGCCTCTTCAATTCATTTTATATTCTTTTTCTGGCACTAATCTGGATTGGGGTTATCTGGGTACCATTTTTTGGGACCTTCTTTTCTGAGTCCAATTCAGTGAGCTTTAAGAGCGACTGTGTAAAAGAAATGTTAATTGGGTTCTGCATTAAAACTTTTGTTCTCTTCCCAATAAGAGTTTTAGTGTAAGAAACTCACAGGAATAAATCTGTCAGATCACTCTTAGATTTGCAGCACCCAATGGTTAGTTAATATTTAAGGCAACGGGTCTCTATTTCCTAATACTTTTAGAAATCTGAAGTACAGCAGCCAACCTACATTAACATTCTCATAATTTACCCATCATTTTAATTCTGCCACTGTTAAGTGCTTAGAAGCCACTGAATTCGGTGAAGGAGGTTAATCACAGGATTATATTTCATTGAATATAATTCAGTACATGTTCCTACAAACAGCACAGATTTTGAGGTATATGCAATGTAATGGGAGGATGCAAGAGAATTTCCTATTGCACTGACACAACATAATATTCCATGTAGGATTCCATTTATTAGACTGAATCCTGTTTGAATCAATGTTGAATAAATCAAAATTAAACTCTTTAATTTCGCAACATACTATATAGACAGACTTAACCATAATTTCAGTTGGAAAAATGTGACCATCCTAGACCAGGTCAAGTCCAAAAATGCTAGGAAAGTTTTAGAAGCCTGACACTCTGACAAATTAGCCATCAATAGATGCATAGACATCAACAGGCAAATGAGACAATCAAATAGCCAAAAAGGAAACAAAAAGACCCAAGCACCTTTCCACCAGATCAACATAGATTTACTCCAAGATTAACATCAGACCAACAATCAAGTAATACACCAATCAAGAAATTGCCAAAGAAGCCAGCAGCCCAACCAAAGAACCTCTAAGACCATCCCCCCAATATGACAGAGCGAGCCACTAGAAAATAATTAATAATGATGATGATGATGATGGAAGGAACCTTGGAAGTCATCTAGTCCAACCCCATGCTCAGACAGGAAACCTTATACCATTTCAGACAGTCTCTTCTTAAAAACTTCCAGTGTTGGAGCATTCACAGCTTCTGGAGGCAAGTTATTCCACTGATTAATTGTTCTAACTGTCAGAAAATTTCCCCTTAGTTCTAGGTTGCTTCTCTCTTTGGTTAGTTTCCATCCATTGCTTCTTGTCCTGCCTTCAGGTGATTTGGAGAATAGGTTGATCCCCTCTTCTATGTAGCAGCTCCTGAGATATTGGAAAACTGATATCATGTCACCCCTCATCCTTCTCCTCATTAAACTAGACATACCCATTTCCAGCAACTGTTCCTTATATGTTTCAGCCTCCAGTCCCCTGATCATCTTTGTTGCTCTTCTCTGTACTCTTTCTAGAGTCTCAACATCATTTTTACATTGTGGTGACCAACACTGGATGCAGTATTCCAAGTGTGGCCTTATCAAGATATTGTAAAATGGTATCAACACTTCACGTGATCTTGATTCTATCCCTCTGTTAATGCAGCCTCAAACTCAAGCAAGCCCCACTCCTTACCAGCACTGATGATGTTACTTAGTTTGGGTAATGAAACATCTACAAGAAAAGAAACAAGCCCAGAGAGCATCAAGGACCCCTCATTTCAACCACAAGCTACACATATTCTCCTTATTGGAATAAATGTTAATAAATTTTCACCCCCAGAATCAATAGATCTATCATTTCTAATTGTGCCTTGTTTCCTAAGAATAATCTGGGTAATTAACTATTTAATTCAGAGTTACAAATAAAAACCTCCTTTTAGACATAATTTCTTATTAATTTGGGATTATAGATGGGATTTGTCCATGCGATTGTTCATTTACTTATTTTCTCACCTACAATTGTTTAGCAAGCCATTTACCAGCTCAACATAATCAGCTGAAAATCTTAAAAACCAGCTACACTGAAATTAAAGTAATAAAGGAAATCATCTACAAAATAATTAAAGCCAGTTCCACAAAGCCAGGCTGAACAAAAGGAAATAAGTGTGAAGCTGAATGAGCTTCCCATGGAGATGCCATGAAAATACATGGTGAATACTGAAGAGATTCTGTCACAAAGTGTTATCTACTAGCAGTGGTGGGATTCAAATATGTGAACAACTGGTTCTCTGTGTGGATGCTGCTTCCAGAAGTCCATTCTGGGCTTGGGCAACAAAAAATTAGCTACTGGTTCTGCTGAACTTGTGCGAACTGGCTGAATCCCATCACTGTCTACTAGCATCCAAACAAAAAAAATCACAATAACAGCAATATTTAGCAAATACCTATAGTGGGTCACAATTGAGAAAGATCAACATGTTCAAACCAGGGTACGTATCAGTTTATACAGCCACCCATCTCAACCTCAGGATTCTGGGTGGCAAATGGTAGTTAAAAACATAAAAATCAAAATATCACAATAAATTGGGCAACATCACTCATACACCATACTCCTAACCACAATAGCTTGCAGATGGAGGAAATGGAGTCATAATGGCCAGAAGAGCCCTCCACAATCACCTTCGGATTAGGTTGAGAAATAATGACTAGAACAAAATCAAGCAGTAATTTACCTAATCTAACTAATTTGCTAAAGCAGAGAAAGAGTTTTCTACAGACAGGAGAGTGTGTGGTTTTGTGTGCTGCCTACATCCCATGGAAGGGGCTTTGCTTGTTCGTGTGGACCAATTGCTGGCATGCTGCGGCCCAGTACTGGTCCACGGTGTGCTAAAGAGTAATGACCCTACATTCACCAAGGATGAATTGTCACTTGCTGGGAATCCTGCAGGTAGATGATCTCTTCACTGAGGTTTTATGATCTTAAACTGTATATTGACATTTACAGGTTATTGTTATAAAGCTCATAAGAACCAGTTTGGTATAATGGTGAAAGCATTAGGCTAGGATATGGGAGACTAGTGGGTTCTAGTCCTGCCATGGGCACAAAATCATGATCATGGGTGACCTTGGGCAGTCACTCTACCTCAGTTCCAGGAAGGAGGCAATCTCTTTCAAATGTGGGAATTGGCCACCAGCATTCCAAAGCCCAAAGTTAGTATAAGTTATTGCAATGGATACTTAGGAGCAGAGTACAATGATTGAGTTCCACCAACCTATTCACAGGTATTATGAGCATAGAGGATACAGTTGATTCAACTGCATGCTGGACATTCTTAACCAATTAGCAGTCACATAGCTCTACAGTATTAACTGTACAGTATTAGTCAATTTGATGTAGGAACCAGGAAACTCTGACTTCTAATCCAGCCTTAGGGACCAAGCCTATTGGTTAACCTTGGGCCAGTCACTCTCTCTCAGACCCAGGAAGGCGGCAATGGCAAATCACTGACAAAAAACCTTTCTGAGAAAATTGCAGGAATTAGTCCAGGTTCACAGACTCGAAGGTGCCCCCCTCCCCCCAAAAGCTAATATAATAATATACAACTGATATCTGACTCTCTGGAGTTTAATGAACTGGGCTCTGACTTCAAAGGAAGCTCTGAGCAGAAGGCATCTCAATGTCAAACAACCTGGATTAGAAAAATGATCATTACTTTACATTGCTGCTGCTAAGGGTTTCTGAGCTGTTCCTACTGACTTTGGGCACGGAATGCTGGATTTGATTGGGTTGATCTATGAAAATTATAAATAACAAATATTCCAAAATCTTTTGGCTATTTTAGAATAAGTCGCAAAAATGATGTGGCAAACTCTTATTCATTTTTTTAATAGATTATTGGTTACCAGGACTTTTTTGAACTACAGTGAGACGTGAGGATTGTAAATAGTACATAAGAAAAAAAAATCAAGTAGCTAGGCATTATTTAAAAGTAATTCCTATCTATTCACCTAGCTAGCTAGCAATTTTATCACCTGAAGTAAAAGTTGTTCAGTCTGCATGCTTCATTTACTAAATACAGGATAGAGGGCTGAATTCCTTCTAGTCATTTTGCTCTTAAATATAAATTGCATCCACCTCAGGGATAGGATTGTGACAGCCTTTAACAGTCCACACTGCAACAATTAGTGATAGGAAAAACAGCATATCCCCAATGATATTGCAAGGGGAATTTATGTAGGCAGAAGGCAATTATCTAAATTGGATTTTGGAAAGGACACTGTGAATAATCATATGGGAAATGCCATGGGATTTTTCACAACCCTAGGTGGTAAGGACTTGTTCTCCAAAAATATTAGCTTATGAGGGATTGCTCTTAAAGTATCCACTGGTGTTTTTTTTTTCTTTTTGTTCTTTAGACTCTTTATTTTTCTCTTGAATAAAAAAAATGGCTGGGGAGTGCAAGTATTTGAACTATAATTGGAGATCCCAGCACAAAGGAAATAAAGCCACCAACACTCAACCCAAACGGTGGAATAACAGGATTATCTGAATAAATTATGCCAGTTGGCACATTTGAAAGGATCATATAGCTAGCATAGCCATGTCTAGAAAGTTGTTAGTTTTACTAATCATATTTCAAGAAGGAAGGATGAAAAAAAGAGGAAGACAAATGTGGCCCTTTTTCCCATTTATAAAGATACACTGCTATTTTTTTTATTTCTTCTTTCTGACCTCCTTCTTTGTTAGTATAAGCACAAAAACTGTTATGTTGATTCAGACCAAAATCCAATCATAACACCAGACCTCAATTTTCTTAAATGTTCAAAAAAATGTGTGAGTGAATGGAAGAAGGATGTACGTTTAGATGTATAGGGACATAATCTAATATTTATTTGCATTGCAAGTCCTACATGAGAAAATGCATTGAAATACATCTCACAAATTTAGATAGAGGGAGAGTTTTTAGACCCTTATTCACAAAAGTTATCATAATACTTTGATCCACAAGATTTAATCACTGTGGAGCACAAGACAAGGTGTTTGTGGAAGACACATGTTAGGGCACAAAAAAATCTCAAACATAATTAAGGGACATCAAGAGATCTGTACATTCCGTTCAGATGGTTCACAGAAAATTTGGAATGGTCATGAATAGTTTGAATCTTTGACAAGAATTTTGAACAGGACCCAGGTATTAAATGAGCCTACAAGAACTTAGATAATTATTTTATATAATCCAATAGTGACATGGTCATTTACTTTGTCTTTAAAAATACTGTTTCAATAGACTCTTCTCGGAAGTCTATAGTAGTCCCTGTAATACAGGTAGTCCTTGACTTACAACAGTTCATTTAGTGACCATTCAAAATTAAAACAGCACTGAAAAAAAGCGATTTAAGACCATTTTTCACACGTACGACCTTTGCAGCATCCCTGTGGTCACGTGATCAAAATTTGGATGCTTGGCAAGTAGTTCATTTTTATGAGGGTAGCAGTGTCCCAGGGTTATGTCATCACAATTTGCGACCTTCTGACAAGCAAAGTCAATGGGGAAGCCAGATTCACTTAAAACCGTGTTACTAACTTAACAACTGCAGTGATTCACTTAACCATTGGGCAAGAAAGGTCGTAAAATGGGTCAAAATTCATTTAACAAATGTCTCACTAAGCAACATAAATTTTGGGCTCATTTGTGGTCATAAGTTGAAGAAAAAAAAACAGACCCAGGAAACTACAGACCAATCAGTCTAACATCAATACCTGGGAAGATCCTGGAAAAAATAAGATTAGAGGCCCAAAAGAAAGCTCAAGACCATATGGGTTGGAAATATTCGGAAGAGGCCTTCATCCTGCAGCGGGTAAACAATGGTGAAGAAGAAGGAGGAGGAGGAGGAGGAGGAGGAGGAGGAGGAGGAGGAGGAGGAGGAGGAGGAGAGGGGAGGGGAGGAGGGGGAGGAGGAGGCCTTTTGCCAAGGTGCACTTTCCTTCTGAGTTAACAATTGTGGTCTTAGGCACATCAAACAGCTGGTTCTGCCTCCTTGAATGACTGACTAGTAAAATGGATGCATCAAAGAATAGATGAAGTCATCCTTGAAGTACAGAATACAGAAACGTGTTACTAAATTAAGATAAAACAAATAAATTAAATTAACAAATAAAGTAAACATGAATCAATACATACATTTTACTGATGGTCAAAGCTCTGGCCTAAAAACATAGATCCTCCTTGTGATCTGCCATCCTGCCAAAAGGACAATATTTTGGTCCTTTTTTAAAAAAAACCCCACTTTTTCTAATTATGTTGTTGAAAAAAAATCTGGCATCTTTTTATACCAAAGATTTGGTTCTGAGAACAAGAGAATCAAGATTACTCTTTGACAGGGAGATTTCAAAACTCAAAGATACGTCTTCTTCCAGATCCCTACAAGCTGGTAAATTATGAGATGCTGGTTAATATAATTTAAATGTTTTTGTCACTCGGATGCCTTGTAGTATTCATCAGTGTATCTTAAAACAATGGATTCTTTCCGTATTACCCTAAATTGCCAATTATAACCTAATTACACAATGAATTAGATGCCAGTGAAAAACTGAATAGCTATCACCATCCCAGTTCCAGCAGTGCACTTGGCAAAATTATCCCCATTCTTCAAATCATTTCAAGAAAATTACTAATTGAGACCTAGAAGCTATCAAGTTCCAGAGTCGATTGGAGATGTTTGGTCAACAAATCTGAAATAACAATAACAATAAAGTATCACCTTTATTTATTTATTGTTCTTTTATCTTGCCAGACTTTAAGTTGAATTCTAGCAGTTTTCAAATACAAAAAAATAAACATAATAAAAACATAAAATCAAACTCATGATTGTCCAAAAGCAGAATAATACATTAAGCCTAATGGTGTCCACTTACTCCTGAAATATCCTCTGAAATAGCTCATTTTTTAAAAACTGTATATGAGGAGCCAACAATAAAGGTATGAGTCAAATTTCAAGAAAAAGCTGCTCCAGGTTATGAGGGCTCCAATGAAAAGCATTTCCTGCAAGCAGAAGAGGTGATCCTGTAGCTATCTGGCCACCAAGTCATATACTATAGATTAAAACCTGAAAACTAAATCTACCTGAAAACTTCCTGGTATCCAGCATTTCTGTTGTAAAACAGGAGTTATAAATCTTTGATTGTCCAATGTACAGGCTATTGAATTTTATACCAAGTAAAATTTCTGAGTAGTCTTTAAAAGCAACCCATGTAGAACTCATTGAAGTAATCTAAGCAGATAGGGCAGAGTTGAAGTAATCTAAGCAGATAGGGCAGAGTTACTATAGCTAGGTAGTCCTACTACTGGGCTAAAGAAGTAAAGTAATTGAAGCTTATCAACTGACCCATCACAGGTAGTTTTGAATCTACTAGCCACAATGTTTGCAGAAGAAATTGAGTTTAGGAATCGCCTGAAGTTTTCTGGTATTAATCATGAAGAATACTTAACTTGAGTAGCGTTCAGGATTCTCTTAAGCATATTTATTTGAAAACAAACTGTACAATACTTGAATGTACATGCGATTGCCTCTTTAAGATTGAATCTTCCCCAAGAGTAGTGAATTTTGTTTCGTATACTGCAGACAATGTAGAGGAAAACATGGTCTAAAAAGATTGCTGTGCAATCTTACAAAAATGTGGTGGCTTTTTGCATGTGCAAGCATTGGAAAAAATGTGGAACGTGGTAAGTTAATGAGGGCAATACTTAATGCAATAAATACTTTGGGGATAGTATGCAACATAATCAGAAAGTAGGACAAGAAGAGGAAAATTTAAAAATAAAAAATTAAAAACTATTTCATCAGCCTGCCAGGAAAAAAAAATGTAACTCTGACAAAATGTTGGCCTACTAACATTTAGCAAGGACCTATTTATTTTAGATTTTATGATTCTGTGATATAAAAAATTAATATTTGGATAAGATGGAAAATATATAAATTAATGAACAGTTGAATTTACAAAATGCAAATGTTTCCTTTTTATAAATGCTGCTTCATAAATTTGTTCCTTTTTTGTCATAATTAATGAATTTTCCTAGCAACTAGCAGAGGTAGGCAAATTAGCTAACCAGGTGCTCTCTAAATTATTTGGACTACAACTGCCATCATGTCTTATTATTGGTAATGGATATTGTTTATGAGAGATATAGTCCTTTGCCATAGACTGATGCTAAGAGAACAAAGGAATTATACACATCTGTAAGCAGGAGCTAAGTCTCGCTCTCATAATTAAGTCAAAATGAAATAGAGAAAAAGGATATATTTTGGGTTGTTAAATAGTTGTAAAATAACTTTTTAAACTTTGTGTTGTTTGTACATTTAATTATTAAATGAAAAATTAATGTTATTAATTGTGGAAAATTCAGATAGCTTTTCCTCCTGATATTTTCTCTTTCCTTTTATACACATTTCAACGGCCACTTAAGAAAGTTTCCTGCAAAATGAGAATATACCATCAGAGGAAAAAGTGATAAGAAAAATCCTGGACTGTGCTGAGATGGACAAATTAACAAAAGAGATAAAAGAAAAGGAAGACACAGAGTACTATTTAATATGGAACAAGTGGTATGACTGGTTGGAGACTAGAAATAATAGAGGAGAATAAATGTGGTAAGGTCAAAAGTGGAAAATGTGTGTATAATAATGTATAATAATAATAATATGTATTATTCTTAGTATGAAGTATAATATGAAGGAAGAAAAAATGCAAATAAGAAACAACGGGGCAACAAGGGCAAATATTCTAAAGAAGAATAAGGGGGGAAATGTAAATAATAGAAGATTACCATTATGAAATCGCTGTTAAAAAAGGGGGAGGAGTATATACTGTGTGTGTATGTGTATTATGTTTTGTTTTGTTTTGTTGGTTTAAAAAATAAAAAATTAAAAAAAAGAAAAGAAAGTTTCCTGCAAAGGAACATATTCAAGTGGCCTCTTTATTAACAGCAACAGATGAAGGAATGAAACTTTGCAGTTTGGGCTGACGCCCATTTATACAATATTAATTTTTCCTTGGTTTCAGACAACTACAGTACTTTTATACTACTGGAAAATTGTTCCACCCAAATAAAAAAGTGAGCTAACATTTCTATTTTTAACAAAATATTCTTAGAGACTTATTATCCTGTGCTTTTTAATCTATGTTTAGCCATTACGTTTGCCCACTATACTCACAATATATTCAGGAACATAAACTCTAATTTTCTTAGTTTACAATGCAATCAGTTATGTCAAAAACCCTCTGACCTACTTTCCACAATATTTAATGTGTTATGTGTTATTTCAATTTTTTTTGAAAGTGTAATGTAAGTAGTGATTTTGGATTAGATAGCCTAATAATCTCGGAAATGCCCAACTAGGGTGAAAACAGAGAAGTAAAATATAAATGCTTGTCTTCCTATTGTTCATTATGAACAGCTTGGCAGAAGGATATCTATCATGTTCCTTGTTATTTTCTTAGGTACCGTCAAACTGGACTCTATGTGGACACTTAAGGACAAATGTACACTATCTTGACCTGTCTCCAGTCATCCTTTTTGTAATACTGGGGTAAAAATATTTTGTGACGCTCCTTTCTCAGCATGTCACCATCCGGAAGTCATCAAGCAACATCAGACTATAAGGGCTTTGATATTAGGCTACACTTCACAATAGCAATAATCACTGTTGTAAGATGTGAGATGTTGTAGGTATATAGCCTCTATGTGAGGGGGGAGATTTTTACAGGAGCTTTAAATCAACTTTTGTTAGATTTTTCATTATCGGGTAGGTTTTGCCAGATGTTAACTAATCTTCAATTTCACCTCTGTGCAACATGTTGTTCAACTGCTTGGCAATGAATGGCTATAGATCAGTGATGGGGAACCTTTCAGACACTGAGTGCCCCAAAACCATCACTACGGCTCAACCCCCTGCCCCTCCCCCCACCTACACCACCCACCACCCCCTGCAGAACCATTTATTGCCTCCACAGCCTGCCGCAGATTGCCCAGGTGGCCTTGCAGTGCCATAGTGGCCACACCCTCCGCCCGCACCCCGCAGCATCATCTGCACATGATAGGGCTCGAGGACAGAGTCTTGTCCCACTGCTCAGCTGCCATGTCTTTAGCTGTGCTGCTCTGCATAGGCCACACCTGGGGGCAACTCTCCGGGGGGGCTGCTGGTGAGGAGTGGGCTGCATGGGGAGGCAGGGCTGGAGCAATGACACATGTGCCCACAAAGAGGGCTCTGCGTGCCGCTTCTGGCACACATGCCATAGATTCGCCACCACTGCTATAGATGTTTCAACCAAAACTCATGCAGTTCATCTTCCCTGGTGCTTGATCATTCTTGATCTTCCTTGCCCTTTTCTCCATCATTTTTGCTGTTATTACAAGTTCTTTCATTTTAGCTTCTTTTTTATTTTTATTATTATTATCCAGCAGATTTGTGTGGGGAGACATTCTTTTTTTGTATGTGGCGGGAGCAATCTCTACATTTTCAATTTACAAATTAACTACTGCCCAAAGGTTTTACTGAATGCTTTTCTTGACAGATGTACGCTGCCTAACAATAGGAACAAGAATTAATATGTCACATTAAAAAAACCCACCTATTCAAGGCACAGACTGTGTTATCTTCATTTCCTATGCATAGAAATCCCAGCACTAATGCAAATGAAAAAAAAATGGAAAGGAAAAAAAGTCCATTAGTTGATTTGTTAATGCACATAAGTGTCAACAGGTGTGATCAAGTGTAAAAGGAAAATGTCGCTGGTGCATTTGTGCTGTCAGAGAAGACAGACTTCCTGCAGGAACCTTAAAAGTAAAGTTAAAATTGAAAAGTTGCTGAAACCCTCTATCAGCTGCCACCTTACAAGTATTAGATGTCTGATTTAAAGCTGGCAATCTGCCCAGCAACATTTTTAAAAGCTAGGAATGTGTGGGTACAAAAATACCTGTACTTCATGCTGGCACACGAACATTTAGCCTTGTATATTTCATGGATATGTACTTTGGGGAGGGTGTGTGTGCCTCCAATTTGGTCCCTTTCTGCTACCAGTTTTTGTCAGAGGAGATTACCTTGATGTAATAGATTGAAACTCCCTCTATAAACCACAACTTTCTTCAGAATTCTTTTTAAAAATAAGCAAAAGTAAATTGAAAGAGCTACAGTACATATAATAATAATAATAATAATAATAATAATAATAATAATAATAATAATAATAATAATAATAATAATAATAATAATAATAATAAAGTTGGAAGGGAACTTGGAGGGCATCGAGTCCAACCCCCTGCTCAGGCAGGAACCCTACACCATTTCAGACAAATGGCTGTCCAGTCTCTTCTTAAAAACTTCCAGTGTTGGAGCATTCACCACTTCTGGAGGCACGTTGTTCCACTGGTTAATTGTTCTAACTGTCAGGAAGTTTCTCCTTAGTTCTAGGTTGCTTCTCTCCTTGATTAGTTTCCATCTGTTGCTTCTTGTCCTGCCTTCAGGCGCTTTGGAGAATAGCTTGACTCCCTCTTCTTTGTGGCAGCCCCTGAGATATTGGAACATTGCTATCAGGTCCCCCCTCGTCCTTCTCTTCGTTAAACTAGAGCATACCCAATTCCAGCAACCCTTCCTTATATGTTTTAGCCTCCAGTCCCCTAATCATCTTTGTTGCTCTTCTCTGTACTCTTTCTAGAGTCTCAGCATCTTTTTTACATCGTGGTGACCAAAACTGGATGCAGTATTCCAAGTGTGGCCTTACTAAGGCATTGTAAAGTGGTATTAATACTTCACGTGATCTTGATTCTATCCCTCTGTTAATGCAGCCCAGCACTGTGTTGGCTTTTTTGGCAGCTACAGCACACTGCTGGCTCATATTTAAGTGATTTAACTGTATGCAAGGAATGATCAAACCTAACATAGGGATATATGAAAACAACGTCATATTTATTTAATAATAATGATGATGTCTTTTTGTAAGACCACACTTGGGATATTACATCCAATTCTCTTGGGACTCTAAAAAGAGTACAGTGAAGAGCAACAAAGATGATTGGGGGGGGGGGTGTTGGAGGCTAAAACATTTGAAGTATGGTTTCAGAAATTGGATATGCCTAGTAAAAAGAAGGACTGGGGGGTGACATGATAGCAGCGTTCCAATATCTCAGGGGCTGCCACAAAGAAGAATGGGTCAACCTATTCTCCAAAGCACCTGAAGGCAGGGCAAGAAACAATGGATGGAAACTTATTAAGGAGAAAACCAAGCTAAACTAATCTACTGCAATACTTTGAACTAATGTTGATCTCTGATGGCCAATTCCTACATGTTACATGCAGAAATCTCATTTAAATGAGAAGCTCATGAAAAATCAATGAGAATGTAGACCTGTTCTCCCCAAACGATTCAATATTATTGTATTTTCTTACTTCTGGACATTTCACACTGCAAAAATATACAGACTACCGTACTCTAATTTGACTTCAAAATCATTGTAGAGTTTAAAAATGGGCCAATATGACCATGCTAGAACTGTTCAAATTTCAAAGTGAATTGTTTTCAAGATTCTTTTTCTCCTAGTGCAGAATTCTTTCTAGTGTTCTTAGCCCCCACAAATCATATCCTCTCCTTAATCAGATATCTGTCAGGAAATTTTGTACAATCTTGATTCTGTTTAACAAAATATATACATGGACATGAATATGGATGTTTCTATATAACTGTAGGATATCAACTCTGTATTTATCTGTAGAAGGAAGAGCTGTAGATTTCCATGTAGCCTTGGCTGATGGTTGTACACAAAAGATTGCAGCCTTATTTTTGCATTTCAGGAATAACATAATTGTCTGCTCTTTGGCCTAAACAAAATGGATAGTACAGTCTCGGCCCCAACTGCTTCTGCTAGTCTCCACAGAAATAGGCTATATCACAAAATCAATACCTATTTATTTTAGCACTTAACTAGGGCATGACCTAAAACAGAATTGTTTTTCTCCACTGTAATATGCTGTTTACAAAGCTGAAACATGTTTTCATATTTCATTATTCAAGCCAGACAGGAAAATGGACTGAAATTTCTATCAGCCTCAGGTACAAATTTACCACAGAAACTAATATTCTCCATACCCGTGTAATACTCACAACTGGAATGTGCTGACCTGACGGGGAAGTGGTCATGTATTTTTTAACCAGCGTTTTATAAATTGAGCAGATTTAGCTCTAAAAGCTTTCTGGCTCTGCATTTGTGGATTTATTCTGGAAAATGAGGAGTAATTCTTTACATCCTTTGTTTATGTTCAGCTTCACTATGGGTTGAGGTTAAATATATTGGTATATGTAATTGGTGCCTTCAGTTCCCTAGCTATATGGCTAATTATGATAATTGGCAGGCTTACGATGGCTGTAATCACCGCAACCATATAACTGGATCCTTATCATAACTTCAGTGGGAATGTCTTAGATTCATAATGAAGTGGAGTTTGCTATTCTGAGCCCATCAACATCCCAGTTCAAATGGTACCATTACTAATTCCAAATGGTCCCTTGAGACTGAGAGCCATAATTCAATGCAGCCATCTATAGCTAATCAGCACTGATCAATTATGCAGACAATTAAATAGTTGGAGCCATATATGTAGGAGAAGAGCAGGCAGAACTAGGGAGCAGAGTTAAGTGAGTCATCAGCCTAGCGTCATTACATCCCTACAAACAATCTAAGTTCAATTCCTCCTGTATTCTATTGACCCTTATCTGGTGTCAATTTAGTATTGTACATTAATTGACTAGATTCTTATATCTAAGCCTGAGCAATAAATCTTCTGAACTGGAGCTCTGATCCTTTGCACCTGACAATATGTTCTTTTTGTAATGCTGAACAATAAGTCTCTGGGCTGCAATGAAAATGTACCTGAATGTATCCCAAGACTCTCAACTATGTATCTCAAGATATATACAATGGGGGAAGTTGTCAATGCTACTAACATTGGATTTTCTGACAACCGTTGAAAATGAAGCCATTTTCTCTTCTCCTTTACTATGCTTTTCTTGCTTTTAGAAATCAAATGCAGCGGGGGGGGGGGGGGAATGAAAGCTCAGCTAGCCATAATAATAACGCTGTTGTGGGAACCCAAGGACAAGCTGATAACGTTTTGGCAGGCTGAGGAGCTGGGGAGAAAGCCCGCGCTTTTAGTTAATTGGGGGATGTGATTTATGACAGTTTATTGGGGGTGGGAATTGCACTTTGTTACTTTGTATAGGGGGAAGAGAATTTAGTTTTTGGGCTCAACTATGTAGTGCTGATACTTTGCTTCCTGAATAAAATGTTCTTTAAGGAGGAATTTTACCTGGAAGTTCTTTTGATGGGTTTTATCTATCGGAACCATGACAGAAGTAGTGACAGATGATAACTTCAGTGAAGTGCAGAGCTTTTACTTTTTCTTATTGGGTTTCTGGACTAGGAATTTGTATCCTATGCTTCTTGGTAGGAGAAGACCTATTCTGTGCATGATTTCTCACTTAGTCAAATGAAGAAAAACTAAAAAAAAATTCATAAAGTATTTTTAAAAACAAAATAAAAAACTGTCAATGAAAAATAAAATAACCAGAATCTAACTGGAAAAATGGAATAAACATTTATTCTTTACTTCTAATTAATCATTGCAAAATTAATTGAAATACATTGAGTGAAAAGGTCTCATTTCTCTAGAATAATCATGAGCATTGTAGGATATATCTACCAACAACAACAAAAATTGCATGGTTAAAAAAAAAGCTTGAATATTGAATTTTACATAATGTGTGGGTGGGAAAATCTGTCACCCTTGAGATGTCATTGAACTACAGTTTCTAGCATTTGTTGCAACTGGTACCAATGGCAGGGAAATTGGAGAGTTGTACTTCACCAACATGTGCAATGCCATACATTCTCTACTCTTGCTCTATTAGAAAATGTTAAAAAGTTTTTTTTTTTAATAACAGTAAAAATGATGGTGGAGAAGGAGGATGAAATGAGGAAGAAACATTTCAGTTATTTCCACAGATCTGAATGTATTACAGTATTAATTTGTTATTAAATGTTTAGGAGAGTTTGTGACCAGTTTGCCTCCTGTATGTAACTCAAATAGCTGAACTTTATATCAAGAATAGGTGAGAATTACAAATAAACAAGATAACAGCAGATGGATGGAAGAGGTCAGGTTAACAAAGTACAACTTCAGAGTACATCTATAAAGATGAAAGAGCTGTTTAGATGTGACATGCATTGTAGGGCTATAAAATGCAGATCTTGAAACCAGCCCAGTGTGCTCCTGGAATCCAATCCATAGGGAAGGATCCAGGGGGCCGCGTTTGCAAACGCTCCTCTTTTCTATTCTTTCTCTTTTCTCTTTTATTCTGTTTATGTTATTCTCCAATAAATCTTTGTTTTGTTAAAAAAAAAAAGAGTATGCTTCATTTGTTACAACTGGTGACAATGGCAGGGAAATTGGAGAGTTGTACTTCACCAAAATGTGCAATGCCATACATTCTCTACTCTTGCTCTATCAGAATATGTTAAAACGTTTTTTTTAACATTGTTGTACTTTACCAGCATGTGCAGTTTCATGGTGAACTGAAATGCTTCTTCTAAATGCTATAAATAAAAAGCGATCCTTTGATACTTATGCTTTGTCCTCCGCAACAAAGAACAACAAATGGAGCAAATGTATGCGGTCAAAGTCAATGTTTTGTCTCATGAACAGATAATGGTCTTGAAATTATGGTCAATCTGAATTGGTAGTGTTGTGTCCTGAGCCTGCGAAGGCAGGCTCGGGACGTTGCAATGGTCCCGGGCAGTTGCAAGCTGCCCGGGACCAGACTGGTTGGCGCCAGCGCTCGCGCACATGCGCAAGGCGCGCCGCGCGCCTAAATGTTGCTTTTTGGCCCGGGGATCGTCTTTAAGAGAGGCTGAGAGGTTTGTTCTGCTCTGAGTTGTAACGGGGCCACTGAAGACCAATAAAGAGTTCTGAAACCACAAGAATGTCTCACGCCGTCATTGCCATTAACCGAGGACTCAACAGGTAGCTATTCATTTTTGTCTTCCTTCCTTCCTTGTTTGTTTGCTTGTTTAAAAAATGCATTATTCAAGAGACTTTGCAATAATGTTGATACAAATATGTTTATGATAAATTAATATTAATTGAACTGCTCTAGAAAAAAAAGTCATCCGGAGTAAAAGGAGGACTCCCTGAGAATTTTACTCCCCTTGTCATTACCACCTATAGGGGATGATGCCCCATTCATCAGCAAAAATGGCTTGTTTTTAATCAAGCAAATAAGCACATCCCATAACGTGGATCCCCTCAGTTCCCCTATGAATAAAGTTGAAGTCCCATCTGATAGCTTCAGGTGCAATAAGCTGAAAAATTTTACGGTTATGTTGATAAATGTGACAGTATGGACAAAAGAGACCCACAAGGTTCAAAGGAGGGCCACAAGTTACAAGAAGCCTGTTCTCCCTTTATACTTAAAGACCAAATTAAAAGGAAAAAGAAAACACACATTTATGAGACTGACAAAAATAGATTAAAAGAAGGAGCAAATGCAATAAAATATCAGGTTAAATGGATTGAAATCAATTAAGAAAAAGTATCTATCATCTATCTACCTATCTATCTATCTATCTATCTATCTATCTATCTATCTATCTATCTATCTATCTACAGCAGGGGTGTCAAACTCATCGCATCATGTGACGTATCGTGACTTTTCCCTTGTTGGAGCTTGTGGGGCATGGCTTCTGTGTGACGCATCCGGCCCGCGGGCTGACAGGTTTGACACCCCTGATCTACAGAGGTAGTATAACACTAAATAGCATTGTGTGTACCAGCCCTAATTAAGATTACATCCATTGGCTTCTGATGTGCAAAATTTAGCACCTTTCCGTTATTTTCAGGAGATTAACTTCATCTATCGAATAAACAGTGATCAATTGAAGTCCCTGTTAATTCCCCACACACTTGTATCAAAAGTTACAATTCAGCTCAATAAAAGTAGCATAGAGTGATCCTTGTGGCCAAATGGAATATTTTTCTTCAAAATAGTGCAGAATGCTATATTGATCAAAGTCTATGTGTCCAATTGAGAAGCTTATTATGTAGAAGACTTATTGTTTATTGACTTTTATTGTCTATACTTAATAGATGGATAAAGTGCTAATTAGACATGGGTGGGGGGGGGGGAAAGCAGTGCCTTTCAACCTTAGCAAGTTTAAGATATGTGGACTTCCTGGTTGGAGAATTCTGGGAATTGAAGTCCACACATGCTACTGCTTTAGAGCTCTACCTCTTTTTCTTAAAACCAGAAACTCAGAGCCTGTAATGCTCTAGCCCTCTAAAAAGAACTTCAGTATTTTTATCAAAAGAATATAAGTTATGGTAATAGTTTGGGAATCACATGCATTAAGCAATCCAGAGCACAGGATTTCAGTAAAAATGTAACTTGAGATTCATGAAAGGAAATCAGTGTTTCCTTGACATTAAATGGGGAGAAGAAAGCATTACCACTAACTACTAGCAAAAGTGTGTTTTAAAAAGACAAATATAAAGTTGCTTATGGAAATGAACGAATTGATTCCATTATGCCCAGCAGGGTCTCTACAAATGTACCTCCAAAAGTCCTTTGTTTACATGTCATTTCACAGTGTTTCAAAATGGAGCCAGCCATGTATTACCAGCATAGTCTGTTTTTTTCCTATGACTCATGTAATAAGAGGAGAAAATGCAAAATAGCTTTCCCTGCCCAAAGAGGCCTTTTGAATCTTACAAATTTCTGCTTAATTTCAAATAATGTAAACAGGAAACCAGTGATTCTCCAGATGTGTTGGGTTCCAGCTTCCATTAGCCCCTGGCACCATGGACAGTGGTTGGGATTGCTGTAGTTGTAGTCCCTCCCTGCTTACTTCATCAGAATTGGAAGAAAAGCTATGTAGCTTATGTGGGAAGAAAGACAACTACCAGAATAGGCAAATATTCCAAATGAGAACTCAGTCAAATGATGGAAAGCCATGTGTGTGCCTTTGTTATGTGTGTGTGTGTATGAGTTTGTGTGTGTGTGTGTTGTGATGGAAGTTAAAGAATTGATACTTGACAATAATTCCAAATACAAATCAAGATAGATCCTTCATCTATCAGGAAGCATCCTGAAGGAGAGATACGTAATAATATAACAATGAGAGTTACAGTCTGAATAATATTGCAAATCTTAAATGGGGAATTTAATATACTTCTATGGCTGGTTGGCCATTTTCCAAGCTTTGGAATATTTGTGGGTTGGAATATTTTAAAAATGGCATTAATCTGGTTAAGTTACATCAGCTTTACAAATCCATTGATATAAGTTCCTGCCACTACATTCCTTTTTTATATATATATTATATATCAGTTGTTTTTGGCCTCCTATTTTGGAGGGCCAAGTTATTATAGATTATAGTAACTGTAGATGTTTTTTCTCTATAAAGTATTAAAGAGCTTAGGACCACAATACCTGCTATATTAACATCCATAATAACAGTTTTACTTGGTTCCATACTTATTTATTTTGAACTTTTTAAATTATTTTAATTCTTTTTATGTTTTATGATGTATGCTGTCCACAGGCACATGTTCAGATGGGCACCTGTAGAAATTAAATAAATAAATAAAATAAAATAAAAGCGCTTCTGAATGAGTTTTTCTCCAATATGGAAATCAATATGATACGTTGCCACCAATACATTGGAGTTATTACAAAAGTGGGCCTTTTTCTTGCACTTTCATTGATAGCCTTTAGGTGACAGTAATGAAAATGCTATTTTAAAAATGGATATGATCCAAATTAAATATAATGGTAATTTTTAATATTTCAAGAGTGTGCTCTGATTGTGATCTTTGTTCCAGTAGACTACTTATGGAACTGAAACATAGTACAGATACATTTAATAACCAAGAATAATAAAGAGTCATTAACCTTATCAGCAAATATGGAAAGATAACATATTTTGGACATAAATTTTGCTTAGATACTAATATTTTCATTAACTGTTGAGTGCATTTGGATCATAATGAAATGACTTGATCGATCTACATAATGATTCACTCAAGTGAGATAATAAAAATGATAAAAAGACATGCAGATATGTTCTTTTATTGAATGAGAATCCAGCTGGATTTCAATGCATTATTTCTTAAATTCAAAGCAGATTAAGGAACTCTTGAATGTACAGGGAGCAGGTTAGTAGAGGAGCCCATATGGCTTCTCACATTAAGCTTTAAAAAGTATTAAAATTGTAGACCAGAATAAAATAAAATTAGAAGAGAGCACCAATACTTAAAAGTGCACATAAGTCATATCTTGGTATGGATTTAAGACCTAATCTTCTGTGAAATGGACTTTCATATAAATGCTAATATTAATTCAACTGATAAGGTGAAATATTCAGCAAGAGACCTTGTTCAGATCATGAAATGTCTTATATTCTGGAGCTATGCATCGCACCTTCTGGTAGACTTGTTACAAATTATTCTGCACCTAGAGAAAGAGCTATATGTTTTAACTTTGTCTATGAGCCACAGACATACTAATATTCAGAGAGGAAGTTATTTGCACCCACCAGCATTGATACCATTGTCAATTCTGCTCTATATCTCTAATTAGCCCTTTTTTAAATAAATTCAGTTCTAAAATTTACCATTGGTTATGATATTTTTAAAAAGCTCCATTCTATGTTTTCTCAACTGCAGAGTATGTATTTTAAATTGTTGTGGTCCATGAACCAAGAACCCTGAAGGGTTGTTTCTTTCTAATGTCATGGGTTGTTTTTTTGTTTTTTTCCAAGAGACAGAACTTCAGATGTTTCCTTCAGGATTTTCAACCTGGGGATTAAGATTTGTCACAATTCTTTAATTTAAGCAATGTGCCAGTGAAGAAGACTACAATAGCAATAGCAATAGCAATAGACTTATATACCGCTTCACAGTGCTTTACAGCCCTCTCTAAGTGGTTTACAGAGTCAGCATATCAACCCACCCACCAGAAATCTGGGCCTTCATTTTATCAACCTTGGAAGGCTGAGTCAAGCTTGAGTTGATAAGTTAGTAACACAGTTGTTAAGTGAATCTGGCTTCCCCATTGACTTTGCCTGTCAGAAGGTCACAAAAAGGGATTACAAGATCCCGGGACACTGCAACCGTCGTAAATATGAACTAGTTGCCAGGCATCTGAATTCTGATCACATGATCATGGAGATACTGCAAGGGTTGTAACTGTGAAAAACTGTCATAAGTCACATTTTTGAGTGCTGCTGTATGGCATCTTGGTCATAGGAGAAAAAGATGAAATATCTGAATCCTGGCATAGATAATGGGGAATCAGGATTGCATTTCCAGAGAAAACACTACAAAAGTATCTCTTAGCAGCATTTTCTCTGGAAGAAGAACTGAGCTGTAATCAAAGAAACATTGTCCCAGACTGAACAGAAAGCCATCTTGAACTTTTATAAAAGTGGAATAAAAGAGTTTGCTGGTGCAGGCAAACTTACCTATCAGCATACAAACTGGAGTATCTGATATATTTTGGTGTTCTCCAAAAAAGTATATCTGTATCATGTAAGTATCCCTCAACTATCCCCATTACATTCAAGCCCCTTAGGAATAAACAGATTTTTAAAAAAGTTTTTGTTTGATTTACCTCTAATGTGGGGTGCAGCAAAGAAGCCATGACTAGAATGAAACATAAAAATTACAATGATCGCTTAATTTCAGATATGACATTTATTAAATATTAAATTCTAGGCTTTTTTTAACTTAGCTAAAATCATGCAGACTTCCAAATTGGAATAGTAGTCAAACTTTCCAGATATAAGCCAATGACCTTTTGACTAATTGAAAGATATTTTTTTCCATTACCGACCAACTCCAGCTTTTTAGAGGATGTTTCCATGAATAAAATTGTCATGTCCATGGAGCAGATACCTTTCAAAGAAAGTTATTCCATAGTTGACGTTTCCATTGAATAAAACAGAATCACTAATGAATTTCATAGCAAGAGACATACCATTTTCAAATTACATCATAAAAGCATTTATTTGTTGGTTCTAAAAGTTGGAAGTCCCAGCAAACTGAAAAGTCAGCTATGGATTTTATTTATTTGTGAATCTGCTTCCGACCTACTCTGCTTTTTCCACTGTACTAATGCAGGAAATCTAAATCTGTCCCTCTTCTCTTCTTTTACTTTGGATATACCCAATGAGGAATATTTCAACAGCCAATAGAAATGGGATTCAACAGATCACTCTGTATTTGTTTTGCCTTTATTTAAGAACAGATAGACACCACAACAGTTTAGTTTAAAGTGTGGATTTAGGGCACAGTCATCCAAATTAGATCAGAACACTCTGACCTTGGAGTGTTTCTACATATCCAGCTGCCTGCCAACTTGTCCAGCAGGGCAATAAAAAGAACAGAGAAATACATGCACTTTTCCAATGCAGAAGTAATTGTTGGGAGAAAAGAAAAAGAAAAGAAACTAGCAGCAAAATTGAGAAAATGTTAAAGCCAATGAACTGATTCTCTGTGATCCAAATTTAACCTGAAAAGAATAACCTGGTTATTGTTCAAATGTAGATGAAATTAGCAATGGTGGAAGTGACAAAAATCTATCAATACTAAAACTCTGGCTGTGAACAAGACTTGGGCAGCTTCCACTTGTTAGCATTCAAAATGAGCTTTCTTCTAGAAGAGAATGAGGTTTTGAGAGACTGGAGGAAAGTCCAGCAAGTACATTTTGCTGCTGCTAGAAGAATTTATTTCTGTAGAAACCTATAACTCCTGGGTTAATATAGTGAACTTTGATGGGACTAGAGGGAAATATAGGCTTCACAGGAAAGTTAGAGCAAAGTTAGATGCGTTTCTGAAACACAGATTTATGGATGTGATTCAAACTGATAAGATCAAAGCCTGCAGTAATGCTTTACACTGCCTTCCTATCAAGCACTAAATTGAGCCATGCAACAGTTGTCACTTGATATGGATATGGCTCACTTCACATGAGATGTTAAAACGGCCTCCAGAATATATGATTGGCATAAGAAGGAAGGCCATACTTGACTCTGTTGCTGGATTCACAAGCCATCCTTTACTCCATGCTTTTCAACCATATTGAAAACTAACCTGTGCAAATAGTTAAAAGGAGAATTGGCAGAGACTATATGAAAGAAGAAATTCCGAACATATAGGGATGCTTTTGTGTCAGTTGTTCTCCTGAGCATTCCAAACTTTTCTTCATCACGGACCCCCTTTAAATACTTTTTGTGGCCATGGACCATGGCCATGGAACCCCAGGACTTAACTTAAGATTTAAATCATAAGATTCCTTCACACACACCCTGTGACGACATCACACACACACACACACACACACACACACACACACACACACACACACGGGGGGGGTGTGTGTGTGCGGACCACAGGCTGAGAATCACTGCTGTAGCACCTTCTAAGATGCACACATATTTTAGGAGGAGCATTTACCAAAAAACATTTGGTCTCTGGTTGTCAGCTTAGCTTAAGAAGGGAGAGACCTATAACAGTAGAAGATGCAACCAGACAATTGGCCACTGCTATAGAAAACTGCTATAGAAATCATTTTGAATTGATCAAAATGAAGAGGACAAAACAGCGGAGAGAGGAAGACGTAGTTAGATAGAGAATGAAAGGGGAAAAAATCTTCAAAAGGTTAAATCTTCAAAGGTATCCATACTGTTCAGTAGTAATGTCTGGACTATTTTTTTTTCATTGTTTTATGCTCCAGAGCTTTTCTATTCTTACCAATAAATGCAAGATGTCCCCTCAATTCACACATAACCTATCACATATGGATTGAAGACTGTTGTCCTACTTAAATATTATAAATCCAGCCCCATAAAGAAGAAATTAGGACCACAGATTAGAATCATTGGTTGAATATGTTTACAGCCAACAACACAACTGGAGACCCTCTTTCAGTTAATCAGGATTAGAGTCACTATTCAGACATTTAAAATCAAGTTTGAAAGATCTGAGGTGGGGGCAATTGTCATATGTGCACACATCTATCATGTACTATCAACCCTTGCATTTGTAACAGGCTTTTTGAAAGAAAACAAAATATTTCTAGAATCCTAGAATCACAGAATTTCTTAAAGAACAAATTCCAGATATGAGCAGGTTAAAATAATTTACTTAAAGTAAAAACCAAGTTGCATATGTTCTAAACTCTGGATTCAACCCCAGAACCCGTCCAGATGTACCTAACAAAATGTTAGAGGTGTTGATACATCTGTCATCAAGTCACAGGTCATAAAGGAACCATTATTAAAAGCACAGCATTCAGACATTAAATCTGCAACATTACCTCTGAGTCTTGATGACTTCATGAGCATAACATGCAACTTCCCGGGCACAGCATAGCAGCAGTTTGGTATGGTTTTCTTCCAGTTTATTTTTTTGACTTCCTGGGTTAATCTATAGTGCTGACACTTAGTATCCCAGGTAAGTACCAATCAGACTTGACCCTGTTTAGCTTCCAGGCCCAGAGGAGGTCAGCCAGCTGTTGCTCTCTGCTGAGACATTATAATTAAATCTATATCAATGAAATCAATTTTATTTACTTGTTTGTCTCAGGCATGCTCATGCCTGCAAGAAAACGAGCCCATTTCATGATTCTGTTAACTGGGACTAGACGCTGTCATAAAGAGAGTCATAAACTATTTAATAAATGAGTTGTCTGGAATAATTGAGCCAAAGGGATTAATGATATAATATGTGTCTGTTTTTCATGAAGATTTACCTGTGCAAAGATGGAACATTTTCAAAAAGAAAATGGAACCAAAGTCAATAGTCTCTCACCTGCAATATTGAAAACCAATCCTGGAGCTACACTACAATTCCTTGAATTATAGATCTGGAGTGAGATCATGTGTTTGCATGTGTGAGAGAGAGGAAGAGGGAAGGGGGGAGAGAGAGAGAGAGAGAGAGAGAGAGAGAGAGAGAGAGAGAGAGAGAGAGAGAGAGAGAGAGAGACTAAGTATGCTAGTGGCAAAGGAGAATTCTGTTTATTAAGATATACACTAGTAACCTAAGGAAGTTGTATTGCACTGGAAATGAGTCTAAATTACTGGAAGAGAAGCCTGACATATTTCCAAGTAATAAAAATGTTACACCTTTGCACTCTAAATAAAATCTTAGTTACTGTTGACAGTTGATACGAAACCCCAGTCACAAATACCAAGCCCTGAAAATAAAGGCTAACTTTTGTGGTTGCTGTTGTTGTTGTCATTATTATTGTTGATTCATCTGGCATCCAATCATGAAAGACAATGTCTGTGTCACCTCAATGGCCCCCAGGCATTCACTATATCTACATTGAGGTTAAACATCTATGTGAAGATGTGACAGCACACCTTATAAAGGATATTATTGAGTAATATAGACTTTCTGTAATAACCAAAGAGGAAAGAATATAGCTTTTTAAAGGTCTCCCCATGGCTGATCTCATGACTCAAAGATGAGACACTGTGCTGCAAGCTAAGTAATAAAATCTGGTGGAGACTCTAGGCAAGCTTGTGACAAATCATATCAAAGTATTATTAAAGAAGGAACTTGAGACCCAAGACTATTATTGATTCTTGACAGAATTTCTTATAAATAAGTGTTGCAATCTGACTTGGGCGAGCCAAGGTCCTAGTAGAATTCTACCTATTTACAGGCAGGTTGCAAACCAGTGCCATTATATTACTGAAAGATGAAAGGGGTGAATTTGGCTGGAGAGATTTTGGCTGCCCGGCAGAGGCCAGAGACTATTAGTATGGCCAGGCAGGCCCCAGGGAATGAGGCAGGATAGAAGCAAGATTATTGCATTTATTGGCCCAATTCCTAGTGGCAAAGTGCTGTGTCAATTTTCAAGCTTCACAGAAATCTTCATCACCAGACTGGCAAGGGAACCATCGCTCAACTTTGTGCAGAATATAAATCGTTCTAATATCTAATGGTTACCTGTGTCACTTTAAAAAAGTTTTTTTAAAAAAAAATACAGGTAAGACTTAAAAGAACAGTCCTTATGGCAAAACGTTCACAGCTTTGTCCCTCTCCCTGCCAACTCACCAAATTGTCATTGTCTCACAAAGGAAAGGGGAAAAGCAGGCAGAAGTTCTACTGTAGAATGGTTTGCTAAAAAGCAAAATCCATCATGGGAATTGTGACTAAGGGCTAAAAAGATTGCCGAGCTCTTATTACAATGGCCATAGATTAAACTAAACAATGCAAAGGACGAATCTTTGTTGAGTTTAAGCTCTTCCCCTTCTCCTCTCCTTTCTTGGGCTCTTTTCAATTGAAACATTCCTGCCACTTGCCCATGCAAAGCCATTTCACACTTAGGAAGGTGGCATGACTATTACACAATTAAATATAGAGAAAACACCTAAAGGAGCAGAAGCAACAGCTGGGATCAGACGTGAAAATGCATTAGGAGGTAGAGAAAGAACTTGAGAAAACAGTTTCGAGAAAGGGAGAGAGGAGAAACAAGAATCAGCAGCATCATTCTTCACCCATTGTTTCTTTCTTGAAACTCATATATAAGTAGTCCCCGACATACAACCACAGTGGAGTCCAAAATTTCAGTTGCCGAGCAAGATAGCTGTTATGTGAGTTTTGCCCCATTTTATGACCTTTTGGCCACAACTGTTAAGTGAATCACTGTGGTTATTAAATTAGTAACTCGGTTGTTAAGTGAATCTGGCTGACTTATGGACTTTGCTTGTCCGAAGCTCGCAAAAGGTGATCATACGACCCCGGGAGACACTGCAACCGTCGTAAATATGAACCGGTTGCCAAGCATCAGAATTTTGATCATATATCCATGGGGATGCTGCAATGGTCGTAAGTGTGAAAAACTGTCACAAGTCACTTTTTTCAATGCCGTTGTAACTTCAAACGGTCACTAAACAAATGGCTGTAAGTTAAGGACTTCCTGTAATTTCTACTGTTGTATTTCTGCTAAAAAAAAAAAAAAACCACTGTCAGGATAGTGTCTCATGTATTTCCTGAGTTTGGCTTTATACTTCACTGCAGGGGATAGGGAATCAAACAGTAATGTATCCTCCCCCCCACCATGTCCATGGAGATCAAACTTGCAGGGACAATGACTGTGACAATGACAATGACTGGCTAGATATTTTTTTCTTATCTTGCACATGTGGGTTGATTCTTGTCTTGAATTAAGGACTGAAACATTTGAGTTAGCCCCTGTATTCTGAAATAGGACTTATCTCGTAGAGCTGAACATATGCTTTTCTTGACACATGTTGAACAATTCTTTCATGATATACCTCGACATTGAAAAATCAGGATATCTTGACTGGATCAGACCGGAAGACCCCTTCAGTCTAGCTAATACCTGAATGACGTTTGTCCTGCAGTGTTTTTAGAGATTATCAAAGAATCTTCTGTTTTCCTTCCATGCTCAAGGGACAACTTCACTGTACTTTCAAATGTGTTTTGACATGTTGAATGCTCACATGTTGAATATGACCAAATTATTGCAAGATTCTGTTGCTTTGATGGTTCCTGCTATGTGCTACTCCATCACTCCTCTATGGTTTCCTACCTCCACCCTTGATGAGTCTTTCGTCAAGGTATCCTTCTATGACAAGAGTTTTCTTCAGAGAGAAAGCCAGGAAGGCTTCCAAGCATACCCCAGCCAGCATCCTATTTGGTACATTCTGGGAGTTGAAGTCCACCCATTTTAAAATGACTAAGGTTAGAAACACTGCACTAAGGGATTGATGCACATTGAAACATAACAGCTTGCAAACATTACTCAACTGCCTTGTATCTAAGATATAAAAAAAAGAAGAACTCCATACCTCACCCAATGGAGTTTCATCTCCAAGCAAAATTCCCCTCCCTATTTTTTTCTCTTTCAAAATATAAATAAAAATCATTTTTTACAATTTTACTTGCCTCAAATTAGATGAGTAAAAATGGAATAGATTTTCAGCCTAGCACAAATTATAACGTCTTCCCTGCTATAGAGGGTCAACAATCTTACACATAGGAAATGAATGGAGAATCTCTGTGCCATGATGAATTCCAGATCTTGGGAACACATCCTAATAGCAAATGGCCATCACAAATAGGAGCCATTGAAATCAACATAGTACAACAAGAAGGATTTCAAAAGTCTACTCAGATACGGCTAATTAACCTTAAAATCTATTTTAAAAGCAAGAGAGACAGAGGGACAGCAATTACCTTTTTTGCCTAAGCTTATAACTGTGCTATGAATGTGTTAGTGCAATGAATGGGTGACCCTTGCAAACAGTCAGGACACACCTCCATTAGCGTCCATATTGTTGCATTGAAGAAGCTGATACAGTCAACTGAAATGACAGGGTGATAAATATAAAACCACTATCATCAATAAGACTGGAATGTAAAAGCATTTAGTTTCAACCTAAGTAACTCAGAGAAAGTTTGGTTTCAGGAACCAATGCAACATCCATCATGACGCTACCTTCTGTTGACAAAGTAATTGTAAGATATCTAGAATGGAGGTTCAATATGAACTGACATTTTTGAAAGGAGGAATTGTGTGCTGCACTTACTCATTAAATGTATTTTCTTGCACTAAAGATGTTTCCTTTTTTAGTTTATGTATGAATAACTTTACTTAAAGTTCCCTTGACACACTGACTTTGCTTTGAATAGCACCTTATATTCATTAACATAAAACCTGAAAGAAAATAATTTTAATGCATCTTTTTTTTAACACTTCAAAAGCCTTTAACAAACTGATCGAGCACAATTATGTATTCCAAAGGGAATTATAAAGAGATCACAGAAGGTTGAAAAGTTCTAGTTAAAGTAGTGGGGTTGGGGGGGGAGAGAGAGAGAAAGAGAGAAAGAGCAAGAGAGAGAGTAGAAACATACTCTTAAGTAGAAACAGACATGCTGTGCTGGTACTTGAATGCTTATCAAATTGTAAAAGTAATAAAATTACTCTAGAATGCCAGAGTTTATAGGACAAGTATGATCTATCTGACAATAAGTGAGAATGACAAGTTATTCAGCGATGAGAAATCAGTTTAGGTTGCTGTTTGTGGTAGAGCAACATAATCCAGCCAAATTGTAATGCTTTTCATGATTTAAATGGAAAAGTTAAGCATTTCCAATAGGAGAGAATATATGTAGCTAAGGGTTGAACTTTGTGCTTTCTGAGCTTAGTTGTTTTCTTGCAGAAGTTTCATAACCTGATTAGGTAATATCATCAGTGCTAGTGAGTATGGGGTTTGCTCCCTGATTATATAGTAGCTTGCCCCATCAATGTGGGTGGGGGAATGGTTTTTTTCCTTGGCAGCTCCTTGATTAGGGTATTGTTTTTGCTTGATCGTTTGTCTGGTATTAATCCTTGCTTATCTGGCTGTAGATACAAGTCCAAGCTATGGAGAAAAATGCCTTTGTTGGCCTCAGCTCAAGAAGTGTTTCATAGAAAAGAAACAGCAAGCAAAGACAAATGGTTAATATATAAAGATTTGCTAGACAGGAAAATTGGGAGCTTAAGATGAAATCAAGAGAACCATTGACTGCAGAGGGATTTAGTTTTCAGTGGTTCTCATATTCACAATTAAAAGAGAGATTTAATATAGATAAAATGCATCAGGAATGGAATATGATAAAATGGAATTTGAAAATGAATTATGTGCAAATGATAAGTGATTACTAAAACATAGAAACTTTTGCTGAGATTTATAACAGAGGAAGAGCAAGTAAAGACTGTATGGTAAAGAATTTTGGTTGTAATATTCAAAAAGATCAATGGAAGAAAATGTGATTAAAAAACCAGAAAGTCACACTGTCCTACAATTTAATATAAGCATGTATTTGTATGTATATGTGTGTATGTATATTTGTGTGTGTGTATGTATATGTACTGTAGATAGATAGATAGATAGATAGATAGATAGATAGATAGATAGATAGATAGATAGACAGATAGATAGGCAGGTAGGCAGGCAAACGATAGAGATATGAACAATGTATTGTTGGTATATGACACCAGAGATATTGTCTAAAAATATATATAAGTACTTCTAATTATGTTTGGAAATGTGAAAAACATGAAGAGACTTTTTATCATGTTTGCTGAACTTGTGAATAAATGAAAAAGATACTGGGTACAAATACATACGGTGATGCAGAGAGTTTTAAAAATTAATATTCTAATGAATTTGGAACTTTACTCATTAGGACTAGCATGCACACAACCAGAAAAAACTTATGGACAATTGATGTTATACATGGTAACTGGAGTAAGGCTATTATATTCGCAAAGAAGGAAGACTACAGAAAGTCCGATAGTGGAGGAATGGATTATGAAGATGGTTGAGTTTGCAGAAAAGGCTAAATTGACTTATTTGATTAAGGAGTGGACTATAGTTACTTTTATAAAAGACTGAAAACTCTTTATACATTTTTTTTGCTGAAAATGAATAAAAATGAACTGCTGACTTAGGGAATTATTGATTAGAAAAGGTTTGTTTATGGGAAAAAGGGAACTATGATATGCAATATGGGGGGGCAGAAATGGTAATTGCTACATTTGTAATTGCTGCAAAGATCAGAAATGGCTTCTTTGGATATCTTTCTTTGGCTTTCTTTCTCTGTTATGTTTTTATTTTTTCCCCCTTTTATAAACATTTTTCTGTTTCTATTTCTGCTTTTTTTATCTGTAGTTTTTCAAAATCTTGACAAAATCTTCTTTTAGATTATTAAAAAAAAACTGGGCCCATCTAATTACAGTGTCAATTTTTAACTTTAACTTAACTGTTTTTAAGTAGAGTTTGGAAACAATGTTGGTTCTTGGTAAAGGAATTTGATGTATAGTGAGCAGGATGTCAGATTCAAATCTTTCTTTCTTCTTGCTGTCAATCAAATTACATGTTGCAAGTAGAAAAGCTTGATATCTGTCCCTGAACTCTTCAAAATAAGAGTGAGACAATAATTGAATAAATAAATAATGGAGATATGTGCAAAAATACACCAATACTTAAACAAAGGTCTTTCTTTCAAGCATGGATGCCACAAAACCCTACTGAGTGAGGTTAGACACAACAAATATTTATTTACTTTAAACATTTTATCCTACTTTTCTGTTTAAAAGTGGCTATCAAACTTCAATCTACATTTAAACCAAAGTTTAAAACAAATGTATTTATAATATGAATCAATGAAAAGAGGAGATCCAATTCAAAGGTCAACTAAATCAGAAAGTTTGATTGATCCAGAATGCCGTGGTGTGGGCAGTTATGGGTATGTCTTGGTATGCCATTGCCCATGTGACACCACCTCTGTGTGAGTTCTACTTGTTGCCATTGGGCTTCCAGTTGTGATTTAAGTTGCTCTTATTACCTATTAAGCCCTATATGGTATAAGATCAGCTTATTTCAGGCACGCTTTTTTCCCGTCGTTTCTGTTCAGCTGATATGGGCTAGCATAGTTGACACACTCTGGGTTCTTTTGTTTGAATAGGGTAATGTTAGGACCCAGGAAGATTGTCTGCCTTTTGGAATGAGAGCTTCCTTGAAATTCAGGTGGCTGCCACCTTGTTGGCACTCTGAAAAACTCTGAAGATCTGATCATTCTCCCAGGCCTTGGTTTGAGATATGTATGTATGCAGGGCTTTTGTTTTCATAGAATGCCAGAATGGAGTTCTGGTACCTTTTTTGGATGGGACCTTGTAGGGTAGGCAAGGTTGTATGACATGTGTGAGTTCCGGCAACTTTTTTTTTTTTTTTTTTTACAAAAAAGCACTGTATGTATGTATGTATTTCTCAGGTGTGTTTTTGTAATTTTTGATTTTGTCTTTATATATAGTGGCCAGATCACATCTTGTTTTGGTTTGTACTGAATTTTTATGGTAATATATTATAAGCGCAGAATATGTTGGAATCAGACAATGTCTAAAAAGAAAGGGGAGGGAGGGAGAGAGAGAGGGAGGGAGGGAGGAGGGAAGGAGGAAAGGAGGGAAGAAAGGAACAGCCACAAAAGCTAGGGGGATATGGGAAGGAGACTTAGAATGTTAAACTTAGAAATTGCGAATGGAATTAAATGAATTTTGAGCAATAAGAATTTATGCTAAATAGAATAGGTATCACAAAGGCACATTTTCTTTTCTTTTTTTTTCTTTCCAGATAGAACAAGACCATCATTTTTTTCTTCATTTTTTTGAGCACCAACAATATAGCCGTTCTGCATAATTTACCAAATATGTACCATCCCACCTTAGTCATAGAACCAGCTGGGTGACTTTGAGCCAATCACTCTCTCTCGGTCAATCCATGGAGTGGTTGTTGTGGGGAAAATAGGGGAAGGAATGAGTATTGTGTCTGTTCACTGCCTTGAGTTATTTATAAAATAATAAAGGTTGGAAATACATACATTCATACATACATACATACATACATACATATTGGGCCCATACCTAAAGAACTTACTAATCCCATGATACTGCAGTGCCATTTGGAGATCATTGAACAATTTGGAAGTCACTGAAAAAAAATCAAATACTTAGAATACTTAGAAATTGTGTCAGGAAGATAGGGGTGCTCCAACACTAGATATTTTTAAGAAGAAATTGGACAGCCCTTTGTCCAGAATGGCATAGAGTCTCCTGCTATGGAGCAGAGGGTTGGACTAGAATAGTGGTTCTCAACCTGTGGGTCGGGACCCCATTTGGGGTCGAACAACCATTTCACAGGGGTCGCCAAACAACGCAGTCTGCCATTTTTTCCCCTTTTCCTTAGCTGTGCTACTCCCTTTTATTCTATTGGCTTTTGAAAGCCAATAGAATAGACTCTCTTGAATAGAGTCTAATTCTATTGGCTTTCAAAAGCCAATAGGAATTGTTCAGGCTGTCTCTGCCCTTCTGAGCCCGCCAAAAGTCCCATTCTGCAAATGGTGCTGCATCAGTTGAGTAGTCCTTGACTTACGACCGGTTGAGTAGTCCTCGACCTACGACTGGTTGGGGGTCGCGGCATTAAAAAGGTTGAGAACCACTGGACTAGAAGATCTCCAAGGTCCCTTCTAGCCCTATTATTCTGTGCTCTAAGTTTGAAAACACTTTTGCATTGGCTGCTTCTCCACTACTCTTCCCAATGAATGAAGCACCTCTTACATTTCATTTTGTGCATATATCCACATGTGCCATTGTCTGGCACTGTTCTTGGGATAAAATCCAGTATACATCCCATGTCTGAATATGGAGGCCAAGTTGGATAACAAACAATCCTTTCCCAATTGACCTTTATCTATACACATTTCTAGTCCAAAGTGAATCTCTCTCGCCCACTTTATTTTCATTTCTTTCCCATTTCAAAACAGATATATGCAGAAGCAGACACAAACCCTCGCTTTTTAAAGAGCTGTTTTTCTTTCTGAATCATCTGTGGAATGTGCCTTCTGACTCCCTTCTGTGTAAATAATGTGCAGAATAATCGAAGTACCATCATGGCTTTGACAGCAGAACCCTTTTGATGAATAAGACCTTATGTGGGATTATTATATGACATTTCCAAATGAAATTATATTTATGAGTCATACACAATTTCATTATGTTTCTCCTTATTGCAGCGGATTCATGCATTTAGCAAATGTTTTAGGGAAGAAAAGATTGCTGTCTACAATCTGGAAGACTCCATCCATTAATAGACAGGAGATGACATGCTTTTTAAAAAATGTGGATATAATCAATTTATATGTGCAGAGGTTTGTTTTTAGGGATTAATATTTCAGCATTTATATTTATTGAAATCCTTGGATGGCATGTACGCTACGTCTAAAGCATATGATGCTGCAAAGTACACTGAAGTGTGATCCGCAGGCTTATTATGCAGCAGGCTTGATGAAGTTTGGTAGATCTAAATCTGGTCATTGCCCAACTGAGGAAATCTCGAAATAAAAGCAAGATATAAATGTATAGAATGTACAAATATAATACAAATGTAAGGAATGTTCCTTACATAAGGAATCTGGTAAGATGTTCAATGCACTTACAAGGCCTATTTAGTCCATCTCACCAAAGACATAAGGATCTTTCCAAGCAACAGAGGGCATGGACATATGCCCTCTCCCCAGTGGTGGGATTCAAATATGTGTACAACTGGTTCTCTGTGTGGATGCTGCTTCCAGAAGTCCATTTTGGGCCTGGGCAGCAAAAAATTAGCTACCGGTTCTACTGAAGTGATGCAACCTGGCTGAATCCCACCACTGCCTATCCCTCTTGAGATGTACTTGTGTGAAGCAAACTGCACTTTTTTTCTAAGCACATTAATCCTGTCCTTTGTTTTTCAAAATAACATCAAGACAATGAGCGCATCAACAATGCGGATCAATAGCCTTATCGGTAAAATTCATGCTCTGCCTGTTCATACTGATATCCAACCAATTGTATCTGTACCGAGCTTATTGTTCTCCTGAATTACCTGAATATTGTAGGTTCTGTTTGGGCAACCTACCTGTAATTGGCAACTTATCAAGAACTACATTTCCTCTGAATTACACACTATGACTAGAAGCATTCATTTTGAACCATGTTTCCAATAGGCACCCTTTTCCTACCCCATTGTTATTTCGCCCTGCGAAGAACAAGAAGGTCCAAGAGTAGCAGGGCAGGGAATTTAATGGACATCCCTTTCAAACCCAGTTTCCCTAGGCCCAAAATTCTCCAAAGTTTGAAAATGTTGACTTAAGGCACACACTCTGGGCTCCCACAAAACCTGCTGTGCTCCAGCTCTGTGCAGCTTGTTGTGGCAGTGGGAAGGAACACCTTCAGATAATGAAGAGGTTAAGTCTGATTGTAATTAGATTGCAGTATGCACAGTCATGTGGTTCATAGTAAATTTGCCTTGATTAACTGGTCCTGTTTGTTAACATTAGCACTCTCTGTGTTGGTTGTGAAGACATACCATAGACCGGTGCAAGATTAATGAAGGCAGGTACGCATGCTGATTAGATTGTGGCAGTTTAATAAACTCTTTGAACATTAAATTATTTAATGCATTCATGCTCATGCCGCGTATTCAATGGTCAGCTTGACCACCCTATGTGCTAATATTGGGAATTGAAATGCAGAGGATGAAAGAAATACAGCCGTGTATGAGGTAATTAGCTCTCATGTCTGATAAATGGGGCAATACCGATGTGTATACATGTTTTAGCACCTCACAAATAGTCCTTTCATTAACCAGGATGTTTGCTGAAAATTTTACGAAAGGTTTAGCTTGATTTTGGGTCTTGTAAGCCATTGGGGTAGAAGCTAGAGTTGCTTTTGGTTTAATAGCTGGAACCAATTTGAACCAATTTGAAACTTGAAAGGAAAGAAAAGTAGAAGACGTCAGTCAATTTAATGTTATATAACAATTATGCTTCCCACAGTATTGTAAGCATCCAATCACAGAATGTGCTGAAGCTGCTATCTTTGTTCTTTCTCTCTCTCTCTTTTGGAAAACTATATTTCAATTGTGAGATCTGAGACAGATCTCACTGCATAAATTTGTGTGTGTGTGTGTCTATGGAAATTTACATATATAGAAATCTGACAAGCCCATCAGATGCCAAGAAAGTTGCTGAAGTCAAAGTTCTTGCATTGAGCTGCTGCCTGAATCAGGCTGACACAGTCTTAACATGTGTTTGAAATGTGTTCAGAATGTACGGTGAATCATGGACAACATGGATTCTGTGTCAATTGTCATGTCACTTCATGTTAAAAGCAACATGCCAAGAATGCAGCATCCTGATGAAAATATGAGGTTTCATTTTGTTTGATGCACTGTACATCGTGCTAAGTGGTGTCCAAAACAGTCCAGTGAACCACGCTTACTGACAAGATGTTGCCTAGGCTTAACCCATGGATTTTCCCATGTCAGTCTCTTTGACTAGTGCCACTTTGTTTAATACTGTGGTACTGAACAAAATGCTACATTTAGTTGCCACTATGCTTCTATCTAAGACAAAAGGTTGCTACATAGACCAAAACTTTATGGACCATTTAGCCATATTATTTACCTCTTCTCCTTCTATCTTATACTCTATTCCAGCTCAAGTCAGTTTAGAAAAAAATAGGTATATTTTCCAATTAAGGCTAGGTAATTCCATGTCTTATTGATTCCAGTAGGTATGTTTTAAGCACGTGCTTAACTCTGCCATTTGAATCAAAGGATTTTATATAGCCGTCGTCTCAGAATTTAGCATTGCATTATTATGTTCAAAGAGATTGCCAGTACATAAGTGGGTATAGGTTTCATATCCTAAAGCCTTCATTCCTGACTGATATCCTAATACAATAAAAATCAGTGCATCCAATTAATTCTATATATTTATTTTTAAAAGCTATTTTGCATGTCATAGTAAATTGCATGTTGTATTTCAAACCCAGTGGGAAAAAACAAGCAAACATAAAAAGTAATGGAAAACAATAATCAGTCATAAATAAATAACGGCAGCCCACTGAAGTTAGCAACTAAAATCCTTTTAGAATAAACAGGTTATATAGCGTCCCCTGAATTCCATTTTGAAAGACAAAAAGCTCCTGACCTCATCAACAAAGTCACCTCAGACTGCCTGAACAATCTATAGGATTGCCAAACAATCAGATAAACCAAATAGAAACTTTCTTTCTTTCTTTCTTTCTTTCTTTCTTTCTTTCTTTCTTTCTTTCTTTCTTTCTTTCTTTCTTTCTTTCTTTCTTTTTCTTCTCTCTGAGCTTGGTTGTTTTCTTGCAGACATTTCATTACCAAATTAGGTAACATCATCAGTGTTGATGATGCTGGCTGCAAGATCAAATAATACTTGAAAAATGCCAGACACCTGATGCTACTGGACAGAAGAAGACTAAAGCCCAATATGACCCATTTATATTATTTGATTACATGATTTATAAAATATTTGTATTTCTCTTCAAAACAGTGTTTGTTAATGTGTTTAGTATCTGGGCAACAAAAAAAACCGCATTCATCTAGTCCTGACCAGTACTATGACTAGAGTTGAATGTTTAAAAATTACATATACAGAAGGATTTCTTTTTCAAAAAAATTCAGGCTAAGAAAGATTATTTTTTAAAAAAACTTCGTTTGATTTCTCTCATTCAGGGTTTTTACTAGTAAATCTGGTGGTTGGAAACTTGAGAAACTTGAGAAATAGTTGGAGAAGTTCTCCATTCTGAAGGAAATCAGAGAAATTGTCTATCCAGATCGTCTGTCACAAATATAGAGAATTTTGAAAGGCCATTTGTGCCTTTTCTGCTCTGTTCCTCTGAGCTGAGCTTTAGCAAGAGTTTCAAGCAGGAGTCAAGGCGCGATGCTTTCTTCTCATTAAACCTGATTCCATTTATTCACTTATTGCATTTATTTATTATATTTATCATCACTCATATCACTATCCATATTGATTCTGGACAGCTTACAATGGCATAAAAGCTTCAACGTAATATTTAAAAATATTAAATTAAACAACAGTTAAATGAATTTATTTATTAAATTTATAATGCCACCTCTCTCACTCATCCAGAGTGGTTGTGGACAGCATACAGTGGCATAAAAGCATCAATATAAAAGTATTAAAAGTATTAAAATTAACAATAATTACATTTTTATTTATTAAATTTATATGTCACTTGAGGGAGGGGTGCAATGGCTCAGCAGTTAAGAATTTATCAGCTGGGAGGCCAATGACCTGGGTTTGAAACCCGAACACCACGCAACGGGCTGAGTTCCTGTTACTTGCCCCAGTTCCCGCTCACCTAGCAGTTTGAAAGCATGCAAATTCAAATAGATAAATAGGTACCACTTCAGTGGAAAGGTAACAGTATTCTATGCACCTTAGCGTTTAGTTATGCTGGCCACATGATCACGGTAGTAGTTTTGGACCACACTGGCTCTCTCAGTTAAGAAACAGAGATGAGCAGCAGCCCCTAGAGCAGGGGTGTCAAACTGCTGGCCCGTGGGCTGGACGCTTCATCCAGAAGCCGCGCCAACCCCATTGCTGGCAATGGCAAAACGTGATGTCGCGCGTTTGACATGTCTGCCCTAGAGTAAGACAGAACTTTTACTTTTACATGTCTCTCCTCCTACCACCAAAGGGATTCTGGGTAGCTTACAGTGGTATAAAAGCACTGTAAAATGAGTATTGATAATAGAAAAGTATGAGAACTAAAATTAGCAATGATTACATTTATTTATTAAATTTATATATAATTCATCTCATCATCCAGAAGGACTCTGGGCAGCTTACAATAGCATAACAGCATAACTATAAAAGTATTAAAAGCATAAATATATATATTTATGCATGTATTAGATTTATATGCAGAGGGAATCTGGGTCTTCAGGATTTAGATCTCGAGAGAGAATGTGGTTACCTTGAAAAATTCGATGCAGTTCTTTTAATGGGTAGCTACCACAAATCATCCAGGATGAGAGCAGCCCAAGTTGATTGTTTGCTCTTCAGTTCCACATTTAAGACTAAAGGAGTCCTTCTGGTGTTTGAACCACCTGGTGCTCTTCCTAGCCCTTCAAAAAAGAAAGGGCCTTTCCCTGCAGAACATTCAGTGACACTTTAAATAGAAGAGAAACATTTCCATAGTCTAGGATCCTGACCCTGTAGGCTGCCTAAGCAATTTCTCAATAACTAGGAGGGAATTAGGGCAACTGCCTTAGTTCCTCTTTTTGCAATAACTCTGATGACAGACAATAAACCTCCTTCAGATGTCATCCTGAATGCTAGGCTGCACATTCATCTTACATATTTGTCTCTAGGACAGGTGGTAATAAATTTCTACTTCCTGGGTTTAATTTTGACGGTCTTAGACAGCAGACAGGCATTTATTTCATCCTGAATTCCTTTTGTCAGCAGTTCCAATTATTAGCTCCCCAACCCACCCCTGTTCTTCTAGAAGTAAGCATTAGTTCAACCTTTGGGAAGCAATGTCAGTTGGTTTCCATATAGGACCAATCTCTAAGCATTCCTAAACAGGACACAAGTAATTTAAGGCAAAACATAGAGATCCAGTCTTATGCAGTGGCCAGAATGCTGGGCTAGAAACCAGAAGATTGCTGAGTTTTGTTCCTATCTTAGGCATGAATTGCTGGGTGACTTTGGGCCAATCATGTTCTCTCAGCCCAATCCACTTCACTGGATTGTTGTTGGAAAAATTGGAGGGAGGACTCTTACGTATGAATGCTGTTGACCCAAAATAAAAGTAAGATAGCAATCCAACAAATAAGTGAATGAATGAATGAAGGCGAACATATGTGTCCCAGGATAATGCTGCAGGATCCCATCTGGGTCAGGATCAGAGGTTTTTGTCTTCTGAGTTTCCAGACTCATGCTGGAGCCCATCTTCAGGGAACTTCTCGTGAGGATGGGCTCCAGCACAAATCCAGAAACTTGGAAGGCAAGCCCACTGATTCCAGTGACTGACCTTGATTGGATCCTAAGTAAATACACACAGTGCTCATTATTCTGAGTCCTATCAGAGTATGGGATATGAATTGTCTGCTGTGCTACAGGAAAATGATGAGAAAAAGCAAAATTACTGTATTCTATCTAGGCTTAAAAATATACCACTAGAGGGCAGGGGAAAAAAAGAGTTTTATTTTGTTATTTCTATATAATCATTTTCTAAACGTTTGCAGCCCAAATATGATATACCTAGGCAACATTAAACTAGGAAATAGTACTTAATGCCATAAATAGGCATTTCTTTAGACAGCTTATTAGCGAAAAGACAGAACCAACATTAAAATAAAGGTATAAAACAGAATTATGTTGCAGCCAGAATTAAACTTTACTAAAACACAGGAACATGAATGACCTTTCGTCAGCCAGTGCAGTTTTGACTAACTATAAATTATCCATGTTGAGAATCTGTACCACAGCTTCAGAGTTCCAAATAGGAAAGCCTTACATTATCCAGTGCTTTATTATTAATGCTGTGAATTTTTGAGTGGGTGGTTGGGGGCAGTGGGTCTCTTTGAGCCAGTGTTGATTATTGAAGACTATCTGGACAATTCCTTAAAGTTTTGTTGATGTGATTTCAGAACTGGTTTGCCATTGCCTGCTTCTTGGGGTTGAGAGACCTAAGGTGACCAATTGGCTTTGTGTCTAAGAGAGGACTAGAATTCACTGTCTCCCAGTTTCTAGTCTGGTGCCTTCACCACTACACCAAACTGGCTCATGTGGAGAAAGTCAATAAATAGCTAAAGATAATAATAATAATAATAATAATAATAATAATAATAATAATAATAATAATGATGATGATGATGATGTTGGAAGGGACCTTGGAGGTCATCTAGTCCAATCCCCTGCTCAGGCAGGAAACCCTATATCATTTCGGACAAATGGCTGTCTAGTCTCTTCTTAAAAACTTCCAGTGTTGGAACATTCACCGCTTCTGGAGGCAGGTTCTTCCACTGGTTAATTGTTCTAATTGTCAGGAAGTTTCTCCTTAGTTCTAGGTTGCTTCTCTCCTTGATTAGTTTCCACCCATTGCTTCTTGTCCTGCCTTCAGGCGCCTTGGAAAATAAGCTTGACTCCCTCTTCTTTGTGGCAGCCCCTGACATATTGGAACACTGCTATCATGTCCCCCCTCGTCCTTCTCTTCATTAAACTAGACATTCCCAATTCCAGCAACCATTCCTTATATGCTTTAGCCTCCAGTCCCCTAATCATCTTTGTTGCTCTTTCTCAACATAGCCAATGTATTGACTTATAACATCCATATTTCCTCCTAACATTTATGGAAATTGTTTCTGGGGGGGGTCAAGTTAGGGAATGTTGCTAAAGGGGATCCAAATGATAAATACTAATATGCAACATGACTCATAACAAACATATTTTGATCGGGGTGGGGGGGCAGGCAACCAATTTGACCAGATGGGAAACAAGGAGTGATATTACGCTAATATTTTAGTGACTGGCTATTTATTTTAATTCTGTTCCATTAACAGGTGTAACAAATAATACAATTATCCTTCTTCCTCCTCTGGCCAGGCTGGCATCACTCACCATGGATGTTACATTACCATTCTTTCAAAATAATCATAGAAAATGCGTAATATCACTGTCCATTCAACAAATGGTATGGATTTGAGAGCACTTATCATCCGAAGCCTGGATAGCAATTTAATGCATTATATGACAGGATGAAACTATAAGTAAATTATACATCCAAGTTGTGAAATGAACAACATAATTATAAGGCATCCGACAATTGTACAAAGTGAAGAGAACAATTGCTCCTTTTCTCCTCACAAGTCATATTTTGATACCCCCAAGGGCCACTTCCTTATAGTCTGCAAAATGTCAGAGTACGGCTTTTAGTTGCAAGCTCTTGAGTGTACAAAAGGAAAAAAAATAATGAAAAATATAGCCTATTATTCCATTTTAACAAAATTACTTGAAATAACTTTCTGTATTGTTAATGACAGCTGATACTGATATGGAATAATAAGGGAAACAGTACCCTGACATGATTTTAATGCTTTTAATTTCTTCATTGTTATTTCATCCAAAGTCTGTACATTCTGGTTCTGGCTCTGATCCACTAGTTGCCACTGAGGTACCAAATTAGGTTGCCTAACCTGTGCTGTTATCACAGAAACACATAGCCCAAATTATGACAGGACTGTGATGTCTGAAAAACAATACTCGGGTGGATCTAATTCAGATTCCCAAAGACGCAACAGTCAATGACAACTGTTACTCACCCAAATTTAGGGAAAGAGAAAAATGCCACAAATCCCTTCCCATTTTTTTTTACAATAAAAATCTAACAAAAGCAAAAAAAAAACCTAAAGATTTCCAACACTTTCACCAGTTCCAAGCTGAAATGCCTGAAAGACCTCACTTTGTCTAAAAGGCCCTGGTTTTGTCAGTCCAAAACAGAAAATAAAAGAAGCTTTACTAAATCTAGAGTTTTAGATGTAGGGCTGGAGACAATGACCTACTGTGTGCAAATCACATGCTTAAATCTTTCCCAGTTATATTTATGCAGGAAATATACAGACTTTTAAAGAAAAAAAAATATAGCAATCTTATTTAATTATTATAGAGGTCATTCTGTTTTAGTTAGAAAATAGTAATGAGGGAAAAACTTTCACCCATTTCTAGTCCCATGCTTCAGATATAGAGTACAGGGTTTCCTGCCTGAGCAGGGGGTTGGACTAGATGACCTCCAAGGTCCCTTCCATCATCATCATCATCATTATTATTATATAAAAATAACTCCAATTCATCCTTTTAATTCCCTCCCACTAGCTGTCATTAATTGTTCAAACACATAGACAAAACTGTCCAGTTATGACTCTCCCAACAACACCTTTTCGCCTTCCAAAATATATTTATTTATCCAATTTTTTTCAAGTGGATAAACAGTAAATAAAATTGCCATCAGGCTGCAGCCATGAAATTCTCTATAGAATGAAACCAGATCAGAAAGAAAAGTTCTTGTCAAACAAAAATAAGATATTTTAGGGTTTTAAAACTACTGTAAAAATATTACTGGTTGCTAGGGTGTATTTTATGACCACCCACTAACTGAGAACCTAAGAAATTGCCAGGACTAAAGGAGACTTCTGCTAAAATAGCTTTTATTATTCTCTTAATGCAATATAAAAATGCATAACATAAAAGTTTAGACCTGAAGCAGTGTAGCTGATCCAATGCTACACATGGGCTAAACAAAAGTTGCTTATTAAGCTATGCCATTCAGCATAAAGTTTTATATTTTAACCCCATATCACTTCACCCCAATAAATTGTCAAAACTTTTGCACTGCGAAAGCTCTCAGGCTAAATTAATGGCTTTGTTTGGCAAATTAATTTAGATATTAAAAAATCATATTTTCAACTGAAAGTGCTGTTACTCAGATTAAATATTAACCAAAAGCTGTCTTACGCTTAAATAGAATTTAGCCTTTGAAGTGTTTTTATTAATCTCTTCTGATGTAGGTGCCTGAAATTCTATGAAAGTGCTGTTGCTCCCAGTTGCGTGCATCACTTACTGTAATTTATTTTCAGAACATAATTCTATTTATAAATGAAAATCCTATTAAAAGAAGACAAGAAAAATTAGTCCTCGACTTTGCATTGGTAGAGTAGAAACAAAATGAGCAGCCTAACCTAAAGTGACATTTACAAATTACCTGTTAATTTAAACTGGGTTGAAGGATGACAGAGTTTAGTCAGTCTGACAGGAAGTACCAAACAACTGACAGTTGGGTCTACAGTGGTCTGTGGGCTCCTATAGAGAGCACATTTGTCTATGTTTTTTGGAGGGGGGAGATTCATTTCGGTAGAGTAAATAATATATCTGTAAAAATATTTATTCCCCCAACCAGGTTTTCATAGAGATATAATCTCCTGTTCACAAGTTTCTTGAAAAAACATTTTTTTAAAAAAGGGAGACACTTGTTAACGTCCACAATGATAATCACACCATAATTGTCTTTGTGATATTCAGACAGAAGTGGCGAGCCTATATCTTGAAATGGGTTTGAAATACCACTGTTGTCCCCAAGTCAAAAGCATCTATTCTACAGACATGGTAGGTGTGTTTACAGACAAGATACGTTTACAGACAGAGGCCACAAAAATACAGACATTTACACATGTGGCAATAACTGTTTTCCACAGCCTGTAAATAGTTTCTTATGATAGTATTTAAAGCAAAATTTATAAAAAATACCAATAGAAGAGAACATTTATAGCTCAGACTTGAACTGTGGGGTCCTTGGTGCTCTCTGAGCTTGGTGCTTTCCTTGCAAATATGTTGCAAGAATAGTGTTTATCATGAGCACTAGTAATTATCATTGTTTACCTTAAAGAATCTTTATTTTGAGTAGCATAGCATCTGGCACTGGTATAATCAAAGCCAAAAACTAAATTCCCCTCCCCTGAGCACATAGTATTAAAGTACAATTCCCTCCTCTGATTAACAGTCATAAATCATATCCCCCAATTAGCTTGAAGCGTGGGCTTCCTCTCCTGTTCTCCAGTCCGCCAATTTCTTATTAGCTCTGGTTACAATAACCTTGTTTCTCACTCTGGGTCCAGTGTTGTTATGTCTAGCTGGACTCTCGTTCACATTCCCCTTCCCAGCATCATCTAACTCTAAAAGCAAATGATAAAAGATGGCTACATTTCCATTTGTTGTCAATGCAAAAACATTCGATCATTAACAGCATTGACACACTGATGATGTTACCTACTTTCATAATGAAACATCTGCATGAAAACCACCAAGCTCACAGAACAACCACTCCACATTTCTAAAAATGTTCTTGTGTGCTTTTCTTTTTTTTTTTAAAGGTGGGAGAAATGTCCAGATGATACAAGTTTACTGATTTTTTTTTCTCTATCGATAATACGATCATTTTAAATACATGCAGGCAGTCCTTGATTTGCACTCACAATTAAGAACTTTTGTTGCAAAGTAATGTGGTCATTGAGTTGCACCTGATTTTACAGTCTTTTTTGTTGTGGCCATTATGCAAATCACAAGGTTGTTAAGTGAATCTAGCTTCTTATTGGAAGCAACTTGGGAACATTTCAGATGGTGATCATGTGACCCAGGGATGCTGCAACCGTCATAAATACATGCAGTTGCCAAGTGGCTGAATTTTGATCACGTGACTATGAGTCACACAGTCATAAGTTTGAAGACCAGGTGTGAGTTACTTTTTCAGAACTTCAGAACAGTTGCTACCTGTGTGCCTTCTATAACTCACTGTAAATACTTTCTTTCTGACTGTCAAGCTCTAAATAAGACTTACCCAGGCCCACACACTCTCTCAAGCACACAGTTGTGAAGATGTATACACTTTATAAAGGTACATATAATACAATCCTTTCCATATAAGGAGTGCCTGTCTCTGCTGAATTTTGCCAGCGCAGAGACATGAGAATTGCAGTTAGTCTGCTCTTGCAGAAAGCCATATGAAAATTGCAGGTTTCTTCTCACTAGATTGAAAGAAATTTACAGTCATACTATTGGAATGAATGAAAAGGGGAAAGGATTATACAGTTCCTGTACAGACCTATGAAGGGTCAAAGCAATATCATAATGACTGAATAGAAACATAATGAAAGTTGCATGAAGTTTTCCATATCTTCCATCTCACTTTAAGAATTTTTAAAGATTTTTTTCTAAAAACAAACTCTGGTCTTATCCTGTTCTGTCAGGAAGAGCAAATATTATTCAAATACAGTGATGGCAAACCTTTTAGAAACTGATTGCCCAAACTGCAACCCAAAACCCACTTATGCATTGTCGAGTACAGGGTGGGTGTGGCCCATGGGGTGGGCGTAGCCCATTGGGTGGGCGCGGCTAGGATGGTAATGGCAGACTGGGTGGGACTAAAAAGTTCAATCAATCAATTCCAACTTTGCAAGATCTTTTTTTTCCCCGCAAGAAGTTAAAATTGACTGATTGAACCTTTTTTTTTTTTTGCACACAGCAGTAGAGGCCTAAAGCGAAAAGGTTTTATAAAACCCAGCTGAAGGCCTAGGACTAGGGCAATGACGCGCGTGCCCACAGAGAGGGCTCTGAGTGCCGCCTCTGGCACCCGTGCCATAGGCTCGCCACCACTGCTGTATGTCATTGGTGGATGGATAGCTATCTTTGCTAAGATAAACATCCTGTATTTATAAGAGGGACAATTCCTAGCCAGATCAGTCTCTCACCTATGGTTTTGCTTTCTTCTCTCTTCTCTTCCTGGCTATTATCAAAGATGGTTGGAATACCATGATAACACTCTATTGATTATGCACATTAGAATGGACTATAGTTAAGGACTTATGAATATTTCGGTTGACCATTGCAATAAGAAGGACGTTGACAAACTTTCACCTTTGTTCAATGCAACAATGTCTTGTGCTACTATTGGATGCAACAACTAGAAGGAAAAACAAGATTCATGAATCAATAGGTACTTTTCTGCAGACCTTCCACATATTTATATGTTGTCTCTCAGTCTCAGTGTATCCAGGTTGAGATCCAGTCTCTGCTATTCCAATACTCCTGCCTAAATTGGGTTTTCCAGAAAATCAAATATGTATTCTAATTTTATGCCTGTAGGTAAGAGGCTCGGTGGTTCAGTGGATTATAATCACTGGCAAAGGTTTGTGCTGCAATAGTTCAAGTCCTAGCACTCTGTGACAGAGTGATCTCCCGTCACTTGCCTCAGCTTCTGCCAACCTAGTAGTTCGAAATCGTGCTACGTGAAAGTAGATAAATAGGTACCACTTTGGTGGAAAAAATAATGGCGCTTTGTGTGGAAGTACAAACCCAATGTGCTAGATCTATATTAACACTGTAGTCTCTTTGCTAATGTACCATCACCATATGCTAAATAAATAATATTTATTTCACCTGTAGGTGAAAACGATGTTACCCATTCAAGCAAAAGCTTTGAATGTCTGCTCTTACTTATAGCTAAGGGAAAAGTTTTGTCTGAAGTAGCCTTCATTGTGATCCATGTCAAATACCATGTATTTGAAAAAGAAACATGTGTTTCCTATTGAATTCTCTGTCTGATATTTTTACTATGGAATACGTGGGCTTAAACAATGCGCATGGGCGCTAAGCAGCTCCTTTACTATAACCAGGATATTCATGTGTCCTTACAGCAAGGACATATGATAATGACAAGGATCAATGTCATTTTAACAATGCACAAAGGCCATGATGAAAGGCTACTTCTTCATTAAATAGCAGGACTATTGATTATTAAGTAGAAACACGGTAGAATTGAAATACTTGCTTACCCAGAGAAATTATCAATAGGTACACCAACTATCCAAGCACCAATTACACACAAATTGGAAGCCAGGTGTTTGGGAACCAAATTAATTACTGAAAAATTCATTTAGGAGTAAGCACAAATATTCAGTCAAGGGCTACCATTCTTTCTCAGCCACAGTGCACATATGGCACAAAAGGGAAATAAGCAGAAGGTCCTTTGAATGGCAGAATATGTCTGAGATGTTATCTGGCCATTTTTAATAAATACATCCATTTGAAAAGTGTGCACAGATTGATGAAATGATGCATTATATATAAATAATAATGTTTAGGGAAGTTTTGGTCCTCCAGTATTAGAATTGCTATTCAGCTCTGACAGCTAATACTTTTTAATCTCAAAAAAGTAGCAATATTTAACTTCACTACTTCGATCCTTTATACACTACTGAGATAGAAACTCTACTGAATTCATTCAGCTAATTTTCTGGTCTCTTTAGGATTCTAGCTTAAAGCTACTATTTCTTTTGGTATGAGAGTCTTCTTCCCATGAACTTTGTCATTCAGTAATGCACTCATCAATGAGTGCCATACAGGTAGTCCTTGACTTACAACCATTCATTTAGTGACCATTCAAAATTACAACAATATTGAAAAATTGTTGAGAGTGTTTCATGCTTAAGGCTATCGCAGCATCCCTGTGGTCATGTGATCAAAGTTTGGGCGCTAAGTAATCGACTCATAATTATGATGATTACCTTGTCCCGGTGTCTTGCGATCCCCTTTTGCGACCTTCTGACATGCAAAGTCAATGGGGAGACCAGATTCTCTTAAAAGCATGTTACCTCACTTAACAACTTCAGTGTCTCACTTACCAACTGTGACAAGAAAGCTCACAAAATGGTGGAAAACTCATTAACAAACATCTCATTTAGCAACATAAAATCTGGGGTCAATTGGGGTCATAAGTCAGGGACTATCTGCCATAAGTTAGGAGGCTCCTAGTGAAAGTGAAGAGAATCATTATAGAATGTAGAAGGGTTTTAAAGAATGGATCATGAATCGCTCCATGATAAAGGGAGACACAATGGCTGCTGCCCATTATAAACAGCATTAGGACTGGCTTAGTGACAGCATGGCTAACAACTGAAGTCATTTTATTGGGACCACACAGCTGTCAGGTTGTGCTGCATGCATCTCCTTTAACGAAAGTTTGAAGATTCAACTTACAAAAAATATTATGAATTTCAGAAAATCAAACTGGGGAGGGGGGGAGGGCGACAGGAAAATGTAGACTTATACTACTATTTACTAAAATTAATAATCCACAGACGACAGGTGGACTGCAATCAAAATGCACAGTCCCTTGGGAGATGTTATTTTAAAACTTTCCTATGATTAAGAGAATATCCAATCAGCAACTGAACTATGAAAGACTGTTGGGAGTGAATAATTGATTTCATAACTATGACTGAAGGCCTCGGGACACCGAAACTGCCAAATATGGTTGATACCCTTGATTTAGTATAATTGCGTCTTAGCTTAAGTACAATTTTTGAGAAACTACATATTAATTTTTTAAAAAAATAAAGTTGTTTGCTCCCTTTCTTGAAAGGCTAACAGTGTCTTTCCTAGAAGGAAGTGGCATTATGCAGTTTGATCAAAGGATGTGAGAGGGCCTGCGTTCCTTGGGCATCAGCCAGAGGAAACATAGCATCACCCTGTTTTTTCTCCTCTATGAACTGCGATCTGCACAAATCTCTAACCTCCTGCTTCCTTTGATTAGTATACAATGCCCTTTCTCTGCTTGGAGAATGGTGTACCAACTGCAGCCCTATTTGGCAGAATTATCTTGATTGAGGTATTATAACAAACTATATAAGGGATACTTCTGAAGCCCGTTCAGAAGCTACGTTCAGTTTCACATACAGTTGGTATCGGTGTAATTGACTACACTCAGATGGATAAAAGACTATGAAGCCACTTTTAGAAATTCATTGGAGCTTGATCCTTTCCGAACACAGTTCAAAATGTTAACAGTAGTTGTAGTAGTAGCAGCAGCAGCAGTTGTAGTGATAGTTGTTATAGAAGTAGTAGATATTTTATTAAGCCCCCCCCCCAAAAAAAGAAGTAGAAAGAAAAAAGAGGAATAGCAAATTAACATGCTTACAAAATATAGTTCCATGGTGCCGTAAATGCAACTCAAAATATATAAACAAGGAAATCTTAATTTTAGAATGTTCTAATACTTGAAAAGTCCTTATGTGCTGAGATTTGCTTAAGTCTCACTGTTAACAGGGCCCTTGTATGTCACCAAAGTAAGGAGTATATGTGTGTGTGGGTATGTGTTAGAACAATCTCATGGATTAACTTTTCTTGTAAACCATTCTAAGAATCCTATTATATTTTTAAAATAAAAATACTAAAAATGAAACAAAGATTGCTTTTTGGCACTGGCACCAAGCAAGGAAATCAGCAGCTATCTATGTTACGATCTGCTTTATTGGTGAAATAGGTTGCACTTTAAATATAGAGTTGCAGATTCATCAATGTATTAATACATTTTCATCTTATTCACATCTGTATCTTGTTTTTTGGTGACACATTTCCTCTCTTTGGTAAATTCCTTGTTACCTTCTGGGAGGAGGCTTCATGGTATCCGTAGCAGAACATCCAGATTCAGCCAGAGTTTCATTCCATATAGCAGTGGTTCTCAACCTGTGGGTCAGGACCCCATTTGGGGTCGAACGACCATTTCACGGGAGTCGCCAAACAACACAGTCTGCCATTTTTCCCCCTTTTCCTTAGCTGTGCTACTCCCTTTTATTCTATTGGCTTTTGAAAGCCAATAGAATAGACTCTCTTGAATAGAGTCTAATTCTATTGGCTTTCAAAAGCCAATAGGAATTGTCCAGGCTTTCTCTGCCCTGCTGAGCCCGCCAAAAGTCCCATTCTGCAAACGGTGCTTCATCAGTTGAGTAGTCCTCGACTTACGACCGGTTGAGTAGTCCTCGACTTACGACCGGTTGGGGGTCATGGCATTAAAAAGTTTGAGAACCACTGCCATACAGCATTAAACCTGTGAACTCTCAAGCTTCCTCTTTCCATTATATATTCAAGATGGACAGTATTTAATATTTGTTTGCTATGTATATGTAGGGGTGCGGGTCTATACATATGTTGTATATAGTATGTTTAGGTATGTGTCATGTATGTGTTTCACTATGAGAGCGGGCAACTAAATTTCATTTTTGATGTGTGCCATTGTGCCCACAGTATAAAAATGGCAATAAAGGTTATCTTATCTTATAACTCATGGCTATTAGAGTTTATCCCTTTACTTTTCACTCAGAAAGGATTCAATATGACTAACAAGATAAAATATCAAAAATAAAAAACCAATGCTGTTTCCTAAGAGTAGAAACCAAATGCAAACTTGGTGGCAGAGGACAAGTGCATGTAAATGACCCCAATAAAATTTAGGTCTTTACTGGGAATTATAATTCTTATCTGAAGAATCCCTGAATCTTGGATCCACAAGATTTCATTTTTATGAGAAATTCATATACTCATGATTTAATCTGGGCATTCACAGAAGAGTACTGAGTAGATAAGATACGTATGTGTGTAGTGATGCAGACCACATTACTGAAAGTCAATACTAAAAGATATATCTAAAAAATATAATGGGGAAAATGTTTAAAGTCTGTGCAAAGAAAGAAACCAACAGGAAATCGTTTCATTGGGGCCTCTTCATTTACATTTATCATGCACACAGAATGGGGTTAGTATTCACTTGCTACTCAGATGTATTTTTATTGAAAAGCAAAATTATTAATTGAATAGAATTTTATACGCATGACAAGAGCACAATCTATATGGTGTCCCCAGGCTAATTTATAATTCAGTGTATCAATGCGGGGGGGGGGGAGAGAGAAAGGGGGAGGTTTTCTTCCTTAAAGAGAACCAGGATGGCTTTTTCAGCTGGTATTATCTGGTTTCATGGCTCATACGTTGATTCTTGCTTGATACCAATTTGCTAAATGCATGTGAGAAAAGAAATTTGTGAAGGGTGAAGTTAATTGCATGTGGACCTGCATAATCTGTCAGCATGCTTTATTTTTTTTTCTTTTTCAAATTAGATTTCTGACAATTTTTTTTCCTACTGTAAATACCAGTAATTAGAGCTATGCAGATCTTTGTCAGAAAACTTTTTGAAATAACTTTGTATCAAGCCCAAGCCCAAAGACAACACAGTGCTAAATCCAATCAAGTTCAATCCTTTATTTGCTCACACCAAGTGGACGGAAGCTTGTCAAACTAAAGCTAAATTTTCTAACCTACTATGGTAGATAAATACTAAGAGGTTGTATGATATGGCAACCCCTGCCCCATCCAGTTTGGGACTACGCAGTCATTTAATCTGGACCTTTATCTGGGAAAACTGTGTGGCCAAAACTCCCCCACTCCTTCTGCAGGTGCACGTTCCATCACATTCAGCTATAAGTAAAATTAAATAATTGCTTTGTTTACCAGTATTTGACTTTGCATGTTGCAACAGTGGCAAGAATTATATATGCATAGTATTGGAAAAATGAAGGAATACCCTCAGATGAAGAAATAATTAAAAAAAATATTAGAATGCACGGAGATGGATAGACTGACTCTGAGACTGAAAGAAGAAGAAGAAACGGAATATTATCAAACTTGGGACTTATTTTATCGATGGCTAGAGGAAAGAATAAAGGATTAGGAACTAAATATGTATTAGCGAATGTAAACTCAGACAGCACGTTTGTTGAATAAATACTATTGAATGTATGGGGGGGGAATTAAATTAAATAATTTATGGGCATTTCTGTGCAGGTACAGCCTTTGCAAAGAAGTGGCCATCGTTGAATGAATTCATTGATCAAGGAAGTATGGTTTTGCCTTAATTAATCTATAGGCAAGAAATGCAAAAAACAACAAATAAGATTACATACAGATTCAGTCTGTATGTAATCTTACTTGTTGTTTTTGCATTTCTTGCCTAAAGATTAAGACAAAAATACTATTTTTAAAAAAGAAAATTGTAAAAATTACATCACTATAGTAATCCTGCTGAACACCATCCTTTTAGATCACAAAAAGTAAGCCAACTGAACAAGATCAGTGGTGATAGATATCATAAATAGTTCTCTAAGACAAAATGAATAAAAGGATGTACAATCCATTCGGGAGTTTTAAGCAATGCAAGAAATAATATGGAAAGCAAAATCACATGAAAATCTCCTGGAAGAAAGCAAAATGGAAGTCAACATGATGGAGTTACTATAGTTTTACACCCTGCAAAATGCAGCCTGTGTAGCAGGCATTTAAAAATTGCATTTTAAACCAGTTAATTCAATGGCTTATAGTCTGTATTTCATTCCAATCAAGGTAATTTTAAGTCATCACAAACACATACCTGCCTGCCAGTAATGACGGTTGTTTAATTAGGTCCAGATAAAATAGCTCCAATTCTGCTCTTGATCCACCTGTCAAAGCAAATCAGTCTTTTACATGACTTAGAAAAAACATATCAGATTAGCTGATGACTTTCTGAATATTCAAGTAGACACAGGGAAGAGGAATCCAAAAAGAACTTGTGCTTGAACAAAAGCCCGGAACAAGACCTCAGAGAGGAAGAAAAGCACATGTTTCAAGATGGGGCCTGCAGGATAACAAATCCAAGGACAGGGTGCAAAAAAAGAGAAGGCAATAAGAAGGAATCCAAGAAAGCCGATTACTGATTATTGTTACACCATAGGAAAATGCAAACAGAACTGTTAAAATCAATAAAGAGGCTTGTGGCAACTTAAAGACTATCATATTTGTTCTGGCAAAAGTGCTTGAAGGTATGAAGAACCTTCGAAGTGTCCCTGTTCTATCACTGTGAATAGCGTGAGAAAGTACACAAACTTTGCAGTGTTTACTTGAAGGATGGAGTTGCCAAAAACAGGCAAATAATATACCCTTCTGAATAGATCTCTTTGGGATTGAAAAGTAAACATGGGTGATACTTTTGAAGAATGGCTAGGTGGTCCATCCCATAATTTTGTTAGAGTATATCACCTTTTGACAAGCAGAAAAAGAATATTGTTAAGGCAATATTCTTAACAATTTTAAAACTTTCACTACAAATACCTATTAAATGGTACTGCCACAAGCAAATATTGGACACTATTAGAGAAGCTGGGAGAATGACTTTTTCCTGAGGATCCAATAGAGAGTTTGACTACATTGCTGTTTGGAACAAGCAGGTGGCGGAGATCTTGGATCAGATTGCTTCCATGTGATCTTTCCCTTTTGTCAATCCTTGGAGTTCTCTGGTTTTCCAAAGAGCTCCAGCAAATGAAATGACAAAAGAGACACCTAGAGCATCAATGGAGGACAAATCCAACCAAATATTTATCAGAGCTCACATTATGGATTACATCATGGCAATAAAAGCAGCAAAATGTGGTCATTTTTACGCTCTTGTACTGTCTGCAGATAAGATAACAAGCTCACTTCTTGGGAAGAAGGAACCAAGAGACTGCTGCAAATATTCAGTGGTATTCACAGATAACGGCTGTATTCCTCAGCAATAAACTTGGAGAGCAATTCAATTTAGATGTTAGTTGTGATCTATAGAGTCTCCTGGCTATAGTATCTGACTCTTTGAGGGACTGATTTCTTCCATTGTTTCTGCCAGTGCTTTTTTTTTTTTGTAAACTCACACATGTCATACAACCCACCTTGCCTACCCTAGAAGGTTCCATCCAAAAAAGGTGCCGGAACTCCGTTCTGGGCATTCTATGACAAAAAAAGCCCTGGTTTCTGCCCAACTGGAAGGACTTGACTCAGTGGTCGTGCACTATGCCCCACCTTCAAAATAGTATTATTTGATGTGATCTAGGCAATGTGTCTTCTGTGTTGTGGTGCTAGCCCTCTGGAGCAGCATTGTGCCAGAGATTGGAGTTGTCCCAACCTCACCATCCTTTAAATCAGGGGTCTTCAAACTTGGCCCTTTTATGACTTGTGGACTTCAACTCCCAGAATTCCTCAGCCAGGCACACTGGCTGAGGAATTCTGGGAGTTGAAGTCCACAAGTCATAAAAGGGCCAAGTTTGAAGACCCCTGCTTTAAATGGACCTTGAAGAGACACTTCAAAAGGAGTACCTAATAGTGCTCAGAGAGAAAATTTATTAATGTTTTAGTCCCTGGGTTTTCACCTTCCTTCAGCTTCTTTTTTAATGAATTGTTTTTAACTTGTGCATCACCCAGTGCAATTATGAGTTGGACAGCCCCTAAAGATGATGTATAAATAAATAAATAAATCTATAAATGAAATGAACTTTTCTGTTACCTTAAGGAGAGCATCTCTTGAGCATGGACCCTCAGCAGGCAGCCAACATCCACTGTGAATGGTTTCCAAAATCCATGTGGTGTGCACTGCTGGAAAACTTGGGAGAATTATGAAGTTTGTTTATCATTTCCCCTCCAGACACGCAGCAGCCGTGGTCAAGAAGAATATGAAACAAAGAGAAGACCTAGCGATGGAAGGATATACCTGTCAATGGTTTTCCTACGTACAACTATTAGAAAGATGTAAAGTGGATCAAATAATTTGGTTTTGAACATTGTAAGACTGAATCTGTGTACAAACGATGAACATGTTATAGGTAATCCTCGACCTATGACTACAATTGAGATCAAAATGTCCATTACTAAGCAAGACAGCTGTTAAATGAGTTTTGCCCCATTTTACAACCTTTCTTGCCACCGTTGTTAAGTGAATCACTGCAGTTCAGTTGGTAACATGGTTGTTGAGTGAATATGGATTTCCCTATTGACTTTGCGTGTCAGGTCACAAAAGGTGATCACATGATCCCAGGACATTGCAACCATCATGTGTACATGCCAGTTGCCAAGCAGCCAAATTTTGATCATGTGACCACGGGGATACGGCAATGGTCATGTGAAAAATGGTCACAAGTTACTTTTTTCAGTGCCATTGTAATTTCAGACAGTCACTAAATGAACGGTTGTAAGTTGAGGATTATTTGTATTGCTAAAATATATAAACCTTTGTTGGAATTTAAAACAGAAGAACAAGTGAAACTATATATGATAAAATAGTTAAATTTTTTGATGATAATAAACACTGGGAACAGTGGGAGAATATGTGTTTGAAAGACTTGATATTTACATTATGTTATAATGTTAAAAATTTTATATATATATATAATGATGTATATATGTCATTAGACAAACTGTCTAGAATGTAAAAGGGTGCTTCCAAATTAATTTTGGAAAGTAAACAAGAAGGTATATTTTATAATAGGTGGTGGAAGTGTACAGATATAGAAAATTTTGGACTCCATCACCTATATTAATAATGAAGAAGGTTTTAATGATTAATATACAATTGAAACCAATACAATTTTATTTTGGAACTGATGGATGAACAACTAAAAAAAAGAACCATTGAACTTTCCTTTTATATATATGCAGCAAGATAATTATATGCACACAGGAATAAAGATTCATCTTTTCCCATAATGAAGGAATAGATGGTGAAGATGATGGAACTTGTTGAGGCAGCCAAATTGACAGCTTTAATTAGAGACATGACATTGTTTAAGTTTGAAACAGGAAAAAAACAAAATTAAAATATACGGTTTAGAAAAAATTAGATTATAGCAAAGATGTACGTAATGTTGTAACCATAGTGTGAGAGGCTAATTTATATTTATAGTAATTGTAAAAGTCTCTTTTCTTTCTTTTTATATTTTTTTCTGCATTTTTGGTCTTGTTTATTTCGTTTTCTTTTCTCATTTTAAATATTAGTTTTTCTTAGTTGCTTTCATTCTTCTTAAAATTTTAATAGAGCTGTATTAAAAAAAAAAAAAAGATACATGCCAACTGTAGAGAGCAGGTCTCAATGCATAAAATCATCCAAGATTTCTATGTTAGGCTTTAAAAAGTCTACCAGATCTGGGCTGCAAAACTCTGGGTGGCCACTTGGTAGCAGCAAAGATAGAAAAATAATGCTATCCAGATTTTTTTTCCCCCAATGAATCTGAGTGCCCTAATACACGAATTAGTTTACCTATTCAGACATGTTAAATATTGCTGGATATTAATATATCTCTAGCAGAACTTTGGAAGATAATATTACAGAAAAGAGTGGTTGTTTTAGTGTTTTCCGTTGCTATTGAAACTCATTTGATGAGCATTTTCCATTCTTTCTCATATCATGGTTATTCTGACCCTGAACTTAATTATTGGAGATCTATTCTGATTGTCTGGTTAAAGCTGTGAGAGTCACATGTTACTTGCAGGAGTTGCTAAGATTCCTTCCTCTTCCAAATGATAATCATCCATTTTCTTTTGGACTCTCCCTGCAGCCAGCATAGACCACAGTGGCAGATCAGCATATTTTAGTACAATTACATTCAAATTGAAATAGTCGGGAAAGAAAAGAGCTTATCTTTCAAGTTACAGTTATGTCTTGCTGATATAGTGCGGGGAAATATTAATCGCTGACTACCGTAAAGGGCCACTCTTACTGCTTTTATGTCCAATCCAAGAAGAAGCAGGAGCAACACAAATTAAAAGCATGCAAGATATTTCCAAAATCAAACTACAAACATTTCAAATGTAAAATGCCCCATTTCAAGCTCAAAATGGGTTGTTCTAAATTTGTTTGGAAGAACCCCATTTGAAGCTGTAAGGCAGCCCAGATACTCTTAAGAGAACCAGACCATTTCCGGGAAGGTGAGGATAACCTGTTTCGAGCTTGAAACGTTATGATTTTGAGATATTTTGCAACCTCTAGGACCAACAGACTTTACGCTGTAATTGATGACACATGCAGCTGAAACAAAGCAAATCATGTATATTGCTTGCAAGTAATGTCGAGCTTCTGCCAGCTTCACATGAACTGAGCAAAAACATGGTCCTCATTATTACAAAAATGATTGGTCTTCCAGGAAGTCCTCCTTTTCAGACTGCATGTGAACAGGAAATGGCCACTATTGGGGATCCTTCGTGCCTTGGGTGTTTTCTTCAAGATGTTTCATTACCCAACTAGGTAGCATCATCAGTGTTAGAAGTTTTGCTCTGGTTTTATATACTAGTGCAGAGGTCTTCGTTGAAGTCCACAAATCATAAAAGGGCCAAGTTTGAAGACCCCTGTACTAGTGGCTTGCTCTGACCATGTTAGTGGGAGTGTTCTTGGTGGTACCTTGGTTAAACAGCTGTTTGCTATTAGGTTGTTTGTCTGCATGGTTGTTCCTTGACAAGTTCAACTTCTCTGTGGCTCACAGCAAGCTCCTCTTCCCTCTTCCAGAAGCCTCTGGTGCTATGCAAATGCTCCCAGTGACTCAGTCCCCAGGGCACTAGCTTGAGTCATTAGACAAAGTCCAACTGATTGATTAGGCTGTTGTTTACTGTTAGCTTGTTTGTCTAAGTTGTCACCATTTTCTGTATGCATTTAATCCTGAGAAACGGACAAAACATCCCACTTCTGATTCACATCACTTCTATGAGTGTTCACTTACAACAACCCTCCATCTTGCCTGCACTAATCAATGTCCTTTATTTTAAAAAAAATCAAAACTAAAAGAAAACTCCCATTGTGCTAAAAATCTTACATATATGTTTCTTCAGGGATGCAGATGTCTGAAGATGTTTTTAATTCTCACATAAGCATTTGTAGGTATTTTTGAGCCAGTCTTCTGAGAATGGCAATGAAGCATTTGGAATATCCTATAGCTCAGGGGTCTTCAAACTTGGCCCTTTTATGACTTGTGGACTTCAACTCCCAGAATTCCTCAGCCAACCCTTTCTCTCCTCTCCCTGGGGTGATTTTGGGGTAGAAATGGGGATTGTCAAGCCCAGCAAAGGTGAATAAAGGTCAAGGTAAGTAAAGTTTTTCCCTGTCCAGTCATGTCGGACTCTAGAATGCGGTGGTCATCTCCATTTCTTGGCTGAGGGAACCAGCATTGTCCAAAGACATTTCTGAGATCATATGGCCAGCATGGCTATACACCAGGGCTCTTCAAACTTGGCCCTTTTATGACTTGTGGACTTCAAATCCCAGAATTCCTCAGCCAGGCATGCTGGCTGAGGAATTCTGGGAGTTGAAGTCCACAAGTCATAAAAGGGCCAAGTTTGAAGAGCCCTGCTATACACCAAGGCATACAGAATGCTGTTACCTTCCCACCAAAGTGGTGCCTATTTATCTACTTACATTTGCAAACTTTAGAACTGCTTGATGGGCAAGTAATGGGAGCTCACCATGTTGTGTGCCACTCAGGTCTTGAACCTGGGCTGTTAGCTTTCCAGCTGACCAGTTCAGCATCTTTAGCCACTCAGCCCTTGCGCAAAAATGCAAAGCTGAATAATAAGAAATAGGACAAATAGAAATCAAATAAATAAATGTGGCCATAAGAGGAGTAGCTTACGTTTTGGCAGGAGCTTCCTCTTCTCTGCAATTGCAGCTTTCATGCCAAATAAAAGCAAAACTCCACAAAGCGTCTACCCAGAGTTGCTTCAAACAGCCACTGCGTCATTTGTTTGGATGGTATTAACTCAAAGAAACTGACTCAAATAGAAAAAGGTTAATGGAAGTTTTCCAGCACAATTACGGGAGCCACTGTAAAGCAAAGGGCCAAGAGAGATGGCAGCTTTAACATTAAACTTCTTGGCACCTTCCTGCTCATTCCCCCTGCCATAACTCAGTGAAGTGCCACAGTTAATCACATCACTCAGAATATAGTATATTTCTCTCTTGGGATTCATTTCAGGATAGTTATTTTTTAAAAAAACCCTAATGCTAATAATCCTTACCAGAAGTCATAGCAAAGGAAGGGGGGAATTAAGCAAATTTCTATTTTGGTTTTGCCTTTTATTTAGAAATTATTTCAGCATTTCTTTGGGGGGGGGGTGAATCTAGAGAAGGCTGTTCTAATGAGACATGTATTAAAAATAACTTCTTTCCCACAAGTTTCTCTTTTACTGTCACAATGTGACAAACGACACTGAGAAACTGTGACTAGCTGGCAATTATGGGGTATGTCCAATCTATCTCAGTGTGTGACAAAAAAAGTGTGACCCTTGAATTCATTGTATTTTCTACTTCTCTGTAGTGCACATTTTTATTCCAACGTGGTCAAATAGAGATGATCATTTGCCAAATGGTTAGTCACAACTGTGGCAAAGCATTGACTTCTGGGGCTTGGTATTTGTGGCCCAGAACTATTTTCTGAGGTGAATATTTACTTTAAAGTTCATTTGGCTTTTTAAAAAATTTCTTATTGGAGGCTGGACCTTGGATCAGGTTTTCCCCATTATTTGGCAATTGGTTTCAAATGAATGACCATCATTTCCAAATATTCTTCTATGTCTTTGGTGCAGTGCTGGTCATTTTCTAATTTCATATATAAACTTCAGGTGATAAGGTATGAATTGTTATGGGAGCAATACTTGACTGCTTCACTTATAAGGATCATAAGGAAGAGCTAGGTATTCGTAAGCATCAAACTTACAGTGACTCACCAGGAATCTTAATTTAAATCTAATTTCCTCCTCCTTTCCTAATCAGCCTCAACTCCAGAAGGAAAGGGTGTTACAAATAATCCTCTATTATTTGATAGATAATTAAATAAATAAATCAGTAAGCCAGTTTGGTGTAACAGCTAAGATCCTGGCCTAGAATCTAAACGACTGTGAGTTCTAGGCCTCCATTAGTAATTAAAGCCGGCCGGGTGACTTTGGAGCCAATCACTGTCACTCAGCTTATCCACCTCCCAAAATTATTGTAACTGATGGGTGGTGAATAAGTTTGATAAATAAATAAAATGTCTGCAAATCATAGCCATGAGGTGAAGGTCCCAAAGGTGTTTTTTTTTTAAAAAAGGCAACTGGATTTTCTGATTTTTCTTTTTTTTTCAAATGGAAGCTTCTTGGATCAGAAGTGAAATGTCTTAGAGAAAAATCAGAAAGTTCAGCAGCCTTTCTTTTCTTTTTCTTTTTTAAAGCACCTTCAGGACAACCATGATCTGGATGACTGAGAACCTCCATAGACATGAGGAATAGTAACAGTATTGAGTGAAACTATTCACTCAATAGTTCTGCATCTGGCATGAGATCTATTACCTTAAACTGGGCTGCGGCTGACTACCAAGCTTTGAGCTCTTTGGAACCAGGCTGTGGAAGTGGCGGGTGATTGCGCATGTGTGCATCCCCACTTGTGCAAATGGAGGTTGAGTGTATGTGCAGTCGCTCCATTTGTGTGAGTGCACACAAGAGTTTGCCTGCCTCTCACATGGAATCATCCCTCTCCTCCTCCCCCACGGGTCCACAATGCCGGAAAAGTTGGGGAACTCTGGTTTAAGACATGACTTGCTATGACTTAGCCTTTCATAGCTAAGGCTTGAAATAAGTAATATTTTCATATTAGGAAAAAATAGAGCTATATAAAATTAATAAAAACAAACTGGAATATAGAAATGTGGTAATATTTATTTTATTATTAATCCTTTAAGTGGTGTTTGTCTAATATATACAGTATATTCTGATTGAAAACTCTTACACTGTTAATGCTGCTAAATTTGAACTAGAAAAAGGTTAAAGGTTAAACTTTTGGTGACCATATCAAAAAAAAGTACCAAAGCTAATTTAAAATAATTCAAACTTTTATTTATTTCTATTGCTTAGACACAAAGAAATGCCAACAGTAATTATCCCTGACTACCAAGAACTTGTCATGTATCTGTTTGATAATGTAAGTTGGCAATTATGGCTGCTACAATCAGGTGCTACTAGACATTTTAAATGTGATTTATTTCATATACTAGATTATTTTTTAAAAAAGTAGATTTAAAAGGGAGAGAGAAATCCCATGATCTATGCTAGGATTTCTGGCACTGATATTATAAGGCACAATCACAGAATTGCATTTCTAACTTTAACATTTTGGAACACTGATTATACCCCAGATTATGCATCCAGATTTTCATGGAAATTTGGCTAGAGGAGTTGGAAGGGAAGGTTGCGAGCAACAAGAAGTAAAAGAAACAACTTCATAACTTGTAAAACAAGTACCATATTTATCTCCCCCTCCCAAAGAGTACCCAAACTAAATTTGCTGCAAATGCAAGTTTCCTTGGTGGAGAAGAAAGTGAAGGGGCTTGTAAAGAGAGTTACTCCTATATAGTAAATGCATGAGGGAAGACAAGAAGGAGCTGGACAGAGTAGCTGAAATTTTGCAGGAGAGACAGACAAGAGAAGAGAACACCAAAGAATAATAAACTCTTTGATGGAAGCAAGTCATGTAAAAGATTATGACTCAAAGAAGAAGAAATTCAGGAAGCACCCAGTGCCAATGGAACCAACAATGCCTTGGTAAGGCCACACTTGGAATACTGCATCCAGTTTTGGTCACCACGATGTAAAAAAGATGTTGAGACTCTAGAAAGAGTACAGAGAAGAGCAACAAAGATGATCAGGGGACTGGAGGCTAAAATATATAAAGAACAGTTGCTGGAATTGGGTATGTCTAGTTTAATGAAGAGAAGGACCCGGGGAGACATGATAACAGTCTTCCAATATCTCGAGGGCTGCCACAAAGAAGAGGGAGTCAAGCTATTCTCCAAAGCATCTGAAGGCAAGACAAGAAGCAATGGATGGAAACTAATCAAGGAGAGAAGCAATCTAGAACTAAGGAGAAATTTCCTGACAGTCAGAACAATTTATCAGTGGAACAACCTGCCTCCAGAAGTTGCGAATGCTCCAACATTGGAAGTTTTTAAGAAGAGACTGGACGACCACTTGTCTGAAATGGTATAGGGTTTCCTGCCTGAGCAGGGGGTTGGACTAGAAGACCCCCAAGGTCTCTTCCAACTCTATGACTATTATTATTATTATTATTATTATTATTATTATTATTATTATTATTATTATTATTATTATTATTATTATAAAAGAGCCGAGGTGGCGCAGCAGTTAGAGTGCAGTACTGCAGGCCACTTTAGCTGATTGTGTTCAGCAGGTCAGCGGTTCAAATCTCACCGGCTCAAGGTTGACTCAGCCTTCCATCCTTCCGGGGTAGGTAAAATGAGGACCCAGATTGTTGGGGGCAATGTAAATATATATATACATTGCTTACTGGTGTACACCGCTTAGAGAGTGCTTGCACTTAAAGCAGTATATAAGTCTCATAAATAAATAATAATAATAATAATAATTATTATTATTTTACATCGGATAGCAGGTTAAGTGGCATATAAATTTATAAATCTATCTTACTGCACTTTCTATAACTGACAGCACCTGAAAGCAATAACCATGTAAACATCATAACACTTTAGTTATTAATTTTTATTTTAATGTTCATATTTCCCTAGCCTCTCTTTCACCTTTTCAAACTTCATGTCCTCACCACTTTGCACCACACACACACACACACACACACACAGAGAGAGAGAGAGAGAGAAATACAAATGTTAAAATGCAGTACTAGCCCAATTAAATAGTTACCATCCTTATGTTATTCTACTACCAAGGCATTCAAAGAAACTAACTTTGTAGGGCTATAGAGGGAACATTGTATATCTATAAATTGCTCTGCAAGTTTTACACAAAGGTTTAAAAAACCATGAGGGAATGGGAACAGTTTATTCACTTATCCTCTCCTAAGATTTAAAAAGACAAGAAGCTCAAAGGCTAAAAGTGAAAGCAGAAAAGGCATTCCCAATTCAAACCTCTAGAAAATTGCCCTCCATTTTTGCTAAGGGAGAAAATTTGGGGAATTTCAAAGTGAAATTAAATTAGCTTTAATACAATTACAGCTCACCAATACAATAATAGAATTTTAATAGGATCAACATTTCCACAGAAATTTACATATTCTTGATTTAAGGTTTTAGGAAGATAAGGCTTTTTTTAAAAAAAAAAAACAGAATGCATTTTAAAAGTATTGATTACTTAAAAGGATTGTGTTGACATTCATTGGAAAAATGGTTAATCATTTAGGTTTTTTTTTCCAACCTATAACAAGATAAACGTGAAGACAGTTTGTTCCCTGGATGTTGATAAAAAATATCAGCATATATAAATTTACATCTATAAATTAATGTATGTAATGTCTGCTAAACATTCTGCACTATTCATGGAGTTGAAATTAACTTCTTATGATAATTGCTTATCAGTTTCATAAGCATAATTTCCATGATTTAACTTGCTTTTTTAGGACCTGTTATCTTTCCATATAAAACTTTGTGTTTTCCATCACATTTCACTATTTAAAATGTATATGTATGTAAATTATTAGAATGAAACTCACATCAAAGAAAAATAGTACACATGCTGTATAAATTGTTGCCGTAAGTTATCTTGATTATACTTCCTACAAAATATAAATTAGAAGGAACAACATTTGTACTATTCATTGTATCATTATATATAAAACTGCTATCTTTTTATATACTATTTATCAGAGATTGTATCAGAGAACAGAGATCAGAGGAATGTAGTTGTATCTGAGATTAGAATTAGAAATTAATTGATCAGTATAAATAAAGAGTTAACATTCCATTAGGAACATTGTTTGTACGTTTTATTCATTTATAAACTATTCCACCTTGTGTGAATCTATTTTATTGTCCAGATTATGTGAATAGGAAGATGTATTTTTTTATTTATAAATAATATATGTGTATGTATCTATGAATATGTGTATGTGTGTGTGTGTGTATGCATGCATGCATGCATGTATGTATGTATCTCTGAGTTTGGTTATTTCCTTGCAGATGTTTCATTACCAAACTAGATACATCATTAGTGCTAATAACATCTGGATAATATGCTACCTTGTTTCCCCCAAAATAACACCTGGTCTTATTTTTATTTATTTTTTTGCCTCCAAAACAGGCACCAGGTTTTATTTTTGTGGGGTGTCTTTTCCACTCACCTCTGGCATTGATAGCCCCACCCATGCAACCACTTCTTCTGTGGCATCCCCCAGCCTGCATTTTGCAGTCAGAGGACTTTCCGGAAGGCCTCTGCAGCCAAGAACTGAGCTATGGATTGAATCCGTATGGATTGAATCCATAGCTCAGTTCTTAGCTGCAGAGGCCTCCATCCTCCCACCCTCATCCTAGCTTGATTTTTAGGTGTGCACCTCACCCCAAAACTAGGGCTTATTTTGGGGGGTAGGGCTTACTTTCGGGGAAATACAGTAGTATGGGTTACCTAGTTTGATAACGAAACACCTGAAATAGAACTACCAAGCTCAGTGAACATCAAGGACCCACAGTTCAACTATGAGCTACAACTTTTCTCTTCTATTGGTACGTATGTATGTATACGTATGTACGTATTGCATAGTTTATCTTAGTCGTATGATATTCCTAACATAGAGCTAGGGTACACAAATATTATATAGCTCTCTGATGGAATGTAGCTAAGGCTGCATTCCTACACACAGCCTTTGAAAAGATAATTATCTTAGCAGACATGTGCAGGATTGGGCTGAGCATTGTTTTCAGAAACCAAACGATGCCGTAAAAAAATGCCTGCTGCAATCCAATGAACTGAACAAATACCTCAATATACCCAAGAGGCTATTTGTCTGAAAGAAGCATGCCCAGACTCGATTCAAAGGGCAAAATGCCTTTGAAGCGTAATTGATCCAGAAGCGCATTTGCAAATGCTTACGGATTCTTGGGAGGAAAGGTCCAGATCTCACTAAGTAGGAGGAATTAGGCTGGATGAAACGGTCTAATCCATGGTTGATTATTAAGAAAACAAGACACAGCAACGGGCACATCGCCTGCTTGCCTTTTCTTTTTTCCTTCCTCGGTATGGCCCTGAAAAAAAGATCAGAAACATTATCTTCTATAAATAGGTGGGGTTTATATGAACTACAATTTATATTAACTACGCCGTACAAATCATATGCAGTGATGAATCATAACCATGGATGCTGGCATGAAATTGTCTTGGTTTCTGCCTTTAACCAGCCAGAGTCCTACATGTTCATATGCAGGCAGTCCTCGACTTACAACAGTTCATTTAATGACCATCCAAAGTTACAACAGTACTGAAAAAAGTGACTTATGACCGTTTTTCACAGTTATGACCTTTGCAGCATCCCCATGATCATGTGATCAAAATTCAGACGCTTGGCAGCTGATTCACGTTTGTGACAGTTGCCGTGTCCCAAGGTCATGCGATCACCTTTTGCGACCTTCTGACAGGCAAAGCCAATGGGGGAAGCCAGATTCACTTAACAACCGGGTTACTAATTTATCAACTGCAGTGATTCACTTAACAACCGACGCAAGAAAGGTCACAAAATGCAAGAAAGGGCAAAAACTCACTTAACAAATGTCTCATTTAACAACAACAATCTTGGGCTCTATTGTGGTCGTAAGTCAAGGACTACCTGTAATGCTATGGCTAATAGGACATGGAATCAAATCTTCGGATCTCTTTTGTGCATCCATGCATCCTGCACAAGAGGGAGAAATCAGCTTTAAGACCCACCGATTATTCTCTAAGATCGATGCATTTCAATCTCAACTCAGCCAGAGGATGTTTTGGCCCTTCAAAAAAAACATTATACCTAACAGTCCCAATCTCTTATAGCTGCTATGCCTGGTGGAATAACATACAATCCATATCCCTTTGTGGAAGCTTAACATTTCTTAAAAATAAATTTATGCACAGAGAAAGAGAAAATGAAGACGTATTAATAAACAGAATAAAACAGGTTAGGGTAGCAATGCAGTGATGGTCATTCAGGAACCTTGCGCTAATTTTAATTAGCTGCTTTCCCTTGCTTTCAAATGTAATTAAAGGAGCTTAGTTGTGCTCAGCGATGCAAACCGCCTTCTTTAATCACTAACATTATTTCCCTGAACTATTAATGATTTTCAAAATGCTTGTTTATGCAGAATTAGAACAGTAATTATCTTACCAGTTAATTTTGTACCTTCAGATTTCACACCTAGCTCAAACGTCATTCATTTACTGCAGCCATTCTGTCAAAACAAAGAAAGGCTTGTTGTAAATGCATTGCAGAATGCCGAACCCAAAGCCAACTTTTGTAACACTAATAAAGTAGCTCCCAAGTGAAACAGGTGTAATTTAGAGTCTTCCGGTCTGAAGCTGGCACGTAGATGCAATGTTTTTTCTTTATTAGCTTTAAAATGAGAGCTTGGTGTGCAAAATAAGCTATTTAAACTCAAGACTTGTGGAGCAGAATATAATCTTTAATTTAAACTAGAGCCGTAAAAAAGGCCTTTAATTTTAGCTGGCATGTGCATGTGAATTTGAATTAATAATCCAGAAAATTGAAACTGTTTTGCTGCTGCGCCATCGTCTCTGTTCTTCACATGCCCTTAACTTCACTCCCTCTCTTTCCTCTCTCACCCTCCCACGAGCTGAGGCTGGTACTTTTCTGATTATGATTATTTAATGATGTAACCGGTTCCCATGAAAAGTGAAATGTTCTTTCGAACAACGGTCTCAGTGGGCTAGTATTTCCTTTATTAAAAAGTCACACTTATTGAAAGGAACACTCCAATCTGCATTCATTTGGTAATAATAATGCAAACAACAACATTCAGGAGATTTCTTGAAGCCATCAGTCAAAACGTGCTATGGATTTCAACTTGAAACCTCTGACTTTGAAAGTTCTCGTAATATTTTCTGGCACGGTCTTCACCCACCTATGCTGCCATAATTATAGTATTATATGACCGCAGTGATATTTTTTAACACATTCTTCCAACTCCTTTCTCTCAGGGATTGAAATTACTATAATTAGCTCCAGGTAAAGTAATGAAACCACATGTTCCTAACACACTGCTAGCTTCAACTTCCTAACTTTTCAGCTTTGTTTATTTTAGGGAAACCACTAAAATAATTTGACAGAAAACTAAATTTCTCAGAAATCATTTAGTACAATCCTTTATTTTTCTAGTGCTGCTCCCTTCCTAGACAACAATAAACTGGATCTTCTCCATGTGACTGTCAGTTTCCCCTCAAGGTCCTTGAGGAAGATGCTCCAGATCCGTAGAAATTGTGAAATTTGTTGCTACTGAGACAAAAATACCTGGTTGGGGGGAAAAAATGTGACTATCACCGGTAACAGTGAAAGCTACTGTGAAACACTGTTTTACAGGAAGACCTCGGCTTGCAACCATTCATTTAGCGACAGTTCTTAGTTACAACAGCATTGAAAAAAGTGACTTATGACCAGTTTTCACATTCACGACCATTGTAGCATCCCACGGACACATGACCAAAATTCGGACACTTGACAACTGGCATGGGTTTATGGCACTTGCACTATCCTGGGGTCATGTGATCACCATTTATAATCTTCCCAGCCGATGTCCGACAAAAGAGGCAATGAAGGAAGCCAGATTTTTTTTAATGACTGCATGATTCACTTTAACAACTGTACTGATTGGCTTAACAACTGTGGCCAAAAAAAAAAAGTTTGTAAAATGACACATCTTGTCATTTCTCCTTGAGTAAATAGGCTTGAGAATGTTGAGAGGCCATTTTAGCACACCTTTTCTTACATATCATCTTTGGTGTAATCCCGGGGTAGGCAACCTTAGCTCTTTTATGACTCGTGGACTTCAACTCCCAGAATTCCTGAGCCAGTCATACTGGCTCAGGAATTCTGGGAGTTGAAGTCCACGAGTCATAAAAGAGCCAAGGTTGCTTACCCCTGCTGTAGTCCATATCATTTTAATTCATAATACCAAAGGAAGGAAGGCAATGCCTTAGCCTTTTTATTCAATTTTTGAACCTTTGTCTATCTCACCGGCTCAAGGTTGATTCAGCCTTCCATCCTTCTGAGGTAGGTAAAATGAGGACCCAGATTGTTGGGGGCAATGTAAATATGTATACATTGCTTACTGGTGTACACCGCTTAGAGAGTGCTTGCACTTAAAGCGGTATATAAGTCTCATAAATAAATAAAGGAGATTAACACCAGAAACGTTGTCATTGGGCAGCAATTTAAAACAGATCCTCCAATAGTTTTAGCTTACTTCATGCTTAGTTAAACATGAAGCTAAAAGACTAGAGGTTGGAGAGGCCACTCAATCTTTTTTTAGGATTCTGCTCTATCGAACCATCAAATGGCCCACTCCGACTTAAGTGATTCTAGAGATCATTTAGTCAATGTGACTAGATCGACTGTTTACAGATATGGGTTAGGTTTAGGACTCTATAGGAATAAGAACAGCTTCTCCAGATTAAATCTGCCCTTCTAGTGAGATCAGGAAGAAAGGTTTTGCTGAAGATCTCTTCTTTGAAGGAATGACAGGGACCAGCCTTCTGAGTCCTCTCTTCTGTGGATTAAATTTCCAAGATTTAATACTACTCTAGTTTATTTGTCTGCTAAAGAACCATAAAGACCAGACATTTTAGAGAGGTAGTTTGGGATGTGGATTTTTAGCCTAATCCCCAAGGGATGGCACCGTGATGGCTTTCGGAGTTATGTGGCTGGATTTGTGCTGTTTTCATTTTTATTTCTAACCCTTCTATAAACCATATAGAACAGAGGCCCCCAACCTATGGTCTGCAGCCCGGGACCGGCTGGCCGGTGTGCGCACGTGTGGGCACGCATTTCCCCCCAGTCATGCTAGCACCCGCGGCCCTGTTTAAACATGTCCGCAGACGTGAACAGGAATGCTAGCATGGGGCAAGTGTCTGCAGCCCATTTGCGCATGCGCTGCTAGCCTGGGCAGTTTGTGCAGCCTGTTTGCACATGCAGGAACAGGGTACTAGATGCTGTGGAGGGTGCGTGGTCATTTGTGCATGCACACTGTGCCAGCACATGCTGCATGCACAAACAGGGTTGCTAGTGCCATGCCAGTGTGTGTGGCCCCAAGCATGCATGCACACACACAACAATTTTGAAGCTGCTCTCCTTCCCTTCGAGCCCAGAAAGGTTGGAGACCTCTGATGTAGAACTTAGGAGAATTTAGCTGCATGGAAACCTTAGCAAATAGGAATGTACCAGACTGGAAAGGCTGCATTGGATGCAAAGCTAGAACATTTAGTAAATAGTCATTAGTATCCATCTATAATGGGGCCTCCAGGTGAAAAGTGCCTTTCAAAATTGTCTTGAGACTTAGCACCAACTCACGTTAGAAGAAAGATACTTGTGAGCCACAGCTACAATAATTTCTAGTACATTTGTCAGGGAAGTGATATGTTAACTCTTAATAAGCAGCAGAGTCTGATAAATGTCCCATAGAACACGCAGCTTATGGAATCCTGAAATACAAAGACCCTGAAAAGATTCAAGTTTTCCCAGGCAAATAAGTAAATAATAATTTCCCCTTCTGTCACCAATAAAAGTGATGTCACCAGTAAGCACTGATGTTGATAACAATCATCATCAACATGTTGCTCAACTGTCAACATGAATCCTATTTCTGATTGCACAGCCAAATATTTTTCACTTCAGTTCCCATACTAGCTATTATTTAAACATTCCAGGAGCCTTGATAAGAAGATTTCTCAGCTAAGCCCTACGTGAAATGAAGCTGGCCATTCTCTTCTAAAGAAGGGAGCATTGTTTAATGGTGAAACAGAAGGTTACATACAGCCTTATATTCATTCTGTGATAGAATGATCAGATTCAACGCTGGAAGTTTTTAAGAAGAGACTGGACAGCCATTTGTCCGAAATGGTATAGGGCTGTGGTGGCGAACCTATGACACGCGTGCCACAGGTGGTATGCAGAGCCCTCTCTGTGGGCATGTGCACCGTTGCCCCAGTCCTAGCCTTCAGCTGGGTTTTATAAAACCTTTTTCCTTTAAGTGGGTTTTGGGTTGCAGTTTGGGCACTCGGTCTCTAAAAGGTTCGCCATCACTGGTATAGGGTTTCCTGCCTGAGCAGGGGGTTGGACTAGATGACCTCCAAGGTCTCTTCCAACTTTTTTTTTTTTTGATGATGATGATGATGCCAAAATCCAGCCCTAATGATTGTCTAAATTCGGTAGCTCTAGTCTTTGGCATCTCATGGTAAAGTTGACATTACTTCTTACTGGAGAAATAATGTCTACCAATGTAGGAAATACTGAGGAAGGCAAAATAATGGTCTGTAAACTGTATGGCTGTTTTATACATTTATATAAACAACTGCTAGCAGTTTCAGGCCAACAGATCTTGCCATATTTCAAGCGACATGTGTGTTGCCTGATATACTCTTTTTCTAGCACCAAACATTATCATTAAATGATCAGGAAATTTGGAGACCATTTTCCCTGTCTATGCTTTGTATGTGGGTCCCTATATGTGTGCACACATGCATGCTTTTGAGTCAGTCTTGATTACCTGGACAAGTCCCTGTAGTTTTCCTGGCAAGATTTTTCAAAAATGGTCAGCCACTGTCTTAATCTAAGACTGAGAGACAGTAACAGATCCAAAGTCATCCAGCTGGCTTCATGCCCAAGACGTGACTAGAGTTGTGCCTTAATCATTACACCAAAATGCCCCCCCCTTTTTAAGTATCACATTAATTCCAAAGTGCATTTATATAGCTCTTTTGCATATGTTAAGCCCTATTTCAAATCGATTTAAATAAACTGGGTTGCATGCCATGGTTTTTCTAATCTTTCCAAGCATGGCTGACCATTGGAGATGGAAATCTTAATGCAATGATCTGTTTTAGATTTTTTTTTTCTTTTAAAGACTAATAAACATCTTACCACTATTTTGATTTCTTTTTCACTAGTCTTAACATTCTTCTGATATTTCTTAACATTCTTCCAATATTTCTAAAATGCCAAAGATCCAGGTATTGGTAAAAGCAATCAGAAAGTTGTAGAAGTTCTGGCCTACAGTAACAATGACATTATGCATAGGGCTGCTGATTTATTCAAACTCAGATTCATCACAGCTGTTAGTCCCCTCATTGTTTTAATGTTGCTGTTTCCACCATTCATAACTGTCAAAAACCAATTCATTGAGAGTTGGACTTATTAGGCTCCAAACTGTACTGCACATATTCATTTTTTTTTGTCACTGTGCATGTGAATAGGCATACATCGTTCTTCCTAAACTTTAAATTGCTCTCGATTTGTTACACTAGGGAATATTTCTACCTAATTAGCTTGCTAACCCACCCTCAACAGATGCCGACTTCTTGCATCCTGCTTCAGTACTACACTCTATTAGTGGACAATTCTCCAGATAATTTGCACAACTCCAAGCTGAGATCCATAAATTAAAAGAATAGTAGGATTTATCACCAGAACAGAGAAAGAGGACTCCTGGATTCATATAGTGCAAGATCTAAGATTTCAGAGTTCAAAGAAGAACTAGCCCCAGCAAACAGACAGTTCTTTTTCCCTATCCGTGAACTAATGTAGAGATTCTGACTTCCTAGATTGCGTTAAGATTTGAGGCACTTTGCAATATTTCCCATCAGACTTCATTATTTGAACTGAGCAATGCACCAATAGAAGCAGGCTACTAAATTTTGAGTGCCATGTTAAGAAACTGAAGCTACATATAACTCTTTCTCTTTGAAGGCATCCTTATAAAACAGCTTCGCATAGAGTATTCGATAGGATGCAGAATCTGTATAGGAGGAATTGCCCAGCATGTAAATGGCCTTCATCTCTGTAAACAAAGTATGCAAAGTGAAAAAAGAATGAGTTTGCTCTTTCATACTCAGTAATTTCTGAAGTAATAACATGTATTTGTTAGTATTATATATCCCTGGTAATACATTGCATAGAATAACAACTAAAGTAGTGGGCTGGTGCATAGAGGTGTTTAACTGGAATTTAGATGTGCCTTTTAACAGTGAAAATATCATGATACATTGTGGAAAAATTATCAAAGGTGGCCTGTGAGTTGAAACAGTGCTAGATTACTGAGACAGGCCTTTTGTCCAAGAATGGCTATTCTAGCAATTAGTGAACTTAACTGAGAACTGCAAAACCTAGCAAAGCAAGAAGAGACAAAGAAATTCATAATCTCACGTCTCTATCCCAGAGTAGGTAGAATAGAATAGAATAGAATAGAATAGAATAGAATAGAATAGAATAGAATAGAACTGGAAGGAACCTTAGAGATCTTCCAGTCCAACCCCCTGCTCAAGCAGGAGAACCTATACCATCTCAGACAAGTGACTGTCTAGTTTCTTCTTAAAAATCTCCAATGATGAAGTGCCCACAATTTCTGAAGGCAAGGTGTTCCACTGGTTAATTGTTCTGAATGTTAGGCAGTTTCTTCTTAATTCCAATTTCATTATTTCATTATCCAGCTGATAAATGGAATGTTATACATTGGTAAAAACTACTACAGCATATAAAAGGTGAATACATTTTTTCCAGACAGGAACTATATTATAAAAATATTATTTTTACAAGTACAGATTACAATATTACAAGTACAGTCTAGGCGAGACCTGGCTCAAAAACAGTAACTGTGAGAGGGACCTTGGAGTCCTAGTGGATGATCACTTAACTATGAGCCAGCAGTGTGCAGCAGCAGCCAAAAAAGCTAATGCAATCTTGGGTTGTATTAAACAGAGGCATAGAATCAAAATCATGCGAAGTATTAGTACTGCTTTATAAAACCTTAGTAAGACCACACCTGGAATACTGCAACCAATTTTGGTCACCATACTCCTTAATTCCAGGTTGCTTGTCTCTTTGGTCAGTTTCTAACCATTGTTTCTTGTCTCGCCCTCTGGTGCTTTGGAAAATAGTTTGAGCCCCCCTTCTTGGTGGCAGCCCCTCAAATACTGGAATACTGCTATAATGTTATATGGTCTCTTTATAGGCTAATTCAGTGATGGTAAACCTATGGCATGTGTGCCAGAGGCGGCACTCAGAGCCCTCTCTGTGGGCACTTGTGCCATGCCCCGGAGATGGCAACTGTCCCTCTTCAACCAGCTGCCTGCTAACTCGCTGAGATACCATGTGGCCGGATGCATCCCGGCACGGCTGGTTTCCCTCCCCCCGTCCCATCCCTCACATGCTCTCCTTTTCTCAGGCAAGACCCACTGCATCGCCTCCTCAGCTGTCGGCCGGCCATCCAGCTCAGAGGTGGCTTCTTTGAACTGCTGGTGGCAGGCTGCAGCTCTCTGGCCTCTGTGTGCAGGGGCCGATAGTGTCAGGCAGCAGCCACCCCAGCGCTTGCCTTGCCCCATGGCAATGGCATCCCCACCCTGCCTCGCCTCACCCCTCACGACGAGCCTCCTGCCTACCGTCCCACCTGCCAGAGACCTCCTGGATTTCCCCCAACCCTACCCACCCCCCACAGGCATCTCACGCCATGAGCAACATTGGCCCACCCAATCTGCCATGACCACCACAGCCATGCCCACCCAGTAGGCCATGCCCACCTGGTACCCGGCAATAAATAAGTGGGGTTTAGGTTGCAGTTTGGGCACTCAGTCTCTAAAAGGTTCGCCATCACTGGGCTAATTGCACTGGAAATCATGCAGGCTTCTTTCTGAAATCAATTGAAGACTGCCTATTTCCCAAGACATTTACTATTATATCTAGATATGATTCCAAGCTTTTACTTTTCTGTTGCTTTTTTTCTAAGGAGATTAGATAGATAGATAGATAGATAGATAGATAGATAGATAGATAGATAGATAGATAGATAGATAGATAGATAGATAAGATAGGAGAAATGGAGAAGAAATGAATAATGAGCATTCTCATTAGCTCAGATTGGACTCAGAAGCGATCTGAAAATGAATTTTATCTATAGTGAGAAAAATTAGTTGGCTAAAATAATCATTTAACAAACAAAGCTTCCATCCTTTCAGATTCAATAGTTGGGGAAGAGTTTTCTAGAAGTCTTTTTTTCTTTTGAATCTTCCTAGGAGTATCATTAGTTGATGGGATAGGGAGGAGACTTGCCTCATCTCCAGGGGAAAACTATTCCATAATCTGGGGGCAAAGACTGTCTTCCTAGACCCTGCCAGTCAAAGTTCTTTAGCTGATGGGGTCTGCAACATATCTACACGGCCTGACCGGGTAGGGTGGGACAAAGCTGGTTTCATAGGTAGCCTGGCCTTATGCCATGTAGAGATTTGTAGGTGTTAACCAACACCTTGAATTGGACCCAGAAGCAAACTAACATCCAATGTAGTTTGAGGAGCAGAGGTATTACATGTGCCAGTATAGCATGCACGACCACACTTAGTAGTAGCTGAAGCTTCCGGATACTTTTCAGGAGTAGCCTCATGTAGAGCACGTTGCAGTAGTTCAATGGGAAAGGAAATGTCGGCAAGAAAACAACCAAGCTCAGAGAGTATCAAAGATCCCATAGAAATCTTTCAGGACACAAGTAGGAATCAATCCATTTCTAGGTGTAGTGAATGCATAGAGAGACAGTGCCATTACAATGAATGATGAATTAAGAGAGGAGGACTGAAGAAAATAGATATGTTGCTTCCTTTATTGATATTAAAATAGCATTACATGATTATATCTGAGTAGAGATTTGTCAACATTCATAAATGACACTATTGGAAAGGCCATTTGTCTAAATATTTTTGATAGGACAATGGAAATTTCTCAGTAATTTTAGAGGAACATAAAAAAGAAGAGTATTTTTCTGATAAATTTTAATGCATTTATCTCCCGGCACAATTGTCTTTGTGGAACAGTAAAAGTATTATCTTTGCTTGCTGGATTGCAGTGATGCTATTTTATACTATTGTTGTAACTTGTAAGCCAAATTTATTTTCACCGATAGACATGAAAGATAAAATGATATTTGGAATAGAGAAATATAGCATAGGACAATTTAGCAGAAAAGTTGACTACCTTAAAGAGTAGTAACAACTCTTCTTCACCAAAATCCCCTTAAGAATTTTTTTAGGTACAGGATTTTTTTTTTTAAAGAAAAATTCTGAATGGAAGAAAATACAGTTTAAACTAGCTTATCTGTTTAAAAATGTCAATAAGTATATTGAGAAGGTTCTGGAAGTCTCCTGATATTTTGACCATCTCATCAGGAATTTCAATGGCATTCTATTTTCTGGACAGCTTGGGGTTTTTCTCTGGATGTCAAGCAAAAAGGGATGCAATTCCACTCATCTGGAGAAGATTAGAATGCTCTAGGAAATATGAGACTAGAAAGCACAGCAACAAAATAATAGCTAAGTCATGTCTTCCATTTGTGGAATCCAGTCATCCCACAGGGTCTAGTAGACTGAACTCCCATTAGTTTTATGTGAGTGCACTCATCAAGAACAGATTAGTTTATACAAATATATTTAAAAGAAAAGAAAGTCCCAGCAGCCATTATTAATATAATAAATTTGAGACCCCCCCTTCCCCCCCTCTCTCTCTCTCTCACACGCACACTGATTAAAGATTATATGGTAGAGTAATAACCACACAGTGTATATTACAGTTGCCATTGAATTTTGTGTAAAATGGAATTCAAGTGCAAGCACAAATGGTCCTCTTCAGGGAAAATATCTGTGGCATTTAAGGAAAGCTAACATAATTTCAATAAAGTTAGGGAAATTTCACTGACATTTGGAGAATGGGAGCTGATGGTTTTTGCTTGAGGTAAAATTTCAGGGAAATTAGGGAATATCTGAAATTGAGTCTTTAGTGAAAATTGACTTCATCCCTGTATGTTGTGTGCGTCCACAGTACTCTCAAACTTCAACTGTTAATTATAACCCTAAATAAACATTTCCTAAACTTGGCTGAAGATGTTACCTAGCCTGGTAACAAAATGTTCGGAAGCCAACCCACAAGCTCAGAGAATGAACCTTCCCCCTCATCATATACCCCAGCTACAATATTCGCTATGATTGCAAAACGGCTATTCTCATTCTGAGAATTACAGAAAACCAAGTAATATTTAATAGGAGAAACAACTGATTCAAGGCCAGCAAAGACTAAAGATCACATTTAGCTCCATTCAATATGTTTTAAATAGTATAATTCCACTGAAAATATATATTAAAAAGGCATAACAACTTTCACATGTTGACTGTAACGCCAGGTTTATGCTTTCATCACTGTATATGCAAATAAAGTTTAGAGCTAAAGTGATCCTTATTGGCAGTCACAGCCTTTTTTTTTTCCTAGTCTTGAACTGTTAAGGTCTTTTAGTGTTGTACATCATAGTTTATGAAGAGTGGGATGTCTTTATTGAGGTTCCAGGTACTAAATTTGGAGAAATAGATTCAAAGCTGTCTTTTTCCAAAATCCAAGTGTTTTAGCAGTGAGTTTTAAAATCTATTGAAGAGTTAAAGATCTGGTTATGTTGATCCTTCTGAGTCATTCTTTGTTTGCTTGTCTTTGCCTTGTGCTATTTATATATTTCACATATTTACGCAGATTAATCTGTTTTGGACTGCGAGAAATTACTCTGGTTTCAAATATAGAAGTCCCCTAAAGATGGAGATCAATAAAGAAAACTTGCAAACACTAATACAATATGTCTGTAATAGGCAAAGTAACTTTCAATACATTGCCTTGTGGTAAAATTCCACACACAATTTTGTCTTTGGTTTTTGTTTTTTTTTGGGGGGGGGGGGTTTGGTGTGGATTTGTGTGCATTTGCCCAGATAAAACAGTTAGCCCTTAAAAATATGGAAAGTGAACAGAAATTACCCATTTAAAAAAGTATATAAAGAGAAAACTCTGAAACACGACCATAAGCCAAAAGGAATAACCTTAGCATTGATATCTGAATAAGAGTTAATTAATCACGGGGGAGGCTATAACATTTTATCTTTCACTTATACACAGCCAAATGGCAATGAGAAAAAATGTTTTTCTATCAGAAAAAGGTTCAATTTGCGCAGGGCTTCCTCCATCCTTTTTTTCTTATCTAGCGGAATAATCTAATTGGAACCAGAGCACAATATATCCTCTCAAATGAAACATGACTTTTTGTACTGTAAGTAGATTGATGGACGGATGGAGGACAGAAAAACAGCCCCATTAAATGTGATAGATACATTTAATGGGGCTATTTTGGGTTTCTGATCACCTTTGGTCAATGCACAAGTCAGAAGCGCCTGGCTGAGAATGTGGCTGAAGAGAATCTATACTGACGTGCTCCAGAAGTGAGGGAATTGTATAATCATGACAACTTTAATAGATTATTTACATTTTTGTAAGATTTGAAATGCCTCTTGAAATAAAGAAATAGGATAATCCCGCTCAAATCACTGTTGTACTTCATTTAAGCAGCCATTCAGTGCCAAGTACAAAACTAATTCATGCTATATCTATTGGCAAAATGCAGCCACGCTGCCATCTCAGGCTACAATTGTGGCAATACACAATGATTTTCATAATGTTATCTCTCTCTGGACTTATGCCAACTTTGTGCTTCATCATATATGGCTCCAGGAACATTTCATGATTTGTTAAATGACACACTGAACAACTCTATGAGTGCCCTTAATGCAGTTGGCTACTTTTATATGTCTGATGGTTTTTACAATAAATAAAGGGAAATCAGAATCAGACTTGAGATAGAGAATTTGCATAAATTCAGAAGTGGCCAGACATTTCACTGTCTACGACAGTGTTTCTCAACCTTGATAATTTTAAGGCATGTGGACTTCAACTCCCAGAATTCCACAGCCAGCATTGCTGGCTGTGGAATTCTGGGAGTTGAAGTCCACATGCCTTAAAATTGTCAAGGTTGAGAAACACTGGTCTACGACAAAGCACCAACTTTGGTTCCTTCCTTCTTTCCATTTCATGTACGAAATGTGTGTGGAATTATAGGTGAATATTCCTTCAACATTGACAATAGCAATTTTCTCCCACACTTTTGGGCAGTACACCAAACCCAATAGAGCACAACTCTATCCTCATATATTTCCTTTCTCTTTGCTCAGAATCAACTACCTAAGAAACCTTTTTCACATTTTCTAATAGTACAGTCGGATCTAATGTTATTCACAATGCTTATAATCAGTCTGGAATTTCATTTATGAACGTAATTGACAAAAGTGTACCAAAATTCACACACATGCAGACACTTATGATCTTAAGGAGTGCTTAAGATTTGTACAGCTTATATACTAAGACCTTATTGCTTTACATTTAATGAAGCACCTGTTCAGTTTTACAGGTCTTGACATCCCTTGCTTTCATTTTCAACATCAATTCATTTCTATCATTTCTGATATTGATTCTTTTCATTTTTGGCTTTTCTCCCCTATATGTATTCCAACTTTCTTAAAGTAACAGTAGGGCTGATTATGTTTAAAAGCATTCTCACTTGTCTTCTGTGTATTTTGATTATGAAACAGTTGAGAAAAAAGAAATGTTTTCTGAAATGCTGAGAAAACTTCTCTTTGTTCCCTGTTTTTGTTTCAGATTTCAGAAAAGCTTGAGACAGTCAGTTTGGGGTAATGGTGAAGGACCGGGCTAGAAACTGTGTGATGACCCAGGGCCCCGAACAGAGGCAAAGCAATTAGCTGGTCAGAACAATTGTCTTTTTAAGCACTGCCAACATTCACCCAACAGCCCCCACATATGGTGGCACAAGTTCAATAAAACAGTCAGGGAAGTTTACACGGTTCTTTAAAGTAAAACAGATAACAAGCAAATGTATAATCCTTTCAACTCCCAGCTTGCCTGTGAACTGCAAACTGCAAAACTGCAGACAACAAGGAGAAATCAGCAGGAAGCAAACTTGGTCCAAAATACAAAGTGTCCAGGTACAAGAGCACACTATCACAAGAGTTCACGTTTGTTCCCGGCAAACGCCCCATCCCACAGCATCTCCTTAAATCCTACTCCCCAGGTGTGCCTTGTGGAGTGAGTCATGATGCTCTCCTCCCAAGTGAGCCTGCCTCCGTTGTTCCTTCCTCCTCTCTGCTCTCCTTGCTCTGGGATCTGGTGGGGAGGGGCCTTGCTCCTCGCCTGAACTCTGCCTTCCCTGTTCCAAACTTGAAGAGTCCTGGCCTGCTTCAGCCTGCTCCTTCCCACAGTCCTCCGAAGTCACAGACACCCCCTCCTGGGCCTCAACAGGGAACTCCATGTCGTCCTCAGAGTCAGGCTTGGATGGAGGCATGACAAACTGGGAGATTGTGAGTTCTAGACTCACCATAGGCATAAGTCCAGCTGGGTTACCTCAGGCCAGCTACTCTCTCTCAACCCTGGGAAGCAGGCAATGGCAAACCATTCCTGACAAGAAAACTGCCAAGACTTGTCCAGTTAGTCACCATGAATCAAGATTAACTCAAAGACACACAAACATGAATCCAACATTTGGAGATTCCCTTCTGTACAATATGTCTAGAGATGAACCTGTTCCCCCAGAGCCCATGATCTGCATAGTTTGAGGAGCAGTCTTTTCAGAGCTTCACTCCATCGTTCCAGATCTGATATGGTTGGGTTCTGCACAAAGGAGGTTATGAATGTGACCTAAGGTATGACAGAGCATGATGGATGAGTTTGTACCTTTGGCATTTGGCTGAGGTTTAAGTGTCAGGGCTGAATGATGTCAGAAACAGTAATCACCCAGCCTAAAAAATACTATTAATAAGTTAACATTTCAGTCCAATAGCCACAGGTGCATGAGGTAATATTTCCACGCTTTTCAGTCACAATTTTTCTTAATGTGGCCTGTTGCAAGCAAAACCAGCATGATCTATAATGAGCATATTGGCTTTTGTGCTCTCTCCCCCTCAAGTTTTAGGCAATCTTTCTTTTTTTTTTTCTCCCTCTACGCCCTCACCCCTGATTTGCTTAGTGGCTCCAGAGCCTGAGGAAGGGGAGGATTAAATTGGAAAATATAAATAACAAATCAAAAATTAAAATTGATTGGATAAACAATTTCCCTTAGTCTGTTTCTTAATAAGTAATCGATTGGTTGATCAATATTCATTATTTCCCAGAACATACCAAACTGTTTATTGGACAAATGAATGGCTGAACTACAGTGACATGAAATCAAAAAAGAAAACCAATTTCTTTAATAACAGAGGTCTGGATATACCATCTCATTTTATGAGGTTGTCTCAGACTGACCAACCTAGTGTAATATTCCTTTTTTTAAAAAAAAAAAAATGAAAAACAGCAATTTAGGAAAGTAGAAGTAGCTATGAATCAAATCTCAAATTAATTTCCTAAAGAAAAATGTGCACAGAAGACTTTTATTTGAACATACATGCAGAAAGCATGCGTTCCTATGATTACTCCCTTAGGATATTTTATTGGCTTGCTTCGTTTCAAAGAGTATGGCATTATTTCCACTGTTATTCATTACTTGGCATATTCTCTAGATTTTCAGCTCAAATTCACAGTAGAGTAACAAAATATGCAAAGCACTTGCAAGCAAAGTCTCCAAGCATTGCAAACTGTATTTATCTAATAAGTTGTCATTCATCAGATTCAGCAGCATACATCAACTATATATAGAAAATGTACATTGGTTCACTCCCATTTTTTTCCTCTAGATGTCGGGCCTGAAAACCAGTTTCAGTATTGTAGCAGCAATGTTCATACTACTGCTACTAATTATTTATAAAACATGTTTCTAACATTCACGAACCATCTTGATTACAATACTGATGGGACAAAATTCTCAGCATAGGCCCAAATATCAACTTTCAAATCATAGAATTAGAGATTGCATAAGCATGCAGATCAGACCAGAAATAGGAGAATGTTATATTACTAGGCACAATTCCAACATCCAATAAGTCAGACTTTTTAAAAAGGAAAAAAAAATCCTGAAATTTCCAGACTGATCACTGCAACGTCGTACACCCATCTCATATAATTTGGATTTTTTTATTGCTAAGAAGCTTGAAGATACTACAGGGACATGCATGGAATGGTGTGGACTACGTGAGTGTGCTAAAGCTTCACTTCTCATCTTTAGTCTTGAAGATTAAAAATATCTAATAAGCCAACTGTAGAAAAGAACTGTATTGCTTCTCTGCTTTATCAAAAGGAATATATTGGCTCAATTATTGATGTCTATTCCAGTGTCAGTCTTGACCCTACTTGATTTATGTATGGTCCATGGGGCAAATTCCCATTCTCAAACCCTTCTCCAAGTATCTTCTATTGAACTTTGTAATTACTGTGTTTCCCCAAAAGTAAGACCTACCCTGAAAATAAGCCCTAGCTTGATTTTTGGGGGCGGGCCTAATATAAACCCTATCCCCCTAGTTTTGGGGCAATGCACACACCTAAAAATCAAGCTAGGGCGGTGTAGGGGTGTGTGGAGCTGGCCCATGCACCTGCGTCCACTTATCTTGCAGCCAGGCCCACTTCTTCTGCAGCGTTCCCAGGCCTGCATTTCACAGTCAGAGGCCTTTCCAGAAGGCCACTGCAGCCAGAACCAAGCTATGGATTCAATCCGTAGCTTGGATCTCGGCTGCAGAGGTCTTCCAGAAAGGCCTCTGACTGCAAAATGCAGGCCGGAGCTCCATTCTCAGATGCAGAATGAAGCTGTTCCTTTGGCCGCAGAAGAAGTGGGCTGGCTGGGCGGGGCTGTCAGTGCTGCTGCCGTGAGGTGAGTGGAAAAGACACCCACCAAAAATAAGACTTGCTGCCTCTTTTGGAAGCCAAGAAAATAATAAGTCCAGCTCTTATTTTCAGGGAAACACGGTACAAAGTTTTTGCAATGTAACTTTGTTTTTACTTGCAAACAATGTATATGTTATTTGTTACTTGACTAATTAAATATACTGGTAGTCCTCGACTTAACACTGTTCATTTAGTAATGGTTCAAACTTATAATGGTGCAGGAAAAAATGAGTTATGACCCATCCTCAAAGTTACGACTGTTGCACTATTCCCACAATCATACAATCATGATTTAGGCCTTTGGCAACCAGGTCACATTTACAACAGTTGCAACATCCTTTAGTCACATGATTACATTTTGCAACCTATCATCTGGCTTCCAACAACCAAAATCAATGAGGGAAGCCAGATTTGCTTAATGACCATATGACTGTGTTGATTCGCTTAACGACTGCAGGAAAAATGCTCATAAAAATTGGTTCTGGTCACATGGTGACTTGCTTAACAACCACCTCATTTAGCAACTGAAATATCAATCCCAGTTGTGGTTGTAAATTGAGGACTATCCATAGATATGCAGTAACAAGTCAAAATGTTATTTAACCTAATGATTTAAAAGTGGTGGAGAAGGGAAACTATTTAAAATATGGTTTCATTCTGTTAAACCGGGTGCCAGGTCTCCAATAGAAAATTATTCTTTTTCTTTCTGTCCTGTACATGCATTTGTAACCATTGTTTTGATATATTGCTTGTGCAGGCTTTTTCCTTAGACCTTGCTTTAATCCCTTGCTTTCACTAACTCCTAATAAAAGTTCCTTTTGAGACAATGCCTGTTTCAAGAGTTCTGCTTTCTTGGGAGATCTAGTTGAAGCAGATCCTTACACCGGGTTGATGTAAATTAGCCAAGTTCAGGATTGCATTGAGTATCAATGCTTTGCTAAGGCTTGTGATTTGGGAACCACAATAAGCCTCTGCCCTCCACAAGAATTATTTTAAGGTATTTTTGAAATCTAACAAATCAAGGCATTCCTATCAGTGGGGGAAATCATTTTATTTGTTGTCCACAGGGGGGGAAATGGTTCAAATAATCTAAAAAGAAATAAAAAGCACTAATTTGTAAAAGGTTAAGAGAATATTTCAGCCATTCCCAAATGCACCATAGTGGTCAAAGGAATAAATAGGAAAGAATCTTAGCACACGCATCAAAAGAGAGATCCCAAACCAAGTTGTTTGCCTGGCTAACATTCAAGCCACAAAGAAAATACATTTAAATAAGAAGGCAGGAATGAATGAATAGTTGACTAAAAATGGGGGGGGAGGGAGAAGTCACAGTAAACATTCCTGTACTGGTTATGTATCCAATGAGCAGAAAGTTCTTTGGTCATGCACTAATCATGAAATATTTTATCAGTATATCTTGGACTAACGTGTAGATTAAAACTTAGCTATTACACTAATTTTGTACTATGCATTTTGGGCAGACTCTGAACCATGCAAAATGCATAATTATTATCTGGAATAAACAACGAAGAAAGTACAAAAGTAAAACCCCATCAAGATGAGCTTGATTCCTGCATCTGGTAACTTCAAGGACACATCTACTTATTTTTTTGCACAGCAATACAGAAATTGTTTGCCCCCAAGTGTCTGCTTTTGAGATACTTTTTCAACAAATGGCCAATCTAGATTTCTGGTATTTTCACACCACAATAACCAGATCTGACTGTACTTAGTGTCTGAGATAGGCCAAGATTGGCCAGCAGCCACTTGGTTCAGTAAAAGTTCATTTCATAGAATCATGGGGTTGGAATGAACATTGCAGTTCCCATCTTAGAAGCTTTATGAAGCCTTATTCTTGCTACCAATGTAGCAATGGTATTTTTCTCCAGTTTGGGAATCCTATTTTTAAGGGGCTGGGGAAAAAAAAATCAGGTTCAAAAGCGCTCCCTGCTCATTTCTGCTCAGTCCCCAATAGATTTCCTATAGTAGTAGTAGTAGTAGTAGTAGTAATAGTAGTAGTAGTAGTAGTAGTAATAATAATAATAACTCGATAGGTAGACAAAATGCCAAATGCAGTCTGAACATCTGGCTGACTGTGTGATGATCCAAAATAATAATAATAACAACTCACTACTGGAGAGACCAAACTGGCCTACAAGAAAGACCAAATGAAGAACAGAATAGAGGCATGGGAAGACAAAGCACTACATGGCCAATACATTAAAAAAAAAAAAAATAGCTGGGAAAGCAGATAATAATAAGACCTGGCAATGGCTAAGAGCAGGAAAATTGAAGAAAGAGACCGAGGGACTAATTCTGGCTGCACAAGACCAAGCCTTAAGGACAAATGCATACAAAGTCAAAATTGAGAAGACAGCAACAGACAGTAAGTGCTGCCTGTGCAAAGAAGCTGAAGAAACAGTGGACCACTTGGTAAGCTGTTGCAAGAAGATTGCACAGACTGATTACAAGCAGAGGCATGACAAAGTAGCAACAATGGTGCATTGGAAGACCTGCAAAAAATATCATTTGCCTGTAAGCAAAAACTGGTGGGATCATAAAATAGAGAAAGTCATAGAAAATGATAAAATTAAACTGCTCTGGGACTTCAGAATTCAAACAGACAAGCACCTGCAACATAACACCCCAGACTTAACAATTGTCGATAAGAAAGACAAAAAAGTCTGGATAGTGGACGTGGCAGTGCCTGGAGACAGCAGAATAGAAGAGAAAGAACTGGAGAAGATAACAAAATACAAAGACCTACAAATAGAAATAGAAAGACTGTGGCAAAAGCAAGCAAGGGTAGTACCAATAGTAATAGGCTCCTTGGGTGCAATCCCAAAACAACTGGAGCACCACTTGAACACCATTGGCATTGACAAATTCGCTATTAGTCAATTGAAAAAGGCAGCCTTACTAGGAACTGCTTCCATCCTGCGACGATATCTGTAATACCATCAAACATCCACATCTGCCTATCCCAGGTCCTGGGTAAGGACTCGATAGGTAGAGAAAATGCCAAATCCAGTCTGAACATCTGGCTGACTGTGCGATGATCCATAATAATAATAATAATAATAATAATAATAATAGTAGTAGTAGTAGTAGTAGTAGTAGTAGTAGTAGTAAAGTTGGAAGGGACCTTGGAGGTCATCTAGTCCAACCCCCTTTGAGAGTCCTTTTCAGGGTTAAGGCAGATGGTTAAACCATCTCCTCTGATTCATAACTTTGGATAGAAAGATAAGCAGCATATAAATATAGTAAATACATAAATCTGTCTCTGGGAATTTAGGAGTTTTGCATTTTGGAAAAGAAGGGATGTAAACAAAATATCTTACATCCATTTTGGCCCAAATGAGACACAAAAATGTGTGGGCAGAGGCTGAATTATCAAAGGAATTGGGAATGAATGTAGTCTTAGTCAAAATAACCAGTTGAAAGATTACTGGAAATTCTATGAAATAATTTGAGCAAGCATTTGCTCTGGTTAACACGCCATATCATTTGAAAAACCCTGTGCCGATTTTTATGAAATTGAGCCTAATTTTCTCCTCTCATATTTAGAAATGCCTGCAAATTTCATCTTGTTCTAAGAATAAGGAGAAAAAAACCCAGATAATAAACAAATATCTCTTTGAACGTCCTTGCTTTGATTCTTAGGAAATTTAGGAAATTTTGTCCATTACTATTTATTCAAAATTTCTTACAACTATTGTTTAATTTTAATACAAAACAAATACATGAGATACAACCTTAGGCATTTATATTTTCAATGCTAAGTAATAGATGCATAGGATTCTGGAAGGCAATTTCCAAATAATATTTCAGAATTAGGAAATGAGTCAAGACAAGAAAAAGGTTAAGGAAATGATTGGTCCATTAGTGAGAGAAAGTGGCAAGAAGGTGACAAGCAACAGGGAGAAATCAGAAATACTTAACTCGTTTTTTGCATCCATCTTTACACAAAAGGACAAAACAGTCCAACCTATCAAAAACAGTACTGTAAAAAACAGATTAGAAACACAAGTTAAGCTAGGCAAGAAAATGGTAAGTGAGCACCTGTCTACCCTAGATGAATTCAAATAACCAGGACCAGGGTGCATCTCTTAAAGAGAGAGCAAATAATACCCCAATATTTGGTCATTCTTATATATCAATAGCATAGAAATGCAACAATGAGGTGGGAAGGATCGTTTTTCTTCCCATTCAAAATAAATCAATATACGCAAATATTTGTTATGTTTAATAACAAAGCACAACATGGCCGCACAGTCCCACAAATCGTAATCATTTCACTATCTATTGGTAACATGCCCAATTGCACAGGTTGCTGGGACAGATGATGATGAGAACCACAATAGGAAAGTAATGTGGAATGACATCATAGAAGGTTCTAGAGATTCCAGGCACACTCATATCCCTGGATTGCTTGTCACTGCTCTGACATTGGATTAAAAGCTAAGGCGGTGTTTGCTCAAAAGTAAGCTTCACTTCCTTCCTGGGAGAAATTCGTTTTCAACCTAAGCATCTACATCTTCCCCCCCCCCCCCCAAGAGACCTAAGCAATCATTCTTTTTCCTGGCTCTGTTACTGAAGAAACCTTTGCTTCGTACAGACAGAACAGAAGATGGTGCTACTGAGCAGCTGGGAGAAACAGCCCTTCTTTTTCCTTGCGTTTTTTGCATCCTGATAATCTTATCCAGAAGGTCATCTAATTACATTGTCAAGTAGGGTTCATCTGCTACCAACATGTTCCTTTCTCTTTCTGAGATAAACCAAGTTCAAAGCAAGGTTTTATGATTCAGCCATTCGATTGGTCCCAAGTTACTAAAGGAAATGCATTAGGCAGAAAGGGCACCACAATTATCTTCTCTGCTAAAGACACTTGGACTGTGACAATCTGTCTCAAGACTAGTGAAAAAAATCACATAGAACTGCTGCCCCCTGTTATTGTTCGAAAAGGGGATATATCTGCTGACTTTGCAAAATGTGATCAATAGCGGGAGGAAAGGGACCTATAAATTACACAATTGAAAGACCGTTCTATTAGCACTCTGAAGACTTTGCAATATTTGCCACAGTTATATTTTTTTCAATAACAATACAACTATTACTTGTTTTTCAATAATAATGCATTTATTATTATTCTTATAGCCTGAAAGATTAAGTCTAGCTATCTTTGTAATTCCCATTTCAAGACTTCTATTGAACAGAATGATATTTTTATTGTGATTCACTCAGGAAATCAAATATATTCTGCCTATAGTTTCAGTTAAAGTTCTATGTCCTTAACATTGGATATTTTATGAAATCATTAACTATTGTCATCTTACAATTCTGATACTATCAGAAAATGGAGAGAAGTACATAAATGGAGTTGTAAAAGGAAAAAGAGATGACAGTTACTAGGAGCAACATCTGTGCACTCTCATCCTACCTTACACTAATTTTCCAACAATTGCTCCATTCATTACACAGCATTGTTACTCACAGTGGCACAACCCTGATTTCCATACATTTAGGAACTGAAGCAAAGAGAGAATAAATGAGGCCTAATCAATACCACTTTTCATTTTCTTTCTAATGCACTGCCTTTCTCTTTCTTTTTCTCCTGTGCCCAAGTCCAAGAACGATCCTGATGCTACACTCATAAAATGTAATTCTTCTGCAGAAATACAGACAATAATGCTTTCCATATTCAGGCATATTGCATATTCTAATGGCATTTGGCTAAATTGAGTATGGATTTAACATCAAAGGCTTCATGAATTTTTCAAATGTGATATTAAAGTCAATATTTCAAGTGAAAGATATTTCAATTTAGTTGCATACACAACAATAAAAAAAACCCTTCTCTATAAGGCAGAGTTACTAGTGACTGTGGCAGTATTAAGTTCATTCAGGAAATTACTAGTTTATAAGAAAATCAAACACAAGGTTGCAAAATTGCAATGAAGCTGAATAAATTAGACTAACCAATATGCACCAATATGCTGTGCTTCTATCTCTCGCAGTCTGGAACAGAACGTGCCACTGGGTATTTCATGACTTCAAGCTGAGCATGAGTCTCATTCTTGAGTTCTTTGTTTGTTTGTAACTTGGCTGACTAGCACTAACACTTGCATTCCAACTTAGTAAATCTAAAATTATTTTCACCTCGCCTCATGGGCACCCTCAACCCCAAGCCCCAATAGCTATCCGCTGCTTAAAGCAAATGGTATAACATTTATTCATCGAAGTGCCAAAGTGGTGGACAGATGGCAACAAGTACAGAAACAGTAAAGTAACACAGTTGGAAGGGACCATGGAGATCATCTACTCCAACCCCTTGAGCTCTCAGAAGATCTATACTATTTCGGATAAATGGCTGTCCAGTCTCTTCTTAAAACTCACAAATACTGAAGGCAGTGTGTTCCACTGGTTAATTGTTCTCACTGTTAGGAATTTTCTCCTTAGTTCTAGGGTAGCTTCTCTCCTTTGTTAGTTTCCATCTATTGTTTCTTGTCTTGCCCACAGGTGTTTTGGTAAATAAGTTGGCCCCCCTCTTCCTTGTTGTTATGTCCTGGGCCGGCAGGCACAGGCTGCAGCAATTGGCCCGGGCAGACCATGTGGATGCCCGGGAACAAGAAAGGCTGCTTCCAGCCTTTGCATTGATTGGCCAGCAAGGTATTGTGCTGCCTGGGACAAGAAAGGCTGCTTCCAGCCTTTGCAATGATTGGCCAGCAAGGTATTGTGCAGGAGGGCTATTAAAGGGGGCCGCACCATTTTAAAATCTGTTCTGTTGGTGTTGTAATAAAGGAGACTGTTGGAACTCGTTGCTTTGTCTCAATGCCTCTTTTCCTGAAACAGAATATTGGCGACGAGGATGGGATGTCTGCAAGGCAAACAGATTAAGAAGCCAAGCTACCTCACCACAGGGGGGCTTGCAGCTTGGAGAAGTGTGGCTCCTGGAGATTGCCTTAGCCTGCCAGCAATGAGACGCTGGAGGTAAGCCAAAAAGGGGGGGGCTTCTCAATCCTTGCAGCAAGAGGCGTGGACGAAGTTCCTGGGCTGAAACGATGGCAAAGATAGGCCGGCTTTCAGAATTTGACACAGCTCACCCAGAACACTGGAGCTCATATGTGGCCCGGGTGGAGAACTACCTCCGGGTGAATCAAATTCGTGAAGATGACCTCAAAGCTGCCACGCTGCTGTGTGTGGGGGGGCAAGAGACCTTCGAGATTGCGGAGAATCTGGTTGCCCCAGCACCACTGGAATCAATCACCTACACAGAATTGAAGAGGATGCTTCGAGAGCATTTTGAACCCAAGCTCTCAGTGATTGCCTGGCGACACGCGTTCGAGCAGAGGGACCAGAGGCCTGTTGAGTCTGCAGCAGAGTTTGTTGCGGCCTTGTGACAAGCAGCTAGGCCCTGCGAATTCAAAGACTTGGAGGAGAGACTGAGGGATCGGCTGGTCTGTGGCCTGCGAAGCCAGGAGTTGCAGCAGAAGCTCTTCGTGAAGGAAGGCCTCACATTCCAAGATGCCCTGAGGGAAGTTTCAGCCGAAGAAGCAGCAGGTGGAGCTGTGAAGGCCTTGCGGCTCTCCAAGCTCCCTCAAGTTCCAGCCACCGTCCATCAAGAAGTTGCTCAAGAAGAATCCGAACAGGATCCAGAATGGGAAGTGGACCAGCTGCATCAGACTCCAGGGAGAAGGCCTCACGGAGGGAAGGCCCAGCCAGCATCATCCCCTCGGTGCATCGGGTGTGGAGGCCACCATCGCCACGCAGACTGCTGTTTCCTCTCAGCCATCTGCAGGGCCTGTAGGAGGCAAGGCCACATTGCCTCCGTCTGTTTGGGTCGCCAGAAGGAACGTTACCCAGAAGAATTGCCTCAGGGTCCCCAGCCAGAACAGGGTGGGCTTCTGCGCGTCACGTAGGAGCGTTTTTAGAACGGGGGTCCACAGGCCACTTAGAAAGAAGCTTCACATCAACGTGAAGTTGCAAGGGGTCCCCTTGTCGATGGAGCTGGACACTGGGTCTGCTCTATCAATCATCTCCCTAGACACCTTCAACAAGGTCTGCAGCAGAAGCGGCCTACGGGTGAAACTCAGGCTGTCAAACCTCATCCTCACAAATTTCCAAAATTCCAGAGTCAATGTGAGGGGGGAGGCCACACTCAAGGTGCAGCATAGGAATTTTGAGGGGCTACTGGATGTAGTTGTGGTTGGGGGAGACTGTACGAGTCTCATTGGACTCGACTGGTTTGAGGCCCTGGGAATTCAGGTGACTGGAATACACAGCGTGCAAACAACAGGCCTGGCTGGGGTCTGCAAGGAGTTTGCAGATGTGTTTAGTCCAGAACTTGGCTCCTACAAAGGCCCTCCTATTTCTCTGAGGCTAGACCCAGCCATAGCCCCCATTAGAATCAAGCCACGCAGGGTGCCCTTTGCCTTAAAGGGAAAAATAGATGCAGAGCTGGATAAACTGATTCAGAAGGGTATCTTAGAGCCTGTGGACAGTAGTCCATGGGCAATGGCCATAGTTACGCCACTGAAGGCCAATGGTGAAGTCTGAATCTGTGCGGACTACAAGTGCACGCTTAACAAAGCGCTGCAGCAGCATTCATATCCAGTACCAGTGGTCAGTCACATTCTAGCCTCCCTCAAGGAGGAGGCAGATCTTTGCTAAGCTTGACCTGGCTCAGGCCTATCAACAATTGCCAGTTGATGAGGAAACGGCCGAGGCCCAAACTATAGTGATTCACAGGGGGGCATTCAAGGTAAGAAGATTGCAGTTTGGGGTAAACGTGGCCCCTGGCATCTTCCAGAGTGTAATGGAGCGAACACTCCGAAATATCCCTGGTGTTTGCCCGTACTTTGACAATGTCCTCATCACTGGGGACTCAGCTGACAATTTAGCCAAAAGGCTGAGAGCTGTTTTGCAACGTTTCCGCCAAGCGGGGCTGAAGCATAAGCAAAACAAGTGCAAGATCGGGGTTACCTCCACGGAGTTTCTAGGATTCCGCATTGATGCTCAGGGCATACACCCTGTGGAATCCAAGCTGCAAGCAATTCAGCAGGCCCCAAGTCCCAAATCCAAGGGTGAACTTCAGGCCTTTCTGGGACTGCTAAATTTTTACCACTCATTCCTTCCTCACAAGGCTGCAGTGGCTGAGCCGTTACACCAGCTCTTGGACAAACAGCCCCCATGGCAGTGGACACAAGCACATGAAAAGAGCTTCAAAGAAGTCAAGTCCTTGCTCTCTTCAAATGCGGTCCTCGCGCACTTCAATGAGAACTTGCCAGTGTGCATCGCCTGTGATGCGTCCCCTTATGGGATTGGGGCTGTGTTAAGTCACTTGAAGGCTGATGGAACACAAGTCCCAATAGCATACTACTCGAGAACCCTATCATCAGCTGAACGCAATTATGCACAGATAGATAGGGAAGCCTTAGCCATAGTAGCTGGCATAAAGAAGTTCCATGACTTTGTATATGGCCACCACTTCACGGTCTTTAAAGACCATAAGCCACTGCTGGGGTTGTTCACAATGAACAAACAAACCCTACACATAATATCCCCCCGAATACTGAGGTGGTCTATCTTCCTGTCTGCATATGACCATACACTGGTTCACAAGCCAGGCAAAGAAATGGGTCATGCAGATGGTCTCAGCAGGTTGCCATTACAGCAGATAGAGGCAGATCCAGCACCTGCCAATCGCATCCTATCTATTCAGGACTTGCCCAAATCTCCCCTCAGTGCTAGGGATGTGGCTGCAGAAACAGCCACCGATCACATGCTAACACGCGTGTGACTTGGGCGTTGTCTGGATGGCCTGACACATGTCCAGGCTCAGAATTCCAGAGCTTCTGGCAGAGGAAGCATGAGATTTCCACCTTCAAGGGGTGTGTCCTATGGGGTAGCCGGGTAGTAATCCCGACCTCATTGAGGACTAGAGTCCTGAAGTCTCTGCATGAGGGACATCTGGGAATACTCCAGATGAAGGCGTTAGCACGCAGCCATCTTTGGTGGCCTGGGCTCGACAAAGATGTCGAGGCCCAGGTCCACGGGTGCACTGTCTGTCAACAGTCAAGACCGGAGATGCCCCAGGCCCCAGTTCATAGGTGGGAAGAGACTCATACCCCATGGTCGACAGTCCATATTGACTACGCTGGGCCCTTTCAGGGGCAATTCTTCTTAATTCTCGTGGACAGCCATTCCAAGTGGCTAGAGATCATGCCTGTCTCCTCCACTACCACTGCTAGGACCATCCAGGTGCTGAGAGGGATCTTTGCCACACATGGACTTCCCGATGTCCTTGTCTCCGACAACAGGCCCCAATTCACGTCGTTTGAGTTCAAGGCATTCCTCCAGGCAAACATGATCCGGCATGCCACATCGGCATCATTCCATCCAGCTTCCAATGGCCAGGCTGAACGAATGGTGCGCACAACCAAGAATGCCTTAAAGAGATCACTCACGGGACCTGGCATCACAGGCTAGCAGACTTTCTTCTGTGCCACCGCACCACACCTTGCACAGCTACTGGAAAGACTTCAGCTGAACTCTGCTGGGGTCGCCGCCTCATCATGAAACTGGACAGATTGCACCCAGACCAGGTGGCTTCACAGGTGTCACAGCTGTGGGCACCTAGGAGACTACAAGTGGGAGATCCGGTCTGGGCAAGGAACTATGGACCAGGACATATCTGGGTCACAGCAGTGGTATGCAAGTTTTCTGGGCCACTGTCATATGAAGTGGCCTTGGACGATGGTCGTGTGATCCGACATCACATTGACCAACTGCGCTGGAGACTTCCCAGCAACTCTTCCACTCCTAGCTCTGCTCTGGGGGGGGGGAGGACCACCCCCAGGCTTCAGCTACTGCTTCAAACAGGGAGTCCACAGAAAGGGGGTTCGCCATGGAGGCAGCTCCGGCCTTCGGCATTCAGGCCACTCCAGCTGCTGGTCTAGGGCTCAAGGGACAGTGTTCCCAAGAGGAGTCCAGTGGGGACTTGGGGAATTCCACTCCACCACTGGACTTGGGGAATTCTACCCCCCCCCAAGGAACTCTGGCTTGGATTTAGCAGATCCAGCCAGTCAGCAGCTGGATGGGTCCCTGGGTCTTTGGGGCAACAAAGTCCTGGTCTGCCTAGCCGAGCAGGTGAGCTGGCAGGCCAGGCACACACACCGGCCATGAGAAGATCAGGGCAGGCCAGAGGTCCTCCCAAATACTTACAAGACTATGTACGGTCCTTGTCAGTTCATGGGCAGTCTGGGTTAAGTAATGCAGCTCAAGGGGAGTGGGGAGCATAGCGATAGCAAGACTGTAGTGTTGTGTATATATAGATGCAACGTACGCAATGTAATGGAGTGTTGGAGTATTTAAAATAATAAGTGTGCCTTATTATTTTAGCCAAGGGGGGAGGGCTGTTATGTCCTGGGCCGGCAGGCACAGGCTGCAGTGATTGGCCCGGGCAGACCATGTGGATGCCCGGGACAAGAAAGGCTGCTTTCAGCCTTTGCAATGATTGGCCAGCTGCTTCTTGGGACAAGAAAGGCTGCTTCCAACTTTTGCAATGATTGGCCAGCAAGGTATTGTACAGGAGGGCTATAAAAGGGGGCCGCACCATTTTAAAATCTGTTCTGTTGGTGTTGTAATAAAGGAGACTGTTGGAACTCGTTGCTTTGTCTCAATGCCTCTTTTCCTGAAACAGAACACTTGTGGTACAATTTTCATCTCTCACAAAATTTTGGTTTCTGCCTCTGGCATTTGGGGTGGGGGGATTGTTGTGCCATTTCTTGGCCTTAGGACCATCCTTAAGCATCTGAAATAATCAGATTGGGAGATCTTACTTGGATACCTAAAAAAATTGAGGTGCAAACTCAATTGAGGGGTACCTGGAGCTAGCCAAGAAGATGCAAAATGATGAAACATATTGTTACATGACACAGTAAGGGTTATCTTTCCATACTCAGTTGTTATATTGCAAGAAGACAGTAAGGAACAGATTTGTGTCATTACATTGTGACACACAGTCCACCACTTGTCCACTCCAGATGCCCATGACCAATCACTATAGTTTTTGCATGCATATTATGAGTTTGGGATTTGATTATCATATTTGGTAGCTTACTATTTTCTTTGTCCACTGCTCGATCCTTTTCTAGCATGAATCATCTGGAAAAGCAAATGAACAAAAAAGATCAATTGAAAAGAATGGCTAAGATCCAGCTTCATACCAAAAAGATGGTAAGACCCTTTTTGTAAGGAAAAGTTAAATATTTCCTTCTTAACAGTATTTTACTGGCATCTTACTGCACTTTTATTTCATTCTCATTGTAATGAGAATTTGCAGGATTTTGCAGTTTTTAAAGAAAATAATTGGTCACCATTCATATTTTCCCTCAATTTTGTGTTGTGGTCTTCAGGTTAAAAAAAATGCATGGATGGTGGTGGTGGGGGGGAATCATTGCAAAAATGCACAAGGATTTTTCAAAAATGTGTTAAATTATTGAAAGCCCTTGCAAAAAATGAATGCATATATATGGCTATTAAGAAAATGGGCAATAATTAAGTTCTTTTAAAAAAAAGATGTGATGGGAAAAAGGGATTCAACAACTTTAGGAAAGAGAAATTGAAAGAAACTGGAAATGACCATAAAAATCATTGGCCATCTTACTTGGATATTGTTGAGCTGAAAAGAGTAATCACATTATTTAGCACCCAGTTACTATATATTAAACAAAGCACAGACTTCTATTCTTTACAAAAGAAAAAAAAGACATAAATAAACTGTCAAGTAGATTCTCAGTATCCTCTTACTTAAGTCTCTTTTCATTCATGATCAAAGAATATACTTATCAAGGGTGAGAATTTCCAAGAATGAATATACAGAACTGCACCACTGAAAATATACACTGATGGAAGCCACATTTTCATTGCAGACTTATTTCCTTCCTGGAAAAAAAAAACAGTTCATTACATCAGCACGGCATGCCTATCAGTACAGTGTTATATTATGATATCTTGACATATCACTCAAAAACACATGCACTCATATCACTTAATGCTGCAAAATGGAACATCTGATTGTAGCCCATGAAAAAACAACAGCCTCTACAGTCCCGGAAATGCTAGGCTATCAGAGCATCCAATACATCCTTTTTAGTTGAATACAGGAAAAATGTTGATTACGCCTTTTCCAGGATTTAATACACTACGTCTGCTGTTTAACAAGTCAGGGACTTGAACACCAGCAATGTTCTATGGGTTTTTTTTTTGTCTATCAATATTGATCCAAGTGCATCATAAATCAAGGGATTCATGAAGCCCCTTGTCTTCTGTTATGAATAGGACTATTTCTTCCCTATCATCTTTAAATGTGGTCTGATCATGGCCATTTCGAGTCATCCTCAAAATTATATGGTAGTGGAGATATATATATATATATATATATATATATATATATATATATATATATATATATATATGTGTGTATATACACATACCATTTTTAACACTGATTTGATAAAATCACAACATTCAGATGCAACCTCAAAACGTTGGGAATATATAGAGAAGGAATTCACTGGTACCAAGTAGCTGCATTCCAGGATCCCTATCTTGCTCTCATAATCCTCTACTTCATTTCTGATAGTGGGAATGCCTGCAGAAGGCTCTGCATTAAAGATCTTAATGAACATGGACACGAGGGTTTCTTCAGACCTCTTGATCCTAAACTGCAGAATTGTCTAAAGGTCAAAATCAGAATCATGGATAGAATTTGAAAAAGATGGAAGCCATCAGTGGAGAAAGAACATGGAAGGAGGTAGTGGGTGGAGGAGGAACCAAAATAGCTGCTTTCAGCCCCATTCTTGGCATATGAAAGCCAGTTTGTTCTAGTGGTTAGGGCACCAGACTAGGAAACAGGAGAGTCCATCCTACCTTAGTCCTGAAAGACAACTGGGAGATTTTAATCACTCTCTCAAACTAACCCAACCCACAGGGTTTTTGGGGGGAAAATAGGAGGTGGAAGGTATTGGTGGATATATTTGCCACCTTGAGTTATTTGTAAAAATAGTAAAGGTACAATACAAATTAAATGAATAAATACTTAATTCTGAAGTGAAGTAGATAAGTGTGTATCACTTTCATTGGTAGAATGCTGTGTGTGATTCTATTGGGTGAGGACCCAAGAAACCACATCTGAACATATCTGAAATAGCTGCCAGAAATGGAGAGAGGGGAGAGATAGACAATGAGAGAAAGATTTCTGCCAATCAAAGGCAAAACAACAGAAAGGAAGGTGAATTGAAGCAAAAGTCCCTCTAATTAGCAAGGAGGCAGATTGTTTTAGGCAGGATTAACATCTAAATATGATTTTGGAAAATAATACCTATCAGTCCACTAATAAAAACAAATACTGGGGTTCTCATTAATTAAAGAAGAAAAAACAACTGTCACCTATGTGGCCAAAATGAAATGACTGTTTTGCAGCCCTGAATGTCAAGTAGCCCTGTTTAGCAAAAAAAGTTTTGCTTATTTAATAAGATCTGTGTTGAACAACATCTTGTGATTCTCTTCATCTTCTTCATTTTTGACTCCCTTGAGACTTTTGAATTAATGTATGAAAATGCTTACATTTTGCAGCCCTCAAACTAATGAAATAGTCCTCCTGTGGCACTCCTGACAATTTGAGGCTGAGATTCTCTAGTTATTCTAGTTTCTCCAGCATGCACTTCAGGGCTTAAGAGATCTACCATAGAATGGGCAAAGTACAGCCAGAAGAATTAAAGTCAACAACTGATATGCATAAACATTGGGCATGATTGTGTGCTAACTTTTAATTCAGTCTCCGACTCACGGTTTCTGGGACTTATGATTGTAATGTCCCTTCACTAGATTAATCGGGAAGACCTCAGAAGAAGATCTGAAGATAAGGTATCCTTTTGAGGCTGGTCTTTTAGGTTTTGCACTTGTGAATGTGACATACAATGATGATCTATTTTGATAAAATGCAAAACACCATGAGCACACCTATACCACAAACAATACAATCTAGAGTAAAAACAGAAGTAAATTCATTTCCCTCCATGTACCTAAGCAATATTCCTGATTGTCAGGACTGGACAATAATTTGGATATTATACTGAAATGGAGTCTTGGAGTATCTCAGTGTGTGAATAAAACTGTATGAATAGAATAGAATTGTGCAACCTTTTAAAGCAGCTACCCCCTCCTGTCCGGAATTACACAGCTGCTTTCTGCAGCTGTTACATAATCCCCCTAAAGTTGTAGCTGCTTTGGAAAGTTGCACAAAGGGACAGATGTCATCTTATAATTATCCTAAGGAGCTCCGAAGAAGTTTTCATGCTATTAGCCTACTATCCACCATTAATTTTAAAGATGGTCAAACCAAGTTGCATATGGCTCTGAAAATCTTTTTTTTATGGTTCCCAAACTCTCTCCAGTTATAACTGCTGTAGATAAATGAGTTCCTGCCATATTGTTATACTGTTTCAATTTATACACCACATTTCTGCCCAGATAACAATGAAAGATACATCCCTAAAACCCACTTAAAATCTGTTTTAAACCATTAAAATCACTACTGAATCATTCAAACTGAGAAAACTTGGCTAAAAATGTTAAGTTCTTCCCCTAGTGGTGTCCATAAAGATTTAAAAAGGTCAAGATGGCATCCACAAGCATGGAATCAAAGCTCCACCCCTTTTTTTAACATCCTTTGATCATATGGTTGTGACTATTATTTTGCCTTTTTTGACAGCCCTGCACACCTCATTTCCTTTCTCCAAAGCAGGATATAGATTGAGCATTGTATGCACCATCTTCTCTTTATCCCATTTTGTTTTATAGGATGGTGGAAGTGCCTCTTTACTTCTTATTTTTATGGTAATATTGTAGTATTATTCCTACTCTGAATACTTTCGATTCCACCTATTGTTCGCAGACATAATATATTACAGGATTGTACTCACTGTACCCCTATCACAGTTCTTCTACCAATTATATGATGTATCCAAACTTTGCAGAGAATCAATGTAATATTCTCTGAGAGTTTTAGGTTAGACTACTTACTTTCCATTTGCTTTCATTATCTGTTCTATCCATGCTCCTACATAACATGTTTTTATGGCATTTTATTTGCATTTTTCAAATTGATGCCAGAGTTTATTTGTCCCTTGGGATAAATAAGCAAGAAGTTCTTAATTTTTGAAATAAGGGTTTCTTTCTTATGCTGGGTGTATTATTTCAATATAATATTGAATGGAATGTTATTCTAACAGCTGTGGATTCACAAGCAAGCAATAGAGAAAGGTACCTTCCTTTTTCTTAATCCCTTTTAACTCCAGCATTTATAGATTTTTTTAAAAATCAGATTTGGGGAAACAATAAGCAGGACACAACTGGGGTCAATCAGGGATGGCCTTGTGAACTTAGTTAAAAGTTCCTTCATTTTTCTTCCCAAAATTTAAGCACTGTTTAATACAATTGCAGTGGTATCAGATGTACAACAGCAAACAGTTGTGCAACTAGAAATGACTATAGATATATTATTCAGGCAATGCTTTATTTTATTTATATCCCACTTTTATTATTTTTATAAACAACTCAAGGCAGCCAGCATGTCCAATACTCTTTCCTTCCCCTATTTTCCCCACAACAATCCTGTGAGGTGGGTTGGGATGCGAGTAATTGGCCCAAATTCATCCAGTTAGTTTTTGTGCCTAAGGCAACACTAGAACTCACAGCCTCCTGGTTTCTAGCCTGGTGCCTTAGCCACTAGACCAAACTGGCTCTCAATTAGCTATTTATAATGCATTTTCCCAATAAATAACATGATATTATTTGTACAGTTAGCTTTTTATAGGGCATTTTTCACTAACAGCAGTTGGGATATCAGCCACAGTGTAATGATGATATATCTGGAATGGTGGAGACAGTCAGAGTGGGCTATAACTATTTGCAAAGGGCTGAATATTGGAGCTGGGCTGCTGAGATCAGGCTAGGGAGAAATCAAAAATAAAAAAGGGAATGTGAACCCAAAGTAAAAAAAAAAATGAATTCACAAATGCTTGCAAACTGTATAAAACACAACAATGCGGCCCTACATTTATTATGCAGAAAATAGGCCTCCAAGGGATGAATTATGCACACAGGCTATTTGTCCTCCGATTCTCAGTGAAACATCCCAAGCCTGCTTAGCATCCGAATTAATTGATTTAAGCTTCATTCCAGCTGCAGATAGAAGGAGTGACTGGAGTTCCCAAACAGAGGGGTATTTTCCCAATGGAAGCATCTATTGGGTATAGAGGGTGGGGAGGGTGGGAGGGAGAGAGTATTAAATGAATATTATAGCAGTCTGGAATGGACATTTTGCCTCAGTTAATGTTGGGGCACCTGGAAAGGGTTAAAGAAGCTGTAAAGTTGCATCAGCAGACGTTATAAATGGTATTTTAAATTTTGGGGATATACACCTGCATATGTATTCTTATTAAAGTAGCATTATATATGTGTGTGTGTGCATGTGTGTGTGTGTGTGTGTGTGTGTGTGTGTGTTTGTTTGATTGATTGATTTCCCACCTTTATTATTTTATAAGTAAGTCAAGGCAGCAAATGTAACTACTATTCCTTTCTCCTCCTATTTTTCCCCACAAATAACAACGCTGTGAGGTGGATTGGGCTGAGAGGGAACAATTGACCCAAAGTCACCCAGCCAGCTTTCACGCCTAGAGCAGGACTAGAACTCACAGTGCCCCAGTTTCTAGCCTAGCCCCCAAATGAAACAGTGCCATACTTATTTCCCAATAAAAATACCAGAGCTGAGAAATAATAAATACATAAATTCTTCATGAAAACAGTTTTTAAAACTGAAATCATCACACTAAGTCATTTAACTTAATGTAACATTGAGTATAAATCACTTAATATAACGTGTCTTAACATTAAGGTTTTAAAACATCCTTATGAAACAATAAAAAAAAAGAATTTAATCTAACTGCATCCATACAGCCTCTACAAACATGCAAACAAGAGTTTGATGTATGGATACTTTGCCAGTAGACACACGACTAAGGCACACGGTGCTTTAGGAACCCCACCACAATATATTCATCATGATAGCACTAGCACCATTTCTAGCATCTTTAGCCAGAATACAATCCAGAGCAATACAACCAGTGCTTTTTTTTTGTTTCTCAAATTTTTCAAAGACATAGCACAGTAATCTCACACATGTCATACAACCCTACAAGGTTCCATCCAAAAAAGGTGCCGCAACCTTGCCTACCCTACAAGGTTCCATCCAAAAAAGGTGCCGCAACTACGTTCTGGGCGTTCTATGACAAAAAAAGCTCTGAGTACAAAACTAATATATCCTCATCCAATCCAGATGATGATATTAGTGATAACACACTGCCTGTTGCATCATGATCTTTCTCCATGACACTCAGTCAAATGGTGATATTCAATGGTGAAAAAAGTAAGGTTCTACATTTAGGTAAGAAAAACCAAATGTACAGGTATAGTATAGGTGGTACCTTGATCAATAGTAGTAACTGTGAGAGGGATCTCGGAGTCCTAGTGGACAATCATTTAAATATGAGCCAGCAATGTGCTGCAGCTGCCAAAACAGCCAACACAGTGCTAGGCTGCATTAACAGAGGGATAGAATCAAGATCACGTGAAGTATTAATACCACTTTACAATGCCTTGGTAAGGCACACTGTGAATACTGCATCCAGTTTTGGTCACCACGATTTTAAAAAGATGTTGAGACTAGAAAGAGTGCACAGAAGAGCAACAAAGATGATTAGGGGACTGGAAGCTAAAACATATAAGGAACAGTTACTGGAATTGAGTAAGTCTAGTTTAATGAAGAGAAGGACGAGGGGGGACATGATAGCAGTGTTCCAATATCTCAGGGGCTGCCACAAAAGAGGGAGTCAAGCTATTCTCCAAAGTGCCTGAAGGCAGGACAAGAAGCAACAGATGAGGCAAGGAGAGAAGCAACCTAAACTAAGGAGAAACTTCCTGACAGAACAATTAACCAGTGAAACAACCTGCATCCAGAAGTGATGAATGCTCCAACACGGAAGTTTTTAAAAAGAGACTGGACAGCCATTTGTCTGAAATGGTATAGGGTTTCCTGCCTGAGCAGGGGGTTGGACTAGATGACTTCCAAGGTCCCTTCCAACTTTATTGTTGTTGTTGTTGTTGTTGTTATAAATGTTAGAACCCACTTCATCCTCTCTGCCAATCTACTACTGCACAATATTGCTTATACCCATTCTCTCCAGCCTAACCATTTGGGACATGTCTGAATTTCCCTAAAGTAAATTTGACTGATTTGGAGAGTTATGGTTTGCTGCTCCACATTCCTATGGAAGATTATATGATTTCTCCCATTGTCAGCTGCACGGAACCAGAACAACTCCATGAGTAGACCAAAGTAATCTCTTTATTGTTATTCCGCTATTTACAAGAATCCCGTCAGACTAAGTGCCTGTTCTTGGCAACCAGCAGATAAAAGCTTCAAGAGTCTGGCCTCTGTCGCTTCCTGCCACGGAGCAACTCCCAGCCAGACCTCCTCTTTATTTCTGACTCTACTCCATCACACCCATTATGGGGTTACTTGTTCCAGAATAGCTGTTTATTTCCCTCCCTTGTAATCCTCAAATGCCAGGACAAAATGATGTTGCATCAACATGTATTACTCATCCATGTTTTAAACTTTGATGCTGTTCTCGTAATTAATGGCATCTTCCGGTCAGTACATGAATATTGTAAGTTGTGATGATCTTGTTAACAGAAGTTTTGATCATAACGTTTTACTTAATGAAAGTGTGCAGGAACTACCGCACTAACACTGTTGTCTGTGGCACGGTATATACGACTTAGTAGCACAGGGCCTATGAAGTGTTTTTGAAATAAGTCATTGTCAAATATGTCAGAAGTGGCTTTGAAAAATAATGACATGGAATTCTTTTCAGCAAACAGAGTTTTTCATATAACTTGCTGGCATATCTAGTTAAACAAAGTCACCATGATAAAACTTCGATGCAAAAACACAAAACTCAATTTGTCATAGTTTTATCTGAAACACAGTTAATTCTTAAGTGTAACATTGGAAGCTTCAGATCAAATCACAGGTCTTTAATAACAACTCTCTCATGATCAACCTGCCTGGCCCTTTATATCAGTAGTATTATAGGTAGATACTGCATGTGTATTGCAAAACGCCCTGTTTCCATAAACTTGGCACCTAGGAGAAAACTCGCAGGAAGAGCTACCCTTTCTCTTAATATTTACGTAAATTTGCTACTCTTTTTTTTTTTTTTTATTAAAAGTTTTATAAATTTTACAAAAAAGGAAAAATAATACAAAACAAGAGACAACATATACAGAAAAATAAAACTAAACAATACATATATTAAATAAAAAAAAAAACCCCATCCCCCAGCCCTCCCAAAAAAAAAAAAACAAAAAAACCCTCCCTTCCCCCCCCCCTGAGCTTCCCAGAGCAGAATATAGGCTTAAAAAATAAAAATAAAAATTAAATTAAAAACTTTATATTTATATATATAAAAAAATTATCTATAATATATATGAAAATAAAACTTATGAAAAAACTATATAATATTTTTGTATACCCAATCTAAATTGTATAAATTTTATCCATTTATCCCAAACAGCAAAAAACTTCTCTTGCGTTTGTTGCTTTAAGAAAGCCGAAATCTTTGCCATTTCTGCCAGATAAGCTACTTTAAGAAACCATTCCTGCAATGTAGGCAAAGATTCCTTCTTCCAGTATTGTCCTACTAACAGCCTAGCGGCTGTGATCAAGTTTAACATCAATACAACCTCCTTTGCTACTCTTTTAACTGTTAAAATGATAACCAAGGAAATAAAAATAAGGTTATTATTTTATTTTATTTTCCTGGTTCTGTTGCGCTATTTGAGATTTTTCTTTTGCTCTACATTGGGTTTTGTGTATGTAAATCTTCTTAAATGCTTATATAAATAGAATGCAGGGTGTATATTGCATAATAACAGTAGTAAATGTCAAGTTACTGTTGTTGCAAATAGCCCATTAAAAGGGGGGAGGGTTGTTCTTACTGTTTTCAGCATAGCATGATTTCTCCATCATATCCTGAGCTTATAACTTTCTCTAGAATATGGAGTTGCCATATCAGCTGCCACCTTATGATGCTTGTGCTTTGCTGCTATGTGGTGATAGTCTGCCATGAACTGTGGCGAAGGTAGATGAAGAGGAGGGTATGCTTGAGAACTGTGCAGAAAGGAGGATGAGGTGGAGGATGCTTGGGAAATTGAAAGTAGGTGCTATGCCTTCTTGAGAAGCTGCTTCAAGGTCGCCCAGCTGGATGAAGGAGGGAATGGCATTCTAGAGCACTCTGGACTGACCGTTATGAAAACATCCTGTAAGATTTTAATTGGTTATCTTGGGGTGGGAAAGGAAAGACATTTAAGAAGGGGAAAAGAGGAATTTTGGCGTGCGAATGTCAATTCTGGCTATGCATTACTGCAATACACATGATCTGTAATAAAATTGTACCTTTTTCAACAAATGGGCTAGACTAGAAGACCTCCAAGATCCCTTCCAGCTCTATTCTATTCTATTCTATTCTATTCTATTCTATTCTATTCTATTCTTTTCTATTCTATTCTATTCTTCTATTCTATTCTACTTAAGGTTTAAATGGTGGCAATTCACCATTATCAATGGTGGTGTCCTTCTTTGTGCTTGATGCCTACACCTAGTTTCCTTACAGAGCATCGGAAAAAAGAAAAATCTCATAAGTTTTGCCAGAAACAAACAGAAAATAAACATGACTCAAATGAAGTCATATGAAATTTCCTTGCCCACCCTGAAGATGCAATTTATTGATCCTGGTTCCTTTTAGATAAAGAACATGTGCTCTTCTTTTAAATAGTCTTCAAATACGGAATTTAATTCAAAGAAAGTTGATCATATCTCCCTTTCAAACTGAATCTTTGAAACAAATTGTTGAATTGATTGAAGGCACTGATCTGAATACAGCATCTTGGAATCATTCTGAAGAGTTTTGGAAGTAATTAAGAGATCCATGGACAGTTGGTTGTTTTCTGGCTTGGCAGACTCCCAAACAGTGTGGTGGCTTTTCTCCCACAAATGGACAAAGTTGAGTGAGGAGTTGAACAGTCAAGTCATGGGTTTTTCTCCCTGCTCCTGTCTCTTTCTCCTTCTATGTGAAATTGACTAAACAAATTCTGCCAGTAACATGAGACAGAAGCAACCAATGAGAAATCTGCAGACTCTGTGGAGGTGATAAATATTCCAATTAAATCCTGCCACTTTCAGACCCTGAATGAAAACAGGACTTTGGTTGATGTATGTAGCCCAATTGTTGAACTACATTTTTAATGATAGTATATAATGCCAACATTAATACAGATTTTACAAAAACTTCAGAAGGAGCTTATATCAGGCAGGTGAGTTCTTAGTAGTTGAGGCAATATACTGCAATATAAAATGCCTTTTGTAGATTTGCAAAGGGCTTTGTCCTCCCTCCCTTTTCCCCTTGCAATTTCACATGAATGTTTATAAATAAAAAGAGGCATGAAAGTCCATTTGGCAGTCATTTGATTTTTCTTCAGTTTAATAGGCTTTTAAAATTTGTCCATTCATCATGTTAGGTTTCTTTTCTCATCAGGCTTTTTTTTTTCCTAATTCAGTTTGCTCATCTTAGGAAAAGAATTGCATTCAAGAATTTAGATTAAATGTATCTATCTTGCCCTAGTTCATCATAGTTTCTTCCAGCATCTAATTCTTCTACCTCTGTGAGCAGCAATATCAGAGCCAATGGCTTATGAATAAGTATAGGTATCTAGGGATGACTAAAGTGGGGGGTGGGAACTCTGAATCATTACCCACCTAATGTTCATATCAAAACTGATTGAGCAGGATGAAATAAATCCAACAGAAAAGCAGAAAGTGGGGGAGAGGCCATGGTGTATGGATGACCCTTTAGTCTCAGCAGATGACATCTGCTATCTGACCTTGCCTGAATTTAGAAACTAAATAAGTGAGACGAAAAAGGGTGGTTAGAACTTGGATGGAAGACCTCCAGAAAGTATTAATACCACTTTACGATGCCTTGGTAAGACCACACTTGGAATATTGCACCCAGTTTTGGTTGCCACAATATAAAAAAGAAGTTGAGACTCTAGAAAGAGTGCAGAGAAGACCAACAAACATGATCAGTGGATTGGAGGTTAAAACATATAAAGAACGATTGCAGGAATGGGGTAGGTCTAGTATAGTGAAGAGAAGGACTAGAAGTGACATGATAACAGTGTTCCAATATCTAAGGGGCTATCACAAAGAAGCAGGGGGTCAATCTATTTTCCAAAGCACCTGATGGCAAGACAAGAAGCAATGGATGAAAACCAACCTAGAACTAGAGAGAAATTTCCTGACAGTTAGAACAATTAATCAGTGGAACAACTTGCCTGCAGAAGTTATGGGTGTTCCAACAGTGGAGGTTTTTAAGAAGAGACTGGACAATCATTTGTCTGAGGTGGTATAGGGGTGTTGGACTAGAAGATCTGTCCCTTCCAACTCTGTTGTTCTGTTATTCTCTTAGAGTAGCAGTTTTCAAACACATTGATCTCAAGACCCCTTTGCAGTCTTTAAATTTATTGAGGACCTCAAAGAGCCTTGGTTTATGTGGATTATATCCATCAATATTTACTATATTAGAAATTAAAACCAGGAAATCTTAAAATAATTATTTATTTGACTTAATGGAGCTCTTGAAAGGGCTCCAGGAGTCCCTCAAATCACACTTTGACAATCATTGCTATAGGGAACAATGAGGCTACACCAAAATATATCCCAGAAGAAGATAGTTACAACCACTTCCATATTGTTGCCAAGAAAATTGAACATCCAAATGGTTAGTAGATGTCAAGTTTGATACAAGGACATTTTTACTTTCACCTTTCCAGCATAAGGAGGTGGAAAAGTATCACACAAGGAAAGAATCTTGCAGTCTTTTGCATGCTTCCTGCATTATGTTAAGCTCCCTACAAGGAGCGAAAGAAATTCTTGTGTAAATATTTCTTTTTTCCTTTCCAGCTAGGAAGGAACAGTGTGTAATTTTTCTGCTACTACCCCTATACTGCTCAGACTCCATCAATGGGCAAGTGGAGGGAATCAGAATTTTCATAATTTCCCTTGCTCTAACTCCTAATACAGGAGGCTTCAGCATCTTCACTTGTCCATGTTATTTTGGGGTATATTCATTTGTACTACTCTCCCTTCTTTTTGCAATGATCTATAATCTTTCAGGTTGAGGGGAATGTATGTGCTTTTCATATGCATTTTAAACATACATGCTTTTAAATATATACTATATATCTGGTTCTAAATATATCTTGACAGATTTTTAAAGCTCCAAAACTGCAAAATAGAGGGGATCTGAAAAGAGAGCTGCATTCAGAAGTTTAGAATATTCAACTGAGATGTTTCCTGTTGTGGATTGATCACCAGCAAGTGTTCCTATAACCTCTGCATAGGCATTGGATTATCTAAAGTTACATTTGTTTAAGTGGTTCTCAGGAAGGTCATTAGCAGTGAGATCAGACACAATTCTGATTCCTCCTTTACTGTACGTAAATATATAGATAGAGCTATACTAACGAAGCAGAGGTGTTAGGGATTGGATTTCCTATTTATCACTCTCCCCTTTCCCTCTGTGGTGGGTCATTGGGAAGTAAAGACTATGAGTACAATTGCAACTGTAATTGCAGTGATACCAGTAATCACACATTGTCAAACAAACATACACACATACATGAGAGCAGACATACCTGACCAGGGAGGTGAGATAAGAATGCCTTCACTTGCAGGTAGTAAACCTGGATCTTGATTTAAATCTCACAACAGCATCCTGAAACAGGTTAAGGGAAAATGCTTCCTAGCAAATAGTGTATCTACAGTCAAACTGGCAGCCCCCAGGCCGGATGCATCACGTGCAGGCCACTCCCACCCTGGCTCCGCAAAGGCAAAAAATGTCATGATACGTCACATGACGTGATTGAGTTTGACACCCCGTGATCTTCAGCCCTCAGTCTTGCACACTCAAAATATCTAGCCTGATTGTCACAAAAGTTGTCCTCTACCACGGGGTTCAAAATTCCATCAGGCCAAGTTCACATAGGGTGTTGAGTGTAAACAGTTGCATCCCGTGCCAGAGGACGAGACATATGGAGAGAAATGTCATAGTTTCAAGAGATGTAACAAGTGCCTTAAGCCTTTGCAAGGTTTATGGCATCCATTTTACCACTTACCCTTTCTTGAAAAATCCAAAAACTACAAAAAATGCTATTATATTTCATCTAATGACTGAGATTGAGGTGTTTGTGCTCTGGGAATACAAAACTGATCGTGGGAGCCATGTATGACTTCAGGCTGATCTTTTTGCATCCTCTCTTTCCATCTTTGCCTTGAAATCAACCCTCTTCACATAATTTAGTAGCCAATTTGGTCTAGTGGTTAAGGTGCTGGCCTAGAAACCAGACAACTGTAAGTTCTAGTCCCCCCTCCCTTAGGTACAAAAATCAGCACCTTAACCCCTAGACCAGATTGGGCCCTTTTAGGCCAATCATTCTCTCTTAGGCCAATTCACCTCACAGAGTTGTCACTGCAGGGAAAACAGGAGGGGTATTAGGTATTTTCACCGCCTTGTGTTATTTAAAGAAGTACTAAAGGCAGGATATAAATAAACAAATAGTAATGACCAACCAGTAGGAAGCCAATCCATCCAAGCAAAATCATTTCTTTCTTCCTTTTCTGGTGATTCTTTCTCCTCAAATGCTTCTCTCATCCCATTGATATGGTCCACACTACAAAGTTTCTACTTTTTGCGCCCTACAAGGCTCAGCCCTTTTTATCATGTTAGGGCTGAATGAACAGTCTCCACTGCAAAAGCCCAGCCCAAATTTGAATCGACTCTGGCTTTCTTTCATGTTGTCTCCAGGAATTCTTCTCCAAGACCACTTCCTGAATTTGAATAGGAAGGAAACAGTTGCTTGATTTTTTTTTTTAAAAAAGTGGCTTTCTTTCATAGCTTAGAGCAGTGTTTCCCAAACTTGACAATTTTAAGGCATGTGGACTTCAACTCCCAGAATTCCACAGCCAGCGTTGCTGGCTGTGGAATTCTGGGAGTTGAAGTCCTCATGCCTTAAAATTGTCAAGTTTGGGAAACACTGGCTTAGAGGAACACAACAGTTCGAATGTGGGCAACCATGAGTAGATAGTTGGGCACCATTTTGGTGGACAATTTAAGGGGGACATGAAAAGAGCCCGCAACTGGGTGCCCCCCAGGCAATGGTGATGTCATGGGCTGATTCTTGTATCACAGAAGCACTTCAATATGGAAATATAGTTTAATATGGCCTAGGAAGCTAACAGCTCTTCTAAAGTGGATATTGACAAAAATATTCTCCATTGCCTACCTTTGGTTTTCACCTTTCTCCACTCATTGCTTTCCATATATTATCCAGCTGTTATTATATTTTTTCAATTTATTAAGCACATTAGCTTTTTATAACCATTATTATATTGCCCTTCAATCATATTCCTAGGACAGTATCCAAAAAAAACCCCTTATTTATATTCAAACAAACAAACAAGCTAAAAACAAGCTAAAAACAGCATCAGACACTTTGCAGGATTAAAATTGCAGAAAGAAAAAAAAAAGCTTGAACAAATTAAAGGGACTTTGTTCGATACTAAAAGGATAATAAACTAATTGCCAAGCAAGTCTCTCTCTCTCTCTCTCTCTTTCTATACATCACCAAGATGGGCTCATTCTCATAGCCAATCATTGCATTTAAAGCAAGCCTCTAAAGAAGAGTCTCTGTTTAAGACCATTATATACACGTAGATACGTTTGGAAGATGTGTTTTGAAATTTACTCTTCTCAAGATATAAAGAGATTTTAAGATAAAAAAATACGTAAGTAATTAGAACTGGACTTCATATTTTGAAGTTTGAACTATTTCCAAAATGGCTTAACCCTAGTCCAGTAGACAGAAGATTAAAAGGTAGTGTTCATTCATGTTTCTTATGGCCTCTCATTAAAGTAGGTGTTTTTAATATATGAATGTGGTCTCCTGGCACTGTACTTTCTGAAAGCTATACCTCTTAAATATCTATGGGCAGAATACTGAAACCATTATGTCACCATAACATGATACATAAGCCTACATTTGCCTCACATAATTGAAGAAAACAATCTGGATCCTCATGTGGATAATAATTGCCAGTAAGATTAAAGTCCTATTTAGGCATTTGAGTTGAGTATGTGGAAAGTCTGAAATTGATTAGAAAATTGATGCAGATAAGAAACCCTTCCCTTTTTCTCCCCAAGCTTAATTCATTCAGCAAGTGATCTGAAAGCTAACTGTATTTCATTTGTATGAATGTTAGTAAATATCTCTGTACCATCCTCAACTTTTTGGGGGGGGGTCTTGAATCATGCAGTTAACTATATTCAAATACAACTAGACCTGAATATGTCTTTTCTCAAATTTCCAGCTCAATGCGTGAAAATCAGGGGCAGTGGTAGTATAGCCCTATTGTCTACACAGTTTTAATTTTCCATGTTTTCAGTGAAATGTCTGAAGAAGTCTTTGACTAATTTTTGTGGATCAGTTTCCTTTGCTTAAGTGCAACAGTGCATTTGCTATTTCAAGATCCTGCACTAGAGCTTCTGCTGATGCTGGGTGGGATGCCCAAAAGTAAGAAAGTCCATGTTGAATGGGAGGCAGGGATAGGTCAGAAATGCAAATCTCAACATCTTGTGAAAATTCGGTCGGCTGCAACGCAGAAGTCAAATCCTGTTTCAAAGACAGGAGGCTAAAGCTTTCCAAACAGATAAGCAGAAATCTCACAGGACATTTTGACCCTATCGAAGTCTAGATTAAGACCCCAAATCTAAATTGACTCATTTTGGCTTCAGCTCTTTGGTGGAGGCCTTTTATCCAACCACATAATTAAAGAATTTATCATAACCACTTGTGTCAAATCAAGCAAACTCCTGTGTGTAGTTTTTGGCTTGCATATCAAAGGATATGCAAGGCTGGATGGATTGTTTTTCCAGCCAGATGGGGCATTCCTTCCCAGTGACTTTTTTCCTCTGATAACCTGAGGCTGACATGCTAAAATGCTGTGCTGTGCCGAGGTTGAGATGCGTAGAGTTTGATGTGGTAACTTGCCAATTCTTTTCATTTCAGCCTCAAGGCCTAGTCTGGAACAAGCATAGCCACTTTGGAGCTATGTAATTTTAAAACTATGTAAACCTTCTCATTTTTAAGAAGGATAATATATCATAAAAATCATAACATTACTGACTAATTTTATGAGCAAGGAGGAAACTCTCAAGCAAACGTAAGAAATTGCCTTCAACCATTTCTGCTTTAGGTCCCTAATGTCCACAAAGAGAGAGAGAGAAAGAAAGAAAAACCCATGGATGATGGACTCAATTCCTATCCTTTTCCAGTGGCTATGTTTGTGGATAATGGATTTGTAGTCTGATAACTAGGGGCCTATGGTTTTCATATCCCTGGTTTAAACTGACTGGTGTTTCTTTTCTAAGGTTTCTAAGAATCTTTTCCAGGCTCGTAAATGAAGATGCGAATGGAGGCAATCACCTATAAAATATGTTCTCCATCACCCTACAAGCATAATGGTCTTGATCAGGGGTAGGCAACCTTGGCTCTTTTATGACTCGTGGACTTCAACTCCCAGAATTCCTGAGCCACCATGCTGGCTCAGGAATTCTGGGAGTTGAAGTCCACGAGTCATAAAAGAGCCAAGGTTGCCTACCCTTGGTCTTGATTATGAATATACTGGATGTGTTTTCCCCATACTTTTTTTATTCATAGCCAATAGAAGATACTACTTTTAATGATATGTTGCTTGTTAATTATGTAATCATGTAATGGTATGTTAAAGAAGTGACTGTTCCCCCAAATCTTGGGATGGGGTGCATGCAATCCCACCTCCATCCTTTTGTGATATTTTGTGTTAATATTGTCCGCACTACCATTGTGTTTACTGTCTGAAATGGTATAGGGCAGGGATAGGCAACCTTGGCTCTTTTATGACTCGTGGACGTCAACTCCCAGAATTCCTGAGCCAGCCATGCTGGCTCAAGAATTCTGAGAGTTGATGTCCACGAGTCATAAAAGAGCCAAGGTTGCCTACCCTTGGTATAGGGTTTCCTGCTTGAGCAGGAGGTTGGATTAAAAGACCTACCAACTCTGTTATTCTGTTACTTTTCTCTTTTTTAAAACATTTCTGTTACTATAGTTGTGTATTATTCTGTTTTATATCGTAAACCTCCCAGATTCTAGAGAGGGGTGATGCCAAAATCTAAATCAATAAACGCAAATGCAATTTTGTACTTTGTGATACTTTTATTTAAGTTGTCTTTCTTACTCAAGTTGCAAACCTTGATTCTGAAATGGGTGCTCCCATTGCATTAGCACTGATAATGTCATGATTTTGTTTCTTTCTTTATTGAAATAGAAAAGACAGGTATGACAGCATGTACAGTGCCAGGGATGTTAGATCTCTTTTCAAAGGAAAAGTTTGTTTGTTTTTTGTCCCTCTCTTTCTATTCTATCCCTCCTGTTATTGAAAGGATACTGATCCAAATAGGTTCTACAAAGCTAATTCTCTGAATAGGGCACTTTCTCACTGATCCTAGTCTTCCAACATACAGTGCTGCTAAATTTCACTATATGAAATTACATAAAATTCCAATTATTTCATTCATGATTCTTATAACAGAAGCGAAACCAAAACTATTATTTGAATGCACTTTTTTTTATAGTCTTTGAGAGCTACAATAATCCAAAATGTGAGTTCCATGTCCAGTATATATATAGGATGTCCTGTTGCTAAATACTGTGACATAATCTGGTACAATAGGATTTTGTGTGGTGTCTATAACAAATTAGTAAACAATAAGAACAAAGACTTTGTTGCCATGATGTCATCACAAAACAGGCTCATTTCTTAGACTTTACAAAACGGCTACAATTCCATAGTTTTTGTTGTTTTTATGGTTTTTGTTCCCATAAAAAGAAAGAATCTGGCATCTAAAAGTTATTGCTTGATGAATAAATATATTTGAAATATCTTTACAACCAGAAAAGCCCTTGAATTAAAAAAAAGAAAGAAAAAAAATGAGTACAGGCGCAAAACCTTGGACACTTAAGCAGACATTAATGAAGAATAGTATTCATATACATATAAAAACTGGACTTCAAAACTCAGTAGTTTTCCAGCAATGCAATTTTTTTTCACCAACTTGAAGTTTAACTCTCTATATAAAGAAGAAACATTTTAAAGAGTGAATCAGCTATGTCACCATGAGCAAGAAAAAAGTGTATAGTCCAAAGTATGAAGCAATGAAATTCCCTACATGAAATGTACTCCAATCCCTAGTTATCACTACTATCCAGTCCTTGAATATACCCACAAATTAAAAAGTGAAAAGAAAAAAAGATATGAATATGATGTAGGCTTTTAGAAGTAAAAGAGGCAATCCTTTCTGTAGCTGTGAAGTTAATTCCTAATGCAACCTCAATGAATTATATTTACTGGGTCCACATATCTGTGTTGGTCTCAATGCTTGTTAGGCAATAGAAAATGCATGTGTTCTGTTTAAAAGATGACATTGTGTCAGCCATATTCAAAAGCCAGCAGATAGGTAAGGATTTTTATTATGTTATATATACAACCAGGGCTTTTTTTTTTTTTTTTTTTTTTTTGGTCATAGAACACCCAGAATGGAGTTCCGGCACCTTTTTGGGATAGAACCTTGTAGGGTAGGCAAGGCAGGTTGTATGACGTGTGTGAGTTCCAGCACCTTTTTTTTTCTTCAAAAAAACCACTGTATACAACAGCCAACAAGCATGGTGGCCTAAAGGTGGAGCTTTCACCTCACAATCGGGAGACTATGAGTTAGACTGCGGCAAATATTTCTCTCTTTGGGCACAAGGAGAAAATATCTGCTGAAAACTCCATGTAGGCATCAGGAAGGGCGTCTGGCTAGTAAACACTCAGCTCCATTCAGTCACATCGACTCCACCCCAATGCAAGGGACTACAGGGTCATTAAAAGTAAATACACACACACATACATACAACAGCAACTGTAGTGTGACATAGCAAACAATATGCTAATTAATTTAGGATGTGACAGAGGTCCAAGCAGAATACATACTTGCAAAGTTTGGAATGAAACAATCTTCTAATCTAACTCTTATGTTCATAGAAGAACTGCAGATATCTCCAAATGCAAACAAGAATCCATTGGGGACCCAAAATATTAATGAAAAATGTCATAGAAAAGATCATCTGACAAGTAATCACCTATAGTTATTATCCTCTTCTGGCAAACATTTAAAAAAATGTCTAGAACCCTCCCCATGACGTCAGACTGCTACTGAATCATTCCAGTTTTAGAAAAGTCATTCCCATTTTTTAAAACTGAAAGAACCCATAAAATATTCAGAACCGTGGATATTAGGAATTTAGAAATCAGTCAATTTCCAGTCACATTTAAAATAATTTATTTTATCCTAAAGGACTCTTTTTCCTCCTGACATTTTAAAATCTATTTTGTCTCAAGCCTTTTTAAAACTTTGTCTCAAACAAAGAATGGTGTCAAAAGAGTCAGTCAGTATAAAAACTGTAACATAAACTGTATTTCGATACGCACATTAGTCTAAATAGATTTAAAAATCCATTTATTCAGCATCCCTATATGAAATAAAATATTGATTATTAAATAGAGTTAGGCTATTTAATAATGATCTTCAAGCTGCCTTTATTCCCCAACGTGCTAAACATACGATCATCAAAAATGAATAGCAAGGATGGTTCATTTTAATTTGCCTAAGTAATCAGCACCCATGTTTTTAAAATACCCACTTTGCAAGCCATTATTTAAGCAAAATTAACATTCGGTCCTAATCTGCAAAAGCTTGCAACTATGGAAAAAATTAGTCTGCTCTTTATTTTATTTTTTAAAAAAAAACAGCAACTGCCTATACCACATCTACCCACCCCCCTATCTGAGTTCTACAATCTGCAAGCTATAGCTTCGGCCCGTTTTTGCAATGACTCATTTTTTAATTTTAAAGACGCATTAACTTGAGCTAGTAAATTAACAGCAGCCTATACTGCACACACACTGTCATCCATCTGCTTAAGGCTCTTGTCATATGACACCAGCCTTGTATCTTCATGTGGTATTCAAAAGCTATCAACCCTGCCTCTGAGATAGCCCACCTTCTGGCTCCAGGCTAGTAAAGTGACTCTCCATTTCCAAGTCTAATGACTGCAGAGGTAATAGAAGTTTTCCTTTTCCTCCATGAAGGGGCTGGCATCTTTAGAGGGGGAGGGGAGCTCTAGTTAAAGTTGCTCAAATTTGTTTTTAAAGGAAACCAGACTAATAGGCTCTCACCTGCTATTACCAACTATAAGGAACAATGATCCACCTTCAGCGTCTCCATCTGCATAAAGCTGCCCTTGCCTTAATGGAACAGGAGACTGTTTTTTTCAACAATACAATAACCATTTCTAACCAGCTAGCTATATAACTAGGTTGAATGTTCTGAACGTTCTATCCACAGTTAGCTGTTAGCTATTTTTTAAAGAATATTCTGTCTTTATTCTGTCCAGTGGCTAGCTAATTACATAAGTCAGCTCCCTAGCATCCTTTCCTAGCATGACCAAAGGCAGATCTCTAAGCATATATACACATGTCCCTTCATGCTATTTTATTTTAGGGTAAGCCAAGTTCTTCAGAATGGAGAAGAGGAGCGAGAAATAATAAGCCAAAAAAAATAAAAGGCAAAAGGTAAGAAAAAGAGAAGGACGTGTAGTTAAATCTAGTTTACCCTCATCCATATTTTCCCCACACCTTTTTATTTTGCTTCTACTAGAGCAGTGTTTCCCAAACTTGACAATTTTAAGGCATGTGGACCTCAACTCCCAGAATTCCACAGCCAGCATTGCTGGCTGTGGAATTCTGGGAGTTGAAGTCCTCATGCCTTAAAATTGTCAAGTTTGGGGAACACTGTACTAGAGTAATATAGCACTCCATTGTATTTTGTTGTTTAAAATGCTCAGGTCCTTCTGTTTCAACTCTTTCACTTTTCCTGTATACCAGGCACGCTGGCTGAGGAATTCTGGAAGTTGAAGTCCACAAGTCATAAAAGGGCCAAGTTTGAAGACCCCTGCTATATACGTTGATTTTATGATTCAGTCATCGTACGTTATCTCTGTATGATCATCCAACACTAATCACCTTCTTTCATACTGGTTGTTCACTTTTGTAGTCAAACTATATTTCTTCAGCTCCTATTAACTCTCGAATGTGTCTCTTCTTATTTTACCAGATATCCTTCTTAAATGCTCCATTCCTACTACATCCTATTTACTCTTATGTGTCTCTTGAGATACACACTTCTTATTTCCACATATTAAAGTGGGCAGAAGCATGCTCTTTTACTAACCCATTTTTGCTTTGGATAAACATTTATTACTTGCAACAACTATCTTTCTACTACCAGTTGACATCCAAAAATTGCTTTATCCATTTCCCCATTTTTAATAAATCTTCTATCAAGATATACAATTTTATCTATTGGTTCTAATTTTTCACTACTTTGCCAGTGTGCTTTCCAATTTCCTTGTCAAACGAACAACCCAACTACCTGGGACTTTGATAACCTAAGTTCCATTCCATACTGCTTATTACATCATGTAGTCTATCTAACATTTGCTACAAATCCTTCAAGTTCTTAGCCAACAACATGGTATTATGTGTAAATCAAAAGCACGTACATTTACATCCATGACCAACATACTTCTAATATTTCCAGAAATGTTTCCTGCACATTTATCCAGAAATACATTAAACAACCAAGATTTATCTGTAAGGACCTGCCCCAGCTATCCCTTCAGGAAAGCACAACTCTTGACTCCATGTGGTTAATCAAAAGAACTTTTACCAAGAGGTGATGGTTGCAATAAAGCAAAGCGGAATTTAACATTCCCACATAAAGCAATAAGCTATTCTTCCCACTTTGAAACCCAACCTCCCCCTGACCAATCCACTGGAAGCCAATACAATGCTGCTAGGCTGTTTTGAGAACATGGAAACACGGGATAGATAATGGTTCATCTTTGGAACATAGCGACCTCGGTAGCAGGCTGGAACTGGCTGGGAAGAAGTCCATCCCGACTCCAAAGACGATGCCCCTCCCTAATTCCCAAGTAGCTTCAGAGTTATAGCAACAGTGAAAGTATGCAAATAATGCTTCTCCAAGGAGGCCTACTTCCCCCCCCCTCCACCAGAATGGCAGGGCACCTGACAAAGGGGGCCTGACAATATCCTTATCTTATAGGTAATCCTTGACTTCCAACCATTCACTCAGCTATCGTTCAAAGTTATAACAGCACCAATAAAAGTGATTTACAACCAATCCTCACAATTAAAGCCATCGCAGCACTCCCACAGTCACAAAAACAAATTTGGGGGGGGGGCTTGGCAATGAGCATGTACATATGATGGTTGAAGTGTCCCAGGTCATGTGATTGACATTTGTGACCTTCCCAGCTGACTTCCAACAAGCAAAAATCAATGGAGGAAACTTTAACAACCATGTGATTCACTGAACAACTGCAGTGATTTGCTTAACAACCATGGCAAAAAAGGTTGTAAAATTAGGCATGACTTACTTAACAACTGCCTTGCTTAACAACAGAAATTCTGGTCCCAGTGGTGATCGTAAGTTGTACTCCATGCTCAGGACTGAACCATTTTCTAAACATCTCATTTATTTTTAACCATGACTGACATCTATCAAATGCCACTATTGCAGCGTTCAGTAAACCCATCTCCAACTCCATATTTCCAGAAAACATCCACTCCTATTCTAACATATGCTTAACATATGTTTTCTCTAAATCAAGAAATACTTCTTATGTTCATACAGTACCTTTCTCAATGGCCTGCCAAAGAGCAAAAATCTGTTCTGCATTGCTCCAACTCAGCATATAGCCACACCTTGCACATTTTGTTCGTTGTCACCTCCCTACTTCTTAAATCAAAATTCTGCCACTTTTCCACTGGATAAACCAATCCTCCTGTAGTTTTTTTTTCCCTCTCTCTCTCTCTCATGCTACCTTTACTTTTCTATACAGAAGCAATAGCTTTCTCTTAATCATCTGGTACAAATAGAGTCTTCACACATATACATTAAACTAGTTGGCTAATCACTTCATAGGAAGATATCCTTCATATTTTAACTTTTCTCCTGTCACACCATTTATACCTAATTTTTTTCCCCCATTTTCACAGCATTGATGACTTTATTCGTCTTTTCTAAGATTCCACTATAATGTCCATAAAGCACCTCTTTCAGCATCCTTCATTTCAATTTTATCCCAAATCATTTCATCTTTTTTAAAAATTATTTTAATTCTATTCACGTTACTGGAGGCCCTTTGTTTAGCTCTCTTCATCTGCTTCCCAAGCTAATTTTTATTCCCATCAAAAATAACCGGCATTTTGTCCACTTTTTTAAATCTTAAGCATTCTTTGCTATTTTTGTTTTCTCCTTCTGCAGTGCCTTTCTAGCACCCCCATTTTTGCAGCAATTATTTCTTAAATATATGGGGTTTTTTCCTCATCTACCATGACTTTGTAATGGTAGAAGGAATGACCTTGAGAAATGAGTCAAGGAGATGCTGCTTCGGGAATAGTCAGATAAAAGAGAAGCAAACCCACAGCTGAGTTACAGCAGAGAAAGGAACTTAGAAACAATACACCTTAACTTATCAGGCAGTAAAAAAAGATGGCAGGAGATTTGTCCTTTCAGATTTGCAAGATTCTGTTAATGTAGCCTTATAATGATGTAGAATTAGCTGAACTTTTCATGTTTCTTGTCTAATCTACTGGGGATGGCTGACAAACGTCCACTGCATCATTCCACTGAGCATCTTTTTCATTCTTCACTTCAGCATAATTTCAAACACTTCTGTAGCACTCTGATATATAATTTATTTCACTCTGTTCCAAGCAGCTTCTTCATCCTTTTTCTTCATATACTCTTTTCCATTCATTCTGTTGCAAATTTAATCCATTTTATAATACTTTTTCAAATAGGACCCAAACTTTTTCTTCTTACTGGCATTCAGATTTATCACTTGTTTCATTCACTTTTCTTCCAGCTTTCAGCCAAGATTTTCTCCTTATACAACCTGATACAAATAATGGTCCACCCATATTAAGAACCTTGTCTTAATCCTTGCGTTCTTCACCAATTCTCTAACATAAAACAATTATGTTTTTAGATTTACATTAATTTCTTTGCACATGTGATCTCTTTCTCTCCCTCCCTCCCTCCCTCCCTCCCATCTATCTATCTATCTATCTGTCTGTTTGGCCAGCTAGCTAGCTATCTCTAACCAACTAGCGACCTATCATCTATCTGTCTGTCTGTCTGTCTGTCTGTCTGTCTATCTATCTATCTATCTCTTCATTTTTAAATTTCCAAATGACCCAATCACTCTACCTATACTCTTTTTTTGTGTCACCCTCCCATTTTTATCACTTAACAAAATAATGTTTGCCATCAATGCTCATTCAGAATGTTGCATAATTCCCCCCCCAAATCCATCTCTGGTTCTTTTATGCTAACCATTAATTGAAAGGAAACATGCAGCCTTAGTCATGGTAGGACCCAACAGACGCAACAATCCAGTACTTAGTTTTTGGCATTCATTTTAGCCTTTGTTACTAATATTTAAAAGTATACCAGCTTCATTTATGAATGATTTCTTTAAGATTAGATCTCTTTCATTCACATGTTTTCTTTCTCTTAGAGACATACATTTTTATATATATATATATAAAAAACACCTGATCTACCAAAGCTGGTTCTTTTACACTGTAACTCTCAATTTTCTACACACCACGGCTGTCAACAAATGAGCCATTAGATAATGATTTATTGCTGCTATGTATACAATTCCCACCCAAACAAGGATGGATATCTTGCAAGAGGCATAAGCTTCTCTATGAGTCAAGACATGGAAGAGGCAAGCTGCATGACAGGGGATCCATCTACGCAGAGAGAGAAGAAGAACCAAAGAGGGAATACCATTTCTGTGTGAGCCATGGGACATTGCCAGCTAAGTTTTAATTAAATTACCTGATAACTCTTGGCGTATTTAGTAACAACTATATTTTCAGGTAGGTACTCTCTTATGTTAGGAGAAGCAGCACTCTTGCTGGCAGAGAAATAACCAACCTGAGAATAGTAGATCAGTTAGGAATTTACTATAATTCTTTGGAGGCAGAAGGGGGAAAAAAAGGAAGGAGCAATGGAAGTTTGTATGCTTAGTTAAGAACCGCTTGCATAGTTCCCTGAAAAACCTAATCTTTCAGAGAAATTAACCTCTTTTCTGTCCTAGATTAGCTACAAATAAAAACAAAACAAAACATGAAGGCTTGTCTGATGTATTGCTCTCAAATAGACCAGATTCTGACCAGATGATTTCACTTCTTTCTTGAAACAAAGACTAGAAAATCTGATTGCACTCTGTAGGAGGAGTTAATCCTCACATGTCGCCACAACAAAATCCTACTTGAGAAACCAACCCAAACGACTTCATGCTTTGATCCTGCAAAATTCAGAAGAAACGGGTACTGAACATCCGGAAGAATAAATGGCAGCCTGAATGAGCTGCAAAAAAGCAGAACCGATAGCCACAGACGAATGAACACATGTAATGTCTACGAATGAAGATATTAAATACACACATGTTAAAACAAAGAGTAGGAACTCATTTCAGATGCTTTGCTCAATAACTTCTATAGGCCTCAATGAGCACAGTGGCTCACATGGTTAAGTTGGAGGTTAAGCAGCCTGCATTCAAGACCTGAGTGCTGCCATAGGTGGGGTGAGCTCCCGTCCATCGCTCCAGCTCTTGACAGGCACGTGAAAGGAGTCCCCTACTGGGTATCCCCTGTGCAACAGTGATGTCAACCCAGTAGTGCCCTGGTGCTGCAAAGCATGGCCACTGATATGATTATGTTCTATTCCCAGTTAGATGCTTAGGACAGAGGTAAACAATCTTTTTTCCTCCAGGCACTCACAGGGAATGGCATATAAATTTAATACATAATAATAAATAATGTAGTGACCTGTTCACAAAACCCCTGATCTAGTGGGCACTGACAACAGATATCCATCAAGCTAGTCTCCCGTAGTGCCCCTCAGTCCTCCTGGATAAAGAAGAATCTGATGCCTTCCTTCTTATTTTGGAAGTTTTCCGTTTCACTTTATTTATTAAAAGATTTTTTTTTTAAAAAAAAAAAAGGCAGGTGGAACAGGCATCCCAGTGGGGATCAAAGGCAGTATTAGAAGGGACAACAGGACCTGCAAGCACCATGTTGCATACTTGTGATTTTCCCGCTGTGTTCTGTGGAACCCTACTGTTCCAGAAGAAATTCTGAAAGGCTAAGGCTATCAGCAAAAATAATAACAATAATAACTTGTACATACCTAAGAGGTATCCAAACCAAACAGGGTAGGGCATGTTCCTCTACGGAAAAATACTTTGCAAATCAGGACTCCAAATATTTTTTGTCGTTGTTTAATTTTCTGGGTCTTAAAAAAAAAATCCTATCTAGATCTTCCATAAAATTTCTTCACCCTCACTGCAACTCCAGGACATTCTTCAGCCACATGACTTTAAGGAAAGTCCGGGAGAATAAGGGAGCAATGAGTTACTCAAGACATACTAGGTGGATTGGAGCAAACATGAAGTAGATTGTTTTCAAAGTGTATAGAAAAGGACAAAGGAACTATTAAGGCCAATTCAATTTCATGCACCTAAAGGTTTGGAGACATTAGTCCCATCTGGTGAAAAATGGGAAGACCTACCATCCTATAAATCAGTGTTTCTCAACCTTGACAATTTTAAGGCATGTGGACTTCAACTCCCAGAATTCCATAGCCAGCAATGCTGGCTGTGGAATTCTGGGAGTTGAAGTCCACATGCCTTAAAATTGTCAAGGTTGAGAAACACTGCTATAAATAATGTGTTGGACATTTTCTTTCCCTTTGAAAGAGGCTTCCCCCCCCCCCCCTATCTCATCTGCAAATTTCTTTAGAATTCATCTTGGTGATATTTTGGGAATTCCCTTTGTTATTGTAAGATGGAGAAAGCAGCGGCTGCTTTTTTTTTTTTTAATTATTCCCTGCTAATAGTCCGAATAATAAAACTTAAAAGTTGTTAATTTTGGATATGGAAAGTGAACAAGTGAAAGAAACAATGACAAGATGGGCAAAAAAATTTGGCTATAATATAGAATTAGAAAAATGGCAAATGTTATGGGAGAGAAACTACAAATTAACAATGCCAACCTCATACAAAGAAAATCTGTATAAAATGTTTTATAGATGGCCCCTGCCACCAGCAAGATTAGCAAAAATGTTTAAAAATATGTCAGATAGATGTTGGAAATGTAAACATAACATAGGCACATATTTGGTGGACATGTAAGGCAAAGGCCTATTGGAGAAAGATACATATGTGGTTAGAATAAATATGTCTTGGGATAAATATGTCTTTCCATTTGAAAGAAGAAAAAGAACCAGCCGTGTTTCCAGTGACAAACACATTCCACTTCAGTCATATGAACTTTTTTACTTTCTAGCTGAAGGTGAAAGGCTGACTTTACATAAAAGTTTCTTTCCTTCTCTTTTTTTTCTTTTTCTTTAATAGCAACACCTGTCTCATCAGCAGGACCACTCTGAAGGGAAGAGCCTCAAGGCACCTCAGTCCCACGATTCTCCATGCCTCATTCTTCATCCACGCTGCTAGTAATGTACCATCACTGGCACAGTTACACCTGAACACTCTGGTGCTGCCAAACACCTGGCTTGATTTTCCACTGTCCAAATGAAAAATAAGCATAATCTGCTTTTTTGAGGATACAGCAAATGAGGGAGTTCATGACAAATTGTGTTAGTTTATGCAGAATAATGATAATAAGATACAAATGAGGAGATGGTATATTTGTGTGTGTGTGTGTGTGTGTGTGTGTGTGTGTGTTGCTTAATGAAGAATACTAATCATGCTTTCAAGGCATCTAGTGCCCTTCTCATTACAGACAACATGTAAAACCAGCTTAATTTGTTTGAAACTCATTGTACACTGTTTAAATATTTGCTAGAGATTTTACCCCAACTATTCAGAGTTAGTTTTTTGTTTTGTTTGGAATTTTATGCCTGCTACAAAAAGCAGGCCTAATCGTTTAGCACAGGGTGTGATTCTAACTTTCATGCTTCCCTTCCTTTTGCAGCATATGATGTATACCCCGGCTTCTGAAGATGCTAGAGAAAGGATTTTATTGATTTACAGGCTAATTCTCCAACTATTACTAATTCTCTTGATTCCAGTTTCAAAAGTTGTACTACCAGCATTCATCACTGTAGTACACTAGAGGGGATGAGAATCCTTTCCAATAAATTACAAGAACTATGACTAATTATAATGATAGTAACTATGCAAAGTTCCTTGGGCCTTAAAATGGATATCTTTATCATTTCAAATTATGACTTTGACGGCTTCGAGAAAGAGCCGCTCCTCGTTGTTTTTAATATTTAAGTATAGGCGGAGGATTGGATGGCTAAATTTATACAAGAAAAGAGCATTCTGTCTGCATTAAGGCTCAAGGTTTTGCAAGTCCAGCCTTAGTGACTCTGGACATGTAGACATCTTGGTACAACTCACCCTGGGAAGACCTATCAAGGAAATACAGTAGTTATATAAAGGTACTACAGTTGGAAGTTGTATAAATGTCCTTGCTGTCAAAATCACAGAAAGTATTAGTACCACTTTATAAAGCCTTAGTACAATCACACCTGGAATACCACATCCAGTTTTGGTCACTGCATTACAAAAAAGATGTTGAGACTTTGGAAAAAGTGCAGAGAAGAGCAACTAAGATGATTAAAGGCCTGGAGATTAAAGCATAAGAAGAACGGCTGCAGGAATTGGGTACGACTGGTCTAGAGAAAAGAAGGACTAGGGGTAACATGATAGTAGTGTTCCAATATTTGAGAGTTTGCCACAAAGAAGAGGGCATCAAATAATTTTCCAAAGTACCAGAAGGCAAGACAAGAAACAATGGATAGAAACTAAACAAGGAGAGAAACAACCTGGAATTAAGAAGATACTTGCTAACAGTGAGAACAATTAACCAGTGGAAAGTTTGCCTTCAGAAGTTGTGGGTGTTTCATCACTGGAGGTTTTTAAGAAGAGACAAGTCACTTGTCTCAAATTATATATAGTCTCATGTTTGAGGAGGGAGTTGGATTAGAAGAGCTTCAAGGTCCCTTTCAGCTTTATTTTGATTGACTTCAACACACTTTTCTTCTTGCATGTGCAGGCTAAGTAAGTGTAAGATGTGATGGGTAGAAATGAAAAGGGATTTCATCACAGATCTGACTGGGAGGTAGATTTGTTCCTCAGGATTCTGATAAACTAATGGATAGACAAAGTCTACCTCATGTTCATCTTTCCCCGGAAAAAAACCCTCTTGAAAATCAAGGACATGGTCAAGGCTCTTAAATTTTATTTTCATTTCACGGCTAAAGCTACTCTTCTCCTGGGTAGAGTTTTCTTTGCAATATTTTTTGGATTGATCATGTGATCAGGCTTGCATGGTCATTTCAGGAATTAACAGAAAAAAAATCCAATTGCCCCAGTAAAATGATAAAAAGAAAAAGGAAAAAAATGGTCCCTAAAGAGACAAAGTTTTTTTTTTAATTTTTTTTCCCACAACATGGAGTATAAAATTTATTTACAACTTTTGTGTATTCTGCTTTATACAGAGATAAAGGATACAAAATGGTCTTGGATATTCTCTCCTCAGAATTAATAAGCTGTCTAAGGGCCATACTAATTGATGTACTGGTTGTGTCTCTACAACGCAGCATAGCACACTAGAAGGTATACTATATGATGAACTGGAAGAGAAGCTTCCACTGACTCCCAATCTCAACTGAACTTGGAGAACAAGCAGAAGGAGTGAAAGACATAGATTTATAAAGTCAGAAAACTGAGGGAAGGTTACTTTGAGATGAACTGAGTTCAGGCCTGACAAAACCATCACATATCTGACATTATAATAATGTATCTGTTAAGAACTCTTCCTAATTTTGAAAATAAGAACAAGTACAATAAGCAATGTCTAGGATATCCTACATTCTGTATATGAGTATAGGATGGGAGAAATAACCTTAAACATAGACCTATCTCAGGGGTCTTCAAACTTGGCCCTTTTATGACTTGTGGACTTCAAGTCCCAGAATTCCTCAGCCAGGCACACTGGCTGAGGAATTCTGGGAGTTGAAGTCCACAAGTCATAAAAGGGCCAAGTCTGAAGACCCTGGCCTATTTCAATTACATAAAGCACAGTATCTTACTTGAAGGCAAAACATTGATTGATTGATTGATTGATTGATTGATTGATTGATTGGCCACCCAATTCCTAAACATCTCTTAGAGGCTTACAATTAATAGTAGGATACAACTATTCTCTAGGTGAAGGCATCATCCCTAAAAGGGACAATAATGAACTTAAAGCAAAATTTGGTGAAGTATATTGTCAGGCCTCAAGAACCAAGAAAGACATGTAGAATTACTTGCAAGCAGTTTCCTTTATAATTCTCAACTACAGACAGAAATTTGGCCAAATTAAAACATCTCTTTGCAGCACAAAAGATATACAGTGAGAATTGCTTGGGAGGAATCCTTCTTAACTCTCTTTCTTCCATCCAAATCATCTAAGCTATCTCTGCCATCTGGAATGCATTCCCTCCCCTTTGGGAATCCAGACTACATTCCACATCCATGCACACAGATTGACTAGTTATAGTCTTCTCCAAGAACTTAAAATAAAAACAACTGTGCAAGCAATTTGAATTTTTCATCTATGGAGATCTATCTTTAATTTATTCATCTGCCTATCCAGATCTTCATAAATGATAGATAATTCAATGGACCATCTATAGATTATCTGTAATATATAGAGAGAATGGGGGAGTAGATCTCAACAGGAGTTAAAAAATGTTAAAAGATCACACATTTCAAATATTGTTATAATTACTGCCCTTTTATGAGATTCCAGAAACGTTTTTAATTCATGATCAAATGACTGGATGGAAAGGTCCTTTCCTGTTGGACTCTATGTCTAAAACATTAAAGTCATTGGAAAATTTGCAGTGGTGTGGGGATTGGGAGTCCTGTTGGCATAACGAAAAATATCATGACTCAATCCACGTGACCAAAACATATTTTTAAAAAATCCAACTATTTGTCTTTCAATTGTCATGATTGTATGATTTTGTAACAAATCCATCAATTTGTTCAAAAACCTCCATTCCTCTAGTTTGCCCTGAAAGACTATCACCTTTGATATTCTAACACTATACCACTTATACAAGAAGAGAAAAGATTCATGACTTGGCAGATATTGGAAGAAACGTGAAGTCACTTTGCAAGCCTTGTTACTGAGGACACTTAAAGCACTGTGTCAGCATTTTTATTTTACACACACACACACACACACACACACACACACACACACACACACGTGTGTGTATGTGTATGTGTATGTATATGTATATGTATGTATATATATATATATATATATATATATATATATATATATATATACACATACACATGTGTGTGTATATGTGTATGTATGTGTGTATATATATATATATATATATATATCTGAAAGAAGATTTGGAGAAATGTACATAATTGTGGTCATGAGGAAGAGCCCATGCTGTTTGTTTAAAGATGACAATTTGGTTAGTTTAGAGAAAGAAGAGAAACTTCATTTGGAATCTTTCTCTCTGTTAATAAAGTTAGTCAAGGGAACGGCAGGACTTGGTCTGTCTCGTCTCCATCTTCCACTTGCAAGACTTGATGGTTCAAAAAAGAAATCACCTTGACCCACCTAAAGCCAGATCTGTTTAATGGGATGGACTTGAGTCCAGCCAATGTGATCATGAAGTGGGCAGGATCTTGTCCGTGTCCTCCAATGAATGGGACTAGAACAGGGGTCTTCAAACTTGGCCCTTTTATGACTTATGGCACGCTGGCTGAGGAATTCTGGGAGTTGAAGTCCACAAGTCATAAAAGGGCCAAGTTTGAAGACCCCTGGATTAGAAGCTCAAACTTGGCAACTTCAAGATGAGTGGACTTCAGTTCCCAGAATTCTGATGTCCACCCATCTGAAGTTTACCAAGTTTGCAAAATTCACTGAGCCACAACCTCAAGGAGGATGCTGGGCCTTCTAAAAGTTGGACTTAATCCTCCAGTTAACTATGGTATTTCAGAACATGAACGAATGTTTTCCTGATCTCAGGCAGCTACTATTCATATTAAGGAAAAAATATAGCTCCTTTAATTAATGGCTGGAAGATGCCGCCAGGGTGCCCACTTGAGATACAATTATTGTACATCTCTAAATATCTGTTTCCTGAACCAAAAGGATTTGTTTTGAAACATGATACACAGTTCTTTTAGGAAGGTTTGTTAAGGAAAAAAGAAAAGAAAAGAGTGGGATACAAGAATTTCAGCATGTGAACTGTTTTCAATTTAGAAGCAATCTGCCCAGTGGGATCCTTGGTGCTCTCTGAGCTTCTTTGTTTTCTTGCAGACAGTTCATTACCCAACTAGGTGACATCATCAAATATACAAATATTCTCTTCTATTGGTCCTAATCTGTCCATCTACATCACAACAGAAACTTCCTCATTCTTGTTCTTCCCAAATGGAAAAGTTTACAGATAGTCATTTACATTAAAAAGTCTCTTCAAATTTTATCAGTCTGGAAAATATCTGTCTTCATGTAAAGGCTGGCTTTTTGACCTCCTCTTTTTATTAATTTTCTTTTTCTGTCCCTTCTCTTTCACCATCCGTCTGTAACATAGAACTGGCATTTTGGCTCCTTCTTTTTCCCTTTCTCTCCCTGAATCACCAAAGCTAAGAGACGTGTATCAACAAACCAGCCTTTCCAGTTATCTAAAACTTTCTTTTTTTTTTCCTCTTCCACAAAGGAAGTAACCTGTACAGTGCATATACTGGACTTGTTCTCATCTCTAAAAGATTCACTATATTTGCTGCCCCATGTTTACCCACCAAAAATTGGTACTCCCTTTATTTCAATACTGCTTAAATGCAATTTTTCCATTGAACACTATTCTTAATTAATCTCCATAGGAATTCTGTATTGTGTCTTACAATTTAAAATCCTTTTTTGATTATTTTTTTTTAAAACCTTCATAAGAAATGAAAATATAGATGAATTATATGCCCAGGTGAATATCTGGTTTTTCCATCTTGCATACTACTTTTTAATAGTGTATTATCTCAAGGAAATCTATAATTGTTTCCATAGTATTGATGGAATCAGTGGACATAAGTGTTTAGAAGGCACTGTGTTCCCAACTAGATAGAAAAATGTTGAAATGCCATTGCTACACAATGATGTGGCAGCCTGTAAATTAATTTCAATGTTATAGAATTCTATTTTCCTCCTGTATTTTCATCTGCGTTATGACCTTTTTGCAAAGGTTAATCTTTTCTAAAGATTACCAGCCCTTAAAAGTTTTTATTCAGTTTTCTAAGCAGGTTAACAAAGTGGCTTTTAACCAATTATTCAAAGTTAGATTGGAAAAACTCAGTGCTTTTCTGAAAATTCTGAAGGCCATTGGAGAAGCTGAATTGCCAACAATGAGAAGTATTTCTCAGCATTTACTCTTATTGTTCTCATCAGTCTCTTGATGAGATTGGCAATCATTGCTTTTGATTTGTGTGTATGTGTGTGTGAGACAGTGTGAGCTGGTAGTGTGCTAATCTACATTTCTCTTTTACTAATCAGCCATTCTTCTTCTACCAACATGCACATGTTTGTGTCCACATGCACACTTTAGAAGCCTAATAGGAAAAAACTATTCTACCAAACACTAGAATGGGTGACAATCAGTTAATTAGTATGACCCACTAATTACCCATTTAGTATTCGTTTTGGATACTAAATATTCTGGGCTGGATCCCAATTCAGTCATACTTAACAGGAGATTCATTGAAGTCCTTAAGAATTAATTTCATTAATTTCCTTAGGTGAGGCAGCTGAATCTGAAAATTAAAACTTCCACAAGTTTGGATGTTATAAAGGACATCCAAAAAATAAGAGAGAAAAAAGTCTCTTATACCTTACATATATTAAAATTGCTAAGCAACATGCATTCAAAACTGCTAATTATAGTAGCTCTGCATTCTGAATCTACCCACTAGTGATTCTTTCAAAAAAGTTAGATAAATTAACACTTGTTTTGCTGTATTCTCTATCTCCACCCCTTCTTTTTGACATCGTTCCCTCCCATTACTATTCCACATGTATTTCCAAGAACAGAACACATATCCTGTCTTTTACCATAAGATTTATTACACAAAAGCTGTAGTAAGCCTCATAGATTTCAAAAGCTTCTAAAACAGTTCATAATCAAAGAAACAGCCTGTGTCTATATGGAGTAATATCTTCTTGTGTCAATCGTCCCTAGGCCCATCATCCAGAGAAATGTGATGGTTTCTATTATCCTGCTTAAGTACTACTGGTGGTCCTTGACTTATGGCAGGGGTCTTCAAACTTGGCCCTTTTATGACTTGTGGACTTCAACTCCCAGAATTCCTCAGCCAGGCACGCTGGCTAAGGAATTCTGAGAGTTGAAGTCCACAAGTCATAAAAGGGCCAAGTTTGAAGACTCCTGACTTATGGCCACAATTTCCACTGCTAAACAAGGCAGTTGTTAAGTCAGTTGCACCTGATTTTATGACCTTTGATGGCAGCTGTTAAGCAAATCACTGCAGTTGTTAAATGAATCATGCAGTTAATAAGGAAATCAGGCTTCTTCCATTGACCTGAGCTGGTTGGAAGCTAGCTGGGAAGATATCAAATGGCAATCACATGACCCCAGGACACTGCAACTGTCGTAAATACATGCCAATTGCCAAATATCCAAATTTTGATTACAGGACCATGGGGATGACCACGGTTGTAAGTGTGAGGATTGGTCATAAATCATTTTTTTCAGTGCTGTTCTAACTCTGAATAGTCTCTAAACAAATGCTTGTAAGTAGAGGCCAGCTGTATGGACATTTTCATAACATTTTCTTCTTCAATATTTCCCAGATTACTGCAAACTGAAACAAACTAAAAGGACATGCCATACCTGAACATATTTTTAAGAAACCAACTTTGAATAATTTCTCATGTTACTCTGGTTCTCTCAGCTTTCCAACACTGATATATGACAAAATAACAATTAGAGTGCAATGGGATTCCTTCCAAATATTCCACGGATAGGTTGAACTGTTCAGAATTCAAAGCACGGCTTTTTCTCTATTAGATATCCATCATGCTTCTAAGTCAGATTAATAAAATGAAATGCATTCTCAACTTATTTTTGGTATTATTGCTTCATCAGTTGCAATCTCATTAATGGGTCTTCTTTTCATGATGAGCTCACAATTCTGCAAAGCCCAGCTATGCTTTCACCATTTCATATTCTCCCGATACTTGCTAACCTACGAGACACCCATCATACATCAGTCCTGGGTATCAAGGCTCAAATTGTGTGAATGTACATTCATATGAGTTCTGGTTAACAACATATTATGACACCGGAAATGTAAAACTAACTTCATTTGCATTATTTAAAGCACAACTCAACGTTGAAATCATCACATGATCTCAAATATGACAGCAATAGCCGTAGCATTTAGGCTTATACCACCACATAGTGCATTATTTTCATATTGCCTACAACAATCTGGGTCCTCATTTCACCAACCTTGGAAGGATGGAAGGCCTATTTAGGACTGAACTCCAGACTGCAGGCAGAATTTGCCTGCAATACTGCACTTTAATTACTATGCCATCAGGGCTAAATGATAAAAAAAATGATTAAAAAGAACCCAAGACAATAGCTGAAAATTATAGTACATATTCTGACATTCCAAACCAGGCACTTCCTACTGTTTTATATGGCCACATAAACCCCCAAACATGCACAAAGCCAAGGCTCTAACTTGATAGAATTCAATTTTGTCTACTGAAACTATTGTGGCTGAGTGAATAATGGACTTAAACGCAAAGCAGTTTTCATTACTGACTGTTTAATTTGGCAGCTAATTCCTCCAAGTTCTCCATAACATTTAAAATCTGTGAGATCGAGTAATCATTATATTCCAGTTACCCTCCTAGAGCCACCAACCAAACTTCCTGAAAAATCTTTTGAGCCGTAGTGTTCTTCTAATTTATTTATTTATCAAATTTATTGACTGCCCATCTTACTGCAGGGTAACTGGGAGGTCTACAATAGTTGAGTTACCTGCATTTGGAGAAATCTCAGGAGTCAGCACAGCCACAGTGCAAGGGATGAGCCACACCCCGGGGAAAGTTTTATGTATTTGGTTCTCAGGCATTAGACGAAGACACATGGTGAACAAGCAATCTCTTTATTGATCTTCTCCTTACAACCAAGCAATAGCTAAAAGGCACGCAGGCCTTTTATAGAATCCTGAACCCGGACAATGTCAGCCAATAAGAAGCTGGCTGTTTTCGCGCCTTGCACATGCACACAAGGCTGGCAACAGCCAGTCTGGTCCCGGGCAGCTTTTGGTTTGCCCGGGACCATTCGTAACATTTCGGAGCCTGCTCTCTACTTCAGCAGGCTCAGGACACAACAGAAACCACCTTTATAATCACAGTATCTCCCCTGCCAGGTAAGTAATTGTAGAATGAAGACAGCTTTATTTTAGAGCAGTGCATCCAATGTGACAGTTACACACATTACATTTTGTCCAAATGTATTTTTCCTTGATTGGAGTTAAGTTCTAGAGAGGGGAAACTTTAACTCTTCATCCTGGCTATGAACGTAGGTGAAATGGAAGAAAGTATCTGGTCTTGAAATTGTTGTAATTAATGGAAGCTTTCTTCCCAGTACAAGTGGCATACATGTACAGGAGTACAGTCTGATCAAGACTGTAAATTCAGCAATAGTTAAAGAGTTAAACTCTTTATTTCCCCCATATGATGTCCTCACAACCCCTTGCCTTTTTCGCTTTGCTTTTTTTTTTTTAATCATACACACGAAAGCTAATTACTAAGGATGTCATGACCCATCTTGTTTGGAACAGCTAGGCCAGCTGGCTTATACAACAGAGGAATCCTTACCATGCTTTTTAGTTCAAAAGATTGCCAAATCATATTCTTTGGGTTCTTCTTTTTTGTTTGGATTTGTTGTTGATTTCTTGTTATTTGATCTTGACAAAGTTCTACAAGGGCAGACTTTGCTTGTTTCTGGAGGGAAGAGCACCCAGAAAGCTAAAGATTGAGAACTAAAAAGGAGGGTTGAAAAGTAACTAGGAGAAGGCAATGGCCAATGTATTCCATATATTGCTCAGAAGACAATATGATGATGCCCCTACAGTAACCAGGATGTGAGCTCAATTCTATAGAAAAATTATTTCATTGTCAGTTTATACCGTATCAAAAAATATACGGTCACAATATATAATGCATTGGAAGTCATGATATAATCATTGGTATATCACTCCCACGTTTCTTTCTATTATTTGCTGTTTTCCTAAAACATCTGGACAAATCATGAATATTATATATGACATTTGAAAAATTGCTGTAGAAAAATATAAATGAAAAACGAATATCAAGCAAAGAAGGTCCAGACCAGTAAAGGAGCTCCTGAAATGTCCATCTGAACATTGAAAGAACTTTTCTGGATCATACCAATGTCTTATTGAATCCAACACACTATTTCTCGCAATTGCCACCACGTGTCTCTAAAAAGCCCTGAAGCAAGACATATGGCACCTTCCTCTTACTTCTCCCCAGCAACTGGATTTCAAACTGCTTCTGACATAAGAAATATATACCAGTATCTACATATCTACATTCATTAGAATTACGTGGTGGTACTTTAAGCTGGTCTGTTTTAAATCAGATTGGCATCTTTAAGATGATTCTCTGTTGATTTTGGGGGCTGATCTTTTTTTAGACCGCAAGAATTCAGTCAACGCTTGCTTTATTTATGTGTTTACCATCAGTGATTATATGCCATTCCAAACAACTCTAAGCAGCTTACATAATCTACGAATAAAAATAAGGTAACAAAGTCCAAAGTTTCAAACGTAAATCACAATGCATTACAAAGAGGGGCACCCATGAGATCAAATAAAATTCTGCATTCATTAATTTCCAAATTATAGGATGGAATCACTCACAACTCCAGTCCCAAGACCTGCTGAAAAAAAACAACAACCAGATTTTGATGGCCTTTCTGAAAGCCAGCAAGGTAGGCTTGTCCAGATCTCTAGGGATATATTTTTCTAAAAAGGGAGACAGCTGTAGTTACAAAGGTTCAGGAAGTCCCATCACTAAGTAAAGAGACCTGGAATGAATCTCTCCTACAAGACCCTACTGCAAAGTTGAACCAATTGGGAGCAGATAGCTTGGAAGATGCCCAAGTTGCTATTGACAACCAACATATTGAATTGCACCTAGAAGCAAAGTTGTCTTGTTGAGTATCTTTATCCCTACTGTTGCATTCCCAATGTCCTCTCTTTTCTCTCTCATTTGCCTGGCTACAACAGTAAGCACCTAGTTCTGTTAAATGAGTTTCCTATGATTCCCAGCTTGTGGTGTAAAGAGCCTCAAAACCAGGATCATATTTACAATTCAAAATTCACTGTTTTAATTAAATTAGACTTTTTGCTTGAAACAGAAAAAAAATGAAAATTTGCAGATTAGATTAGTTTGTTTTGGAGAAACTTCAGAAGAAAGTTTTGGAGAAACTGGAAGACTTTTTTTTCTTTTTCCTCTACCCCACACTTTCTCTCTTTTTTTCCCCTTTCACATTTCCATATTATCTTTATTTTCATTTATATTTTTCATTATGATAAATTTCAATAAAAATAAAATTTAAAAAAAGGTTTAAGATTCACCATCCACAAGAACTTGGCAAAGTAAATCCTGGTCACTTGTTTTTCTTTCACATGCTCCCATCACATGAGAGAAGAAAGCAAGATCAAATCTGCTGGTCTTGCTTTCTAAACTACTGTATATTCCTTGTGGCTATCAGAGAGATTGTCATGTATTCATATCCAATATCTGTAGTCCTCTTTGCATCATTAGATACTGATTTCCACTAGAAGCATTTCTGTACCATCTCCCAATGCATGGAGGTTAGTGTTCCTGGCCAAGATAACTGCAACAGAGGACAGAGCTAAAGTGCATGACTCCACATTCTTTCTTCATGTACTGTAGGGATAAGTAATAAAGGAAACGAATCACCAGGGCTTTTGGAATGAGCCCTATCTATCATCTGGAGAGATTTATCAAATCATTCCATGAATTCATCAAAGAATTCATCAAACTGTTATGATCTGTGTGTTTTTGGGAGACTGCCAGCTAGACTGGAAAGGAGCATAAGCATAAGCTTAGCTTAGAGTCCTTGCGTAGACAAAAGAGGCATAAGTTCAACCTCACCCAATATCCGCGAAGTCTTACTGTATCTGGTTGTTCCTAAGGGAAGGAAAGCAGTTTGGGGAGATAGCAATATCACCAATGATAGCACTTAGACTTATATATCACTTGACAGTGTTTTACAGTCCTCTCTAAGCTGTTTACAGAGTCAGTGTATTGCCCCCAACAATCTGGGTCCTCATTTTACTGACCTCGGAAGGATGGAAGGCTGAATCTACTTTGAGCTGGTCAGAATTGAACTCCTGACAGTGAGCAGTGAGTTAGCCTGCAATTCTGCATTCTAACCACTGAGCCACCACGGCTCTTAGATTCTTGTAACTTTGGTAAAGAGCAATAAAGTTGCTTACTTTAGCTATTTGCAACTTGCTCTGGTTGCTTGTGCCTGACACTTTTCAACATAAACCCACATAGTTGAATGGAGCTTTTTTCCAGATCTCCTATATCATGTTTCCCTTGCACCTTATCAGTTCCCATGGTTAAGCACTGACCATCGCAAAATACTACAAGGCTGGATGTTAAGGAAAATGCTGCTAAAAGAATTTCAAATACAAACTGCATGATTTATTTTACATTTTCAACAAAAACGAACTCTCTCTGGCATGTCTCGGGATATGACATGAACCTTAGGAAAAGAGGAAATATTTGGGTAAGTATGTCGACACTAGGGATTTAATTCGCAATGGCCACAAAAGAATTCTTTGTTTAACTTGTATTTCTGTCCAATATTTTTTATGGGAGCATTCATTCACATCTGGCAGAGAATTCTTGCAGTGGATAACAGATGTATCTGGTAGCTTCTCACGTCTGTCCCAGCACCATGTTCCTGTTTAGAATTTTGAAAAGATCAGAAATCAGCAGCAAACATTACAAGCATTTGGAGCCATGGGAAAATGGAAAAGTACGAATAAGAATGGTACAGAGTAATAAGCAGAAAGGAGTAAGCTTTGTGCAAACTATTTGAGCAAATAGGACAAAAAGGAACAAACCTGGATATAAAATAGAAAAGTGAGCCTGTCGATTTTATTTTTTTATCTATCTGTTTTCCAAAATTACATTTGTTTACATCCAATTCTGTATACATTTGGTAAGCTGATTGAAAAAGGGTATGTCAACTTCACTTTAACAAAGGAGAGCATTTAAGGAGGATCTCACTCTGCAGTGGGAGGGGCATTCTTCTAAAGGGGCATTCTTCTAAATTCTCTGCCAATATTTCCAAATGTCGCTGACAGGATACTTTACTCTGTTTTTTAGGATTTATCTGAAAAGAAGAATAGCTTTTATCCTGATTAAACATTTATAATGTAATCTTTTATTCATAGAGAATACAATAAAGAAAATGAATTTTTATTCTGTCTAATCTTCAATTTGGAGAAATTTTAAGGAAAGAGAAACAAATTATCCAAGTTAGAAATGTGTTCCTTTTGCAAAACTCAAGGGTTAATTCAAGTTTGTCCGGCTTTCTAGTAAATACAGAGCACATTTTTTTACAAACTTTTTCTCAGGATACAAATTTTCACAAACAATTTTCTTCAAATCTAACCCGTTTTTGCATATTTGCCCCACATAACCCTTTTGGCTAATTTAGGAGGAAAAATGCAGATAATGTATAGACATGTATCTTAAACAGACCCACTGATGATGCACAATTATCTACCAGGAACATCGGTGAGTAGAAAACAAGGGCGGGGGAAAAAAATCAGTTTCAGTGGCTGTGAAATTGCTGCTGAAACTTCATCAGGAGCATTCAAAACAAACCAAAGAATCTCCAATAATCTAGCACTGAAATTGACTGGGTGCATTTAGCACACCTTTAAGTGCATGTGCAATGTTAGCATCAACTCTGACTCTAAGGGCAAAAAACAGTGATCAAATTTGTGTCATCACCAGCACTGCCATAGCTCATTGTATCAGCAGCACACATTTGATTGGACTATCCAGCATCTTTTGCGTCTCTTCCAAATTTCTCCCAAAACACAGATGGCTGCATTAATGCCAGGCTGCTGTTTGTGACTAGAGCAGCACATCAGTAAACAGCAGGAATAGGAGTTTCATCCTTATGATGGCATCCATCAGAAAAATTTCATATTCTATCCACTTTTCCCTTTACTGCTGCATAGTCACCTGATAAATGAAAGGATTTCACATCCATTCCTAACGTAGTGATTATCTGTTACATTTATACATTTTTCACATCCGTAATATTTTTGCAATAGATTTCCCTGAATCAGCTGATGACATTTAATAGAATGTTTAAGACACAGTATAAAATCTTAAATGCTTTTTGCTCAGTCTGAGGATAAAATTGTGTGCCGAGATTGATTTCCAAATTAAAAACTATGTAGGCATATTGGCAATTCTCCCTCTCCGTTCCCTCTCTCCTACCTTTTGCTCCTCCTCTACATATTAAAATATAACAAAACAACTCTTAAGAAAATACTTAGAAACTAAAAGTGTGCTTGCCTTTACAAGGCGGGTGACATGAAGACAATTCTGTTAATGAAATGGACAAAATGACAAAACAACAAATGCAATTGCCCATAAAACTCTTATTGGGTACAGAAAAATCTACAGTGAATAAATATTAACACAAACACTACAGGAAACATAAAATAAATGGGCTGGGGGGGGGACAAGGAAAAACTAGTGGTTAAAATTGCTGAGGACTTAAGGAAAAAGCTATTTGCATATTGCAGGGCTCCATCTGCTGTGGAAAATCTAGGCTGCAAGAATGATTTAAGATTTAATAGAAGTAGTAGCCACTGTTAATTATAATTTGCACATTTACAAATCAGCACCGATAGCAATATAAATTATGAAATATAACGGTGTTATGTTGGATACTGGGGAAAATAAGATGACAGACAAAGTTAATGGAGTATCCCTAACAACAGCTCTGTCAGAACACATCAGAGAACTAATCCAGTTACAAAGGGCCTGCAATGGAAAATCTATTTAAAATATTAAAATGCTGTTTGGCAAAAGCTTTTTCATAGTGCATTTTACTTAAACAGTTGCTTATTGCTCATGGGTCATTAGCTGTACACTCAGATGCACTCTGGAAACTGCTGTTGGAGAGAATAACAGAAATTTAAAGAGAAATGTATTTATGCAGCACTTTTCTTGAAATATAGAATGGGCTTGCTGCTGACTTGTATTCAGACAAGTAACATTAACCACCTTCATGGATTAAACCTTTGGGGTGTTGTGCAAGAACACCCTTGAATTGAGGAGCTATTTATTTAAACCCACCACCAATCCTAAATGGGTGTGCCCAGGGCATAATTAATTTACAGGATTCCCTAGTACAAGATGTGCTGATGACCTTCATCTTAAATTCTTTTATTAAAGGAGGGCATAAATAGAGGGAAGACAGATCCACAAAAGCCTTAAGTCACATTAGCTAAGTGCCACCCTCATGTTAATGTTAAGTGTTAGTCTGAAGCAATACTGTAGATCCTCAAATAATAAGAGATGCTGAGACATAATCATTATGCCTGTGACTATCTTTTTAATTTCTCAAAGTGTGGCAGAAACAAAAGGTTGGATCGGATTGGTGTTAGATACCTCAGTCAGATAGTTCATATACTAACTCTTGAGGTGCGATTAACCTCAGAAGACAAATCCCATTTCATCCATTGGAATTACTCTGTTTTGTAGAAAAACAATTCTAAGCATTCGTTGTTGTTATTTTTTGCTCTGCGCTTATCCTAAAAGGGATCAGAGGGCTGTGAAACAGCAAATTCATCATTGCTTCCAAGTCTAGCAGGGCCAGGAAGCAGGGTGGAATAATTTTTCTGTTGCCTGATGATTTCTTTGTAATATTTGCCACCCCTAGTGAAACCACTGACTTCACACACATTATAGTAAGGCAGATGGCCATCATTCAATGCCTAACTGAGCTCTTACTTGGGTTTTAGTACACCCAACATTCAGAACCCAGCAAAGCTACTGAGTTTTATTTCCTAATGTGCCATTCCCGATTGATAATTTCCATTCATCATCCATACAAAGAAATGTTTTTAATAATAGCTTCTTTTCCTTGCTATTATTCTTCTTCTATTCTATATCTGCTTTAGCATCAGTGGAACTACAGTGCCAGAACCCAAAAATTCCTCACCAAACAGGACTGGAAGATCTCATAAACAAAAGTTCAACAAGGCTAATAGACTCAGCCAAGATCACGTTAAACGCTGTATTACGAAAGTCGTAAAAAAACCCCTCTCGTTGGAATGGATCCAGCTTGTATTTTACAACCTTACTGAACTGTAGTTAGTGTAAGCACATGCAGAAAAACAATACACCCTTTTGTAATCAAAAGACAACCTGCCTAAATGGCGGGATTATTTTTTTCAATCTTTTATTATTGCAATTCATCCAAATTACATCTAGTTCAGCATCGGAGATATGCAAATGGAATCTTTATAGTAAAGAGGATTTCCCAGGAAGCCAGAAATCATGGGGTAATGTGGTAGGTAAAGCTTGCATTTTGTAACTATTTAATAACTTATCAGAAACCAAGAATATAAAATGACCCGGCGTTGTAAAATATGAGTATTGACAGCTAATCCTGTTAAGAAACTTGCAGAGCAGAATTTGTCTCCCAAACAGAGCTATTACATTTTTTTTTGGCAGTATTAATATTCTTCGTATTTTGCATCAACTGCTCTACAGCTGAATTTATGCTATCTACATTCATGCTACATTGAACAAATATTGTACAAAATGCTACAGCGGAAGTTGGCAAAATGCAATTCCAGGATTGCATGTGACTCCAATACTGGTCTCCCCCTTTGGGGAGGGGCAGATTTCTGGAGCTCTTTCCCCCCCTCCCTCCCCACATATTACCAAAAATCAGTTACCTTATGTAGAGGGCACAGGGACTGGCCTTGAAGGACAGGAGGAAGAGCTGCTACCAAGGCAATGAGCAGATAAGCAGGGCTTGAGCCCAGACCTAGAAAGCAATTTGAGAAAACATCTCAGACAAGTCTCTCCCTAGTTCGCATGGAGATGAAGTGAGGGCAGAGGGAGGCACCTTCAGATTTGCAAGGTTTTAGAATACAGGTGGTCCTCGACTTACGACCACGATTGAGCCCACAATTTCTGTTGTTAAGTGAGACATTTGTTAAGTGTGTTTTGCCCCGCTTTACAACACTTTATTGCCACAGTTGTTAAGTGAATCACTGCAATTGTTGCATTAGTAACACAGTCATTAAATAAATCTGGCCTCCCCATTGACTTTGCTTATCACAAGGTCGCAAAAGGTGATTATGGGACACTGCAAACAGTCATAAATATGAGTCAGATGCCCAAGCATCTGAATTTTGATCACATGACCACGGGGATGCCATAACGGTCTTAAGTGTGAAAAATGGTCATAAGTCACATTTTTGTGCCATTGTAACTTTGAATGGTCACTAAACAAACTGCTGTCAGTTGAGGACTACCTGTAAAAATAGCCTTGGCCTATATGTCATTGGATCCTTACTGTGATCTACCTTGTAGACCCTACCTTGCTTCCTGCTATTTGAAATACAGAACTTTGTGGCATAAACTTAAAATCCTGGACAAATCCACCTAGTCTGTATCATCACTTTACCCATTGTACTTTCAGCTGTTCCCCAAACTTTCTGGACAGCCTACACCAGTAGTGGCGAACCTATGGCACGGGTGCCAGAGGCGGCACTCAGAGCTCTCTCTGTGGGCACATGGGCCATCGCCCTAGTCCTAGGCCTTCACCTGGATTTTATAAAAGCTTTTTGCTTTAGGCCTCTGCTGCCGTGTGCAAAAAAAAGAGGTTCAATCAATCGATTTCAACTTCTCGCGAAAAAAAAAGATCTCGCAAAGTTGGAATTGATTGATTGAACTTTTTAGTCCCACCCAGTCTGCCGTTACCACCGCAGCCACACCAACCCAATTGGCCATGCCCACCCAATTGGCCACACCCAGCCAGTGGGCCATACCCACCCGGCACTCGACGATGCATAAGTGGGTTTTGGCTTGCAGTTTGGGCACTCGGTCTCTAAAAGGTTCCCCATCACTGGCCTACACTAAAAGGCAGAACAAATCTTCCCACTATAGAGTTACTAGACAGGTGTTTCTTCAGATATATCTGGGACGTGGTTGGAAAAACCTCAAACAAAAAGGCCACTTGGAAACACGCAAGCATGATTCCATTCATAAAAACAAGGTGCATTTAAGCTACTTGGCTGCATTTTAATAGACTTCTATTTTTAAAAAAAATGCACAGCATTATTTGTATAATAAAAATAACCCCTTTTGCCAAAAAAAAAATAAGGCCTTGAATAATTCACAGTAAGTGAAACTTGGCAGCAAAAGATCATGGCACAGCCTCCAGAAGAAAACAAAATGCAGGTTTGTTTTCCAGGAAGCAGCAAGTAATTGGGTAGAAGGAAAGGGCAATCCATTTTATTGGGGTGGCTTTACGGTGTAGAAGGTCCTGCTCTAAGTAAAAATCAGCCTTGCTGTCATAAAACAAAGCACAGGTTCCGTAATAGGCATGACAGAGTATTCTAAGTAAAAAATAAAGTTCCTAAAACAATTTTAATCCAACATGACTTAATCAATGAAAACCAGATCTTGAACAGAGCCTTGTTATAAGATTGCAGTCATATTTTCTTGCTGCATGGATAACAGCATGACTCGTAACCACTATCTTGCAAATCAGAAAAATGCTGCAATTACCATTGATTGGTGTGGTATTTGTGTGTGTGTGTGTGTGTGTGTGTGCATGCGTGTGTATGTTTGTGTGTGCATGTTTGAAATGTCACAATATGTTTCCTGTTACACAACTTCATAATAAAGAATACCATTATGAGGATAATATGAAAAGTCACTTTGGAGAATTTTATTCTCTTCTTATATGTTAATTGGCTACTAGTAGTCAGTAAGGAACTCAAAGAAAAATAATATAATGTAATAAAAATAATATTATATATTATACTACCTACATTCACATACCGTACTGAAGTCTCTCTCTCTCTTTCTCTCTCTCTCCTTTCTCCCCTCCCCATATCATTTTTTTTTAATTAGGTGAAGAAATCAACCTTTACACATGTAAGCGAACTCAGATTATTCTACACATTGCTATTTTTGATGCTGGCTCTTTTATTTGCTGCAATCAGAAAGGTGATTATAAACACTACAAAATTAGCACCCACAATTGCATAATTTACACAAGGCTGTTTTAACCATTCATATGCATTGTGAGAAAGGGAAGGGCAGGCTACATATGTACAGGAGGAGAGAAATATCATCCCCATTCTGTATAAACATCAGCTACGAGAAGAAGAAAAGTCATTTGCCAAAAGATCTAAGATACCACCTTTGTTCTTTTTCTATTTAGGCAATGAAGAGATTAGAAGATGGAGCCAAAAGTTTTTGAAATGTCAGCTGAATGTTTAATTGGTCTTAACTTTCCTCATCTTCTCTAGTTCGGGATCTGAAGCCTCTCATACTCCTTCCAGATGTTACTTGGCACCAGTGCTTTTTTTGAAGAAAAAAAAGGTGCCGGAACTCACACATGTCATACAACCCACCTTGCCTACCCTACAAGGTTCCATCCCAAAAAGGTGCCGGAACTCCGTTCTAGGCGTTCTATGACAAAAGCTTGGCACCACTACATATATCATCACCTATGTCTTCCATTATCCCATTATACATTATTCCTACATCTTCCATTATCTACTCTACCATTACGAAGAGCATGGAAACAGCAGCTGTTGGCCTGTTCAGGTAGTCCTTGATTTACAATTGGTCACTTAGCAATCAAATATGAGCCAGCAGTGTGCTGCAGCTGCCAAAAAGGCCAACACAGTGCTGGGCTGCATTAACAGAGGGATAGAATCAAGATCACATGAAGTATTAATATCACTTTACAATGCCTTGGTAAGGCCACACTTGGAATACTGCATCCAGTTTTGGTCACCACGATGTAAAAAAGATGTTGAGACTCTAGAAAGAGTACAGAGAAGAGCAACAAAGATGATTAGGGGACTGGAGGCTAAAGCATATAAGAAAAGGCTGCTGGAATTGGATATGTCTATCCAATTCCATATTGGATAGACATATCCAATATGGAATTTAATGAAGAGAAGGACGAGGGCGGACAAGATAGCAGTGTTCCAATATCTGCCACAAAGAAGAGGGAGTCAAGCTATTCTCCAAAGCAGGATAAGATAAAAAGGCAGGATAAGAAGCAATGGATGGAAATTAACCAAAGAGAGAAGCAACCTAGAACTAAGGAGAAACTTCCTGACAGTTAGAACAATTAACCCGTGGAACAACCTGCTTCCAGAAGCGGTGAATGCTCCAACACTGGAAGTTTTTAAGAAGAGACTGGACAGCCATTTGTCTGAAATGGTATAGGGTTTCCTGCCTGAGCAGGGGGTTGGATTAGATGACCTCCAAGGTCCCTTCCAACTTTATTATTATTATTATTATTATTATTAGTTTGATGGACCTACCTTGGGGCTACATATGACCCAAATTCAAAGGGCTCCTCCTCCCTGCCCCTCCACAGTCACATGACCAAACTTTTGGCTACAGGGCTACTTTTATGGCTATTTCCACTCTCTTGCAGTCATGTGACCACATTTTACAACTTCTGGGTTTTGGCAAAACTGCACCCATAGCAAACTGTTGGTTCACTTCACAACTGTGGTGTTCACTTATGAGTGCCACACAGGATGGACTTTGTAATACATGAAGCATGGTTTTTGTAGTACTATTGCACTAGCTAGCTAACGTGAGTTTTCTTGTATTTTAAAACTCGCTTTTTCAATTGCTTTGCTAATAATTTCCCATAAGCCTTAACCTTCAAGAAAAAGCCTTCAGAAACCAGGATTGGTAGGAGAGCATTCAATACATTGTAGATAACAGTTTTGTTTTTAGCTGTTCTCAAGCCTCTGTGAAAAAAGAAAAAAAAGTCAATAGTCACTTTGGAAAGTGCTGAGAACGTATCTTACCCCTACCCATTTTGATGCTTTTCCTTTGCAAATGTTTCTTCTACTTTTACTTTTACTCAGAATACAATGCTCTTTTCTATGGCTAGGCTCACGTATTATTGGATGTTTTCATTCTTAGGCTGTAACCTGAACAGACAACTATTTCTAAGCCAATCAACTTTTGCTTTGAAGTTCTTTGCTGTGCTAACTATAAAAGTAAATGCAAACCATTTTTTTCAGGTTTCCCCCTTTACAAAGGGAGACCCCACTTTCTCAAAGTGCTGTAATAAATTTCTTTTAAATGATCTTCTGACACTGTTGCTTATTAGAAAAGGTAAACCTAGAGTTAGATTTGGCCAACGCTTAACAATCACAAGCACAGTGATTCAGTTCACAACCTCAATAAAAAGCTAATAAAATCGGGTTAGTCACATGACTGAACCATTTTACAATCGTCACGGGTTACAACAGTGATGGGCAGGCTCCATTATGGTTTTAAGTCAAGGACCACCTGAAGAAACATCCCCCAGGTATGATTTCTTAGCTATTCCATTTGCTTGGGACACAGATCTGGCTGGGTTTCCCCTACTCTCTTCTTCTATTCCTAGATACGGAGGCAAGAGCTATACTAATATCTGTGCTGAATAAGATTCAAATGTTAATTTGTTTTTGGAGTGGGGTATGTGAAATTGATGCATTAGGTCCCGGTCAATGGAAATGTCTTTGGCCCCTGAAATGGTTTTGAAGAAGTTTGGCTGGCTAAACTTGTGCTTGTACTATCGATTTCTTTCAAAAGATGAGGCTTATAAGCACCTTTGGATTAAAGATGCTTATAAAACTCTCCCTAAATCCATAAATGTTCCAACTGCATCACGGCTGCTGAAAAGCTTGTATTAAGGGGAAAGATGCCCAACTTGATAATGTCATGTTCTCCTTAGTTTCTTATCAGCCTCATCAAAGTTCCATAAATGTTTTGCTCTTCTGAGTTACAAAACGAAGTCCTGATCCGCTTTGTAGTCTGCTACAAGTGACGAAGGAAAGACGTGCAGTTCTGTCCTTCCTGTGGAAAAAGTTTATAGCATCACGGGTCAGAAAGACCTAAGGATTTTCAGGCAGATAAAATCCATTTGGCCTTTTACTTCATTGGAATCAGGTTACTCATTCGTAGAAGGAGGTAATATTTACTTACATGTTTATCCTGGCCTTTATCAAGTCCCTCGGCATCCAGAGTTTTCCATTCCTCCCTCCTCCTTGCTTTCACGAGATAAGTTAAATTGTCATATATATTGTCTAGCCAAAGGTCACGCAGTGACATTTTTGTGAATGAGCGAAAGAATGTTGGGATATTGGGATCCCCAACTGTAGTCTGGTACAGTACATTATAATGGATGATAGATGCAGCGTACTCGTAAAGCTTATTTCTTTTATTTGTATTTATTTATTAAATTTATATGCCACCCATCTCACTCCTGAAGTGATTCTTAGTTGCAGAAAATGAGGGCTTAATATACCAGCAGCTTCCTCTTTAAGCAAACTACTGTCTCCAGAGGCTGTGTCCTATCTACTTTGGGGTAAGAAGAATCCAAATAGACAATTTGCTTTAAATTGAAATTGACAATCAAATGGTACATTTCTCTCCCGAATCTCGGTGGGTTACAGTTAGCAATAGAAACAACAGCCATTGGAACTCATGCAGATAATCCTTGATTTACAACAATTCATTTAGTGACCGTTAGAAGTTACAACAGCACTGAAAAAAGTGACTTATGACCATTTTTCACACTTATGACTATTGTAGCATCTGCATGTTCACATGATCAAATTTCAGATGTTTGGCAACAGATTCATATTTACAATGGTTAGAGTGTCCCTGGGGTCATGTGATCACCTTTTGCAACCTACTGACAAGCAAAATCAACGGGGAAGCCAAATTGACGTAACAACCATGTTACCAGCTTAATTGCAGTGATTCACTTAACAGCTGTAGCAAGAAAGGTCATAAAATGAGGCTAACTCACCTAAAATGGGGCTCACTCACCTAACAATTGTCTTGCTTAGCAACAGAAATTTTGAGCTCAATTGTGGTCATACGATGAGGACTATCTGTATATTATAAGCCATAAACATTCATATGATATAAAGCACATATTTAATAACTGTTTGGTATCAAATGAAGAAGTAATACAAATACTTTTTTAAAATGGGGAAAAGTTCCTGCTACAAACCATCTATAAAGAAATGTATTTATAAAGGTATTTTTTTATAAATATATTTATAAAGGTATTTTGATTGGTGCAAAATATTCATTTTCAAGACTAGCTGAATACCTGAAGAATAGATTTGATACTTAGTGGTTACAGGCCCCAAGGTGTTCTATTTCTTTAGAAAAGGAGAATAGAATATTCAGGGAACAGAGGAATTAAATTAGCTCATTTGGAGGGACTCTGATGTCCATGGATCCATAAATAATGTCACTAGAAAGAGAAAGCCCAACTATCTGAACTGCTTTGAAAAAGTGTTGGGTCAGGGAACCTTCTCCAGATAAGTGTGTGAAATTTATTTTAGTGCTTTCTTCATAAAGGAAAAACCATGCCTGCTCTTCAGGAAGGCTCTATGGCAGGGATCTTCAAACTTGGCCCTTTTATGACTTGTGATCTTCAACTCCCAGAATTCCTCAGCCAGCATGCCTGTCTGAGGAATTCTAGAAGTTGAAGTTCATAAGTCATGAAAGGGCCAAGTTTGAAGACCCCTGCTCTATGGAATATAAAAATTATCTGGGAACCTTGCAGGTGACAGGCTGCGAGTTCCCCACTCAACTTTCAAATAGCATGCATGGAATTTACCTCAGCAAGAGGCATCCTTAAGGAGCTCCCAGAGCCTTAGTGAAGCTCACTGTTGAAACTGAACAGATCTGGGCACTACCGTTTTCAGTTTCTAACAACAGTATTTCCTATAGTCCTTGTAGGCCCTTTTTAAAAAAATACCCTCCATTAAAACTTGCTTTTACTGGGACAATCCATGGGGGCTATCAGCTCATATAAAGAACTCCAAAGGATACCTCAAAACTGCGGTGAACTCATTTCAGCTACAAACGCAAGCAAAACCAGCACACTAAAACCTAATAATGCCCAATAATGTGACATTAGTAAATGTAGCATGAACAAAGCAGCAGAAGGCAAATAGGAGCCATCCATTGCTGGAGATCAGTAGGTGTTCCTCAAAGAGTAGCTCTTCAAGCTAACTTTCCTACACAATATTTCACTGATTCAAAAGTCATCCTTACTAAGAATAACAATCTATACCTTTAAACCATGATCCTTCCTGTTGCTTTTACACACGCTTTAGCATACATGTATAAATTAATCCACAACGTTGGGAGTACAATTCTGTCTCCGGAAAAATTCACCTTAACTTCTAATCCTTCTTTTTGCTACTTTGAAGAACACCATGCAAGGAAAACCTTCAGTTTGGGAAATGCAGACAGAGAAGAAGTGGGAAATTGAGCGTTAAAAAATTTAGCTTAAAAGTCTTTTTAAATTATTTGATTTGGGGGGTAGAAAAGCCCTTTAAATGACTATTTATCTTACTAAGAAATACATCCCATAGCCCTAAAACTGGAAAATGAAGCATTTTTCAAGTAAAATATTTAAATATAAAAACTGCCTCTACCTTGAAAAATGATCATTTATAATGAAGTCTAAGGACAACTTGGTATATATCAAAATCCCAGCTGCAGAATTACTACATTAACTCTTGTTACAACATGTTGGCTGTAACCCTGTGAGGCAGCTATCTCCATGACACAATTCTTTACAGAATGGTCGTAAGAGCTGGAAAGATATATTACATTTAGTTGTCTGACTTTATCTCACTGAAGACATGAGTGAAGCAGACTGTGGCATCTTTAACTTGTTTAGCAATGTTACAGCAGGAATGTAACCCTTGACAGCCATTCATTAGAATTGCTCCAAGGTTCACGGGCTAGATAGCATACATCAGTGAGCTATAATTCATTCATGTCATTAATAGTACCATTCATTTATATAAGCACTGTCTTTGGATCCATCTTTTAAAAAGGGGAGTCATCTGCTAATTTGCTCATTTTCACTCTAATTCACTGCAGGGAATAATGAGGTCCAGCATGGATTCTTTTAGAAGGATATATATATATATATATATATATATATATATATATATTGCTGAATATTCATAAACACTGAAAAAAAATGTTAGTAGTTTAGATCAATCCCTTCCCAGTGAACAAGATGCTGGAATGCCTGTATGACATTTGTTCTGAACTATACTTAATCTTGGTCTCTTCAGTTTCTGTTTTCTTGCATGACTATACACTTCTTCAGGCTGAGATGAGAAAGCTTGTTTCTGCTGAGGGCTCTTGATCTATGGGAGAAGGGGTCAAAAAGGTCCAAATATAAGGATGAAGAATTCATTAGTGACATTTTTCATTCCCCACCTGCAGCATAAACACCACAAAACAGCCCAATGACTAAATAAATGTTATGATTATCAAGGAAGACGAATCTCAGTCATGGGCCATTTTCTATGTTCTAGATAGTGGTTCTCAACCTTTTTAACGCCGCAACCCCCAACCGGTTGTCAGGCGAGGACTACTCAACTGGTGCAGAATGGGACTTTTGGCAGGCTCAGCAGGGCAGAGACAGCCTGGACAATTCCTATTGGCTTTTGAAAGCCAATAGAATTAGACTCTATTCAAGAGAGTCTATTCTATTGGCTTTCAAAAGCCAATATAATAAAAGGGAGTAGCACAGCTAAGGAAAAGGGGGAAAAAATGGCGGTCTGCGTTGTTTGGCGACCCCCGTGAAATGGTTGTTCGACCCCAAATGGGGTCCAGACCCACAGGTTGAGAACCACTGTTCTAGATAATTATTTTTATACCTGGAAAACAAGAGGCTGGAGAAAGCAGTGCTCACCCTCACTCATGCTGTAGGAATATTTCCACCAGAGTGAGAAACCCAGAAAAGAGAAGATAAAGATAGGTAGTCTTCCCGATAGACCTGCCCAGATGGCAGTTAGAATCCAATGGAATCCATGTATCCTATTCTTTTTTCCCCAAGATATTTCACTTTTTTAGGAACTGTTCTTTCCAATTTTCTCATCAATCCATGAAACGAAGAACATTCTTTTCCTATCCTATCTATTAATGGCTGAATTGACTGAATCCATCTCGCCACACATGGACAGACACAAACATAGTTTTAACCGGGAAACTGTAAGCATCCTTCACTCAGCTAAATCCAAAAGTGCTAGGAATTCCTAGAAGCTTGGCAATCAGACAAATCAGACAAAAAGATCAGAACATATCATCTTCAGTAGCCAACATCCAGATAAGCAGGGATTAATACCAGGCAAACACTCAGGCAGAAAACAATACTGTAAGATACCAAGGTGAAAACTATATTCCCATCAAAACTGGCAGGGTAAGCTACTGTATATAAACATGGAGCAAACTACACATCACTCTCATTGATCTTGTAACCTAGTTGGGTAATGAAACATTGGCAAACCAAAAACCAAACAGCAGCAAGGACTCCATAATTCAATCATGAGCTACAAATATTCTGTTCTATGGTAACACTCGCTGGAGTCTAGATCAGCAGCGCTTTTGCGCGGGAGGGGGTGTTCTTAACCGCAATATCTCAATTACGGTATGTCCTCAAACTAGAATCCAGGTTGGTATGAGCATTGAAATGAACCTGTCTATTTACCCAGGCTTTAAAATTGTCACGCTTTTGTGTGGTATACCAGTAATCCTCAACTTATAGCACTGAAAAAGTGACTTATAACCATTTTTTACACAACCATGGCAGCATCCCCAGGGTCAAAAATTCAGATGTTCAGCAACTGGCATGTATTCGTGATGGTTGCAGTGCTCTGTGGTCATGTGATCCCCTTTTGCGACCTTGTGGCAAGAAAATGCAGATTCACTGAACAACCGTATTACTAACTTAACAACTGCAGTGATTCTCTCAACAGCCGTGGCAAGAAAAGTCAGAAAATGGGACAAAATTGAATATCTGTCTTGCTTAGCAACAGGCAGGGCTTTTTTTGTCATAGAACGCCCAGAACAGAGTTCCGGCACCTTTTTTGGATGGAACCTTGTAGGGTAGGCAAGGCGGGTTGTATGACACGTATGAGTTTCGGCACCTTTTTTTTTTTTTTTTTTTTTTTTACAAAAAAAGCACTGGCAACAGGAATTTTGGGTTCAATTATGTTTATAAGTTGAGGATTACCTGTGGTTTTATTAGTTGTTTACCATAAACATTCTCAAACTAATAAAAGGCAGTGATGCTTTAAAGATCAAGTATAATTGGGACTGGGCTACTTAAGTGCTCACTTTGCTACTAATAAGGAAGTAATGTATAAGCTGCTAAATCTCAGCTCTTGAGTCCTGACTGCTGTTTGTGATCCCAACTTTGCCTTTTATAATATCCATAATAGACATAGCCTAGCCCTGTCTTTTTGTCCCTTGTATCCATAACTGCATTGCATAAAGACAGCTATGTATTTTTGAGTCTGTTCTTCATCTTGCCAAAAGCAGCAGATGTATTTTGGCTCTGGATTCTCTGCTTCACGGATTGTAGGTTACTACCTGCAGCCTGGATATAACAACGCAAATAGTTTTCAATAGATCCTGTTGATGTGTTCAAGTTGCCAGCTGCAAAGTTCCCAGATGTGGTCTCCTTTCATTGCTAGCTCATTTTAAAATTTCAGGAAAATAATTGTCCCAATATGTTGGAAGACAAATGAGCCTGGAAATACAGTCAAAAACCTCGTATCCATTGCTATTAGGCATATATGTCTCTATATTTTCCATTTCATTTAGTTCTGAATGTGTGGAAACCGAAAACATGGTTGTGGAGAGTTTTTTTGCTCCTTGTCAGCACTACTAAACAAAGCCATTGAGATTATTTTTTGCATAAAAATACATTTATTTCTAACCTTCCCAGGTAAATTGCTCTGTTACATCCTAACAGCAAGATTTATGCATGATACATAAAATAGACTTTATCAATATGTAAAGCTCTTTTTAGAAGGATGGAAATGCTCACAGTTCAATATTTCCCAATCTTGTCAACTTTAAGATGTGTGGACTGCAACTCTCAGAATTCCTGCAGCCAACCTTGCCGATTGGGGGAATTTTGGGAGTTGAAGTCCACATATCCTACAGTTGCCAAAGTTGAGAAACACTGATACAATCAATGAGACATCTAGATCGACTGCACTCAGGTGTGAAGGAAGCAGTTTGATGATGACCCCAGATAAAATATCAATTCCACATTTGTTCTTCACCCTCTACTTTCTTCTGGATGCATAGATGTCCACACTAATGGATACATTAAGACACCAGACCATCTTCTCCTATAAACCAATTTTTTAAAGAGCAAATTAAAAGCAATAGCAAAAAAAAAAAAAAACCAGCCCAAAGAGTCAGTCATGGAATTAAAAAATACAAAATAGAAATGGGTATCATATATCATCTTTATGCAGGAGGCAAAATAGTGAGAACCACAATAATGTATCGCTAGCCTCTGTCGTGAAAATGATTTGTTTTACTCTCCTAATCTTTACCATATCTAAACTGACTATAATAAAATGAATAATTACTCTGAATTCTGTCCAGTTAATTGAAAATCTGCTCGACATGTAAGCCAAGAAATCATAACAACAAATACAAGCTTTAGTCAGTGTATGAGAACTTGTCTTGGTGAATTATTATTATTTTTTTTTTTAGGATTCAGTGTAAATGATACTGTTTACCATCATACATCAGCCAACGTTACTCAAGAATGTCATGAATTATTTCAGACTTCCTATGAATATTAATACTTTTTATAGTGATGATATTTCATCGAAGCACACCCAGGTATTAAGGGACGACAGAATTTGGCTTAAACACAAAAATCAATGGGTGTTGATTTTGTTTTCCTTAAACTGTGCGTCCATATTTATCCTAAGCAGATGTATATTCATACATCCATCATGTTATCTTCAAGGAAACTATGAAAAGTCCCAGAGACATTCGTTGTAATTCCTAGAATGATAGCCTTCAGTTAGCTGAATATTAGCTGCGATATAAATTGTATTTTTTCTATTCCATTCTTTGTTTTCATTCCAGATCACATTTTGCAAGAAAAGATCTTCCTCACCTTTACAGCGCCATTTTCTAGGCCTGTTCTTACAGTAAACAGTTATAAGATTGAGGAAACATAGCAGTTCCTGAATGATTAGTTATATTGTATTTCCATTTAAATTAGATATCGTCCTTCTAAATGTACATTTATTATGAATTAACATATATGTGTGTGATAAATTATTAGATCAACTGAAGGATTGCTGTGTGTGTGTGTGTGTGGGTGTGTGTGTGTGTTTTCACAAATGAAGGCAAATGAAGGATAATGTTGCAGGATCCAATTTGGATCGGTCACCGGGACTGGAGGTTTAGTCTTCCACAATTTGTATTTTCACTTGCGTTTTTTTGTGATGGGACATTTCTCCTCCACCATTTTATATGTTTAATAAAGTAAATATCATCCTCCCTCCTGTCTTATGTGAACATTTAGGAACATTTTCCCGTCCATAATATGCTGACATTTTGGTTACAGTTTTCAGCCATTTATTTCAAATGGGGCCAAAAATAATATTTTTTTTTATTTTTGGCCCCATTTGAAACGAATGACTGAAAACAGTAACCAAAATGTCAGCATGTTTATCAAGTTTACTAACTTAACAATAGTCAAAAGTAAATAATACATTGAAACTGACTCCTCCCCAATTTCAGGAGAATTCTTGATCCGAGGAAATGTACTTTTTGCTTAAATTGTCTGAGACAATTACTAAATTGCTTTCTGCCTCTAGTCCTTTCCTGTAGTAGCATACTTGAGGTTGTTTGCCCACCATCCTGTTACCAACTCTTTTTTGCTTTGATATCTAATTGAAAGAAGCATTTAATTGCTTTGAGATTTAACAAATAAGTAATTTCAAAACATTTGGAATATTCCAAGGGAGTGAACTGTATGTCAACGGTCCGCAGCCTTTCTAGCTTTACGGACATGCAGTGGAAGTGGTGGTGGCAGGAATTTTTTTTGTGCGTACACCCACTGTTTGTACAAACGGAGCTTTGTGTGCTCATGTGCTTGCCTGCTGCTTAAGCAGCTGGTTCCCAGTGGGCCGTGGACCAGGGATTGGGGACCCCTGCTGTACATAACTCAAGACAATTTAAAGAATAATTGTGCTGCACTTGGAAAAATATTCTGTATTCATAATCATAGATCAAATGAATTACAAACCAGCAGCAAAACCAGCTTTGTTAATTCACAGTCTAAGATGCTTTCCTGTATATCTGTATTTCATGAGGATGGACACACATTTGATTTAGTGAAGGATTACACTATGGTTAGAAGCTCTAAGCCAGTGATGGCGAACCTTTTAGATACTGAGTACCCAAACTGCAACCCAAAACCCACCATTGGGTGGGCGTGTCTGCAGTGGTAACAGCAGACTGGGTGGGACTAAAAGTTCAATCAATCAATTCCAACTTTGAAAGATATTTTTTTTTCCTGTGAGAAGTTGAAATTGACTGATTGATTGAACCTTTTTTATATATATACATGGCGGCGGAGGCCTAAAGCTAAAAGGTTTTATAAAACCCAGCTGAAGGCCTAGGACTGGGGCAATGGGGCGCATGCCCACAGAGAGGGCTCTGAGTGCCACCTCTGGCACCCATGCCATAGGTTCGCCACCACTGCTCTAAGCAATCTTCAATACAAAATCTAAATAGAACCCAGAAGAATGGAAGAGAGAAAGACCAGGAGTGATATCCAAATTACATCTCTATCAAGGTACATTTTTAGATGGACTCAGAAAGAACATTCAAGGATTTAAATTGGATTTTAATTGATGCACCAATGCTTTGTGGAGATATAATCACCTAAGTGTTGATCCCCCATTTTTTGCATTATAAATCTTAATTACTGAATCAAATGCATGTCCATCCTTGTGAAGTGCCCGTCCTTGGGTAAGAAGAATACAGGAAAGCATCTTAGACTCAGAATGAAGAAAGCTGGTTTTGTTTCTGGTTTGTAAGTTTAGGAGGTTCAGCTTTTCTTTTTAGTGAAGAATAGCAAGGTATAAAAAAATTATCTGCCTCTGTTGCATGAATCATGGGCATCTTTTAGCAATCTGCTTAGCAACCTTTTATGAGATAATTTCTAGGAACCAAGGGAAACTCTTACTGAATTGTTCCAACATCCAAGAATACATAAATATGCAATCTTGAGTGTATGAATATAACAGCTGAGCAGTTAACATTGATTTTTCATGAATTGATTCAAAAATTAATAAGTAATAAAATGAAGAACCTTTCCATTGATTCCTTTTAAGAGATAAAACTAGTACAAATTATCTACCTGAAGAACAATAACAACAAAGCAGCTGCACCCTATGCTATATTGCATTTCATGAGATGTTTTCATCTTCTGCAGTATGTCTTCACAATATACATAGCACAACGTGTTTCACGTATTCAACGTATTTTAATCATCTTTAATATTGTTTCACGTTGTCAGTTACATATTCCTTATAAAATAGCTTTCAATGCCTAATAGATATGCATTATTTCCTTCTTCTTTTTTCTTCTTTTTTCCCTAAAAAAAAGTGTCAGCAAATCTGTATCAACCAGCCAAAGGACCATTGTTCATATTTGTATCATGAAAGAGCTCCTCGTAAAAACAAACAAAGGAGAGTATTTTTATCCCATACTAATTTATTAAAAAAAAAAAGATTTTACATATGACAAGACTAAATATACACTTGAGCTGCTAATAAAGATAAATCCCATGGGAGAAGAGACTCGTTTCAAGCAATCTCAGAAGTTTTTTGTTTCCAAATCAAAAGCGAAAATGCTTCGCTTATGTGTAATTTTAAAAGCTTCAATAGAAGAAGCACAGTAATGGCTTTGCACTTTTAAAAACCTCTCATAAAATGGCTTCATTCAAATCATATACATTTTTAACACAGAGATCTAGTAGTTGTCAGCATGGTGATAGATACATAATGTACTTTTGTTTCATTGATCGACAGAGAAAAAAAAGCAAAAGAGAACATTTGGCTCACACATTAGGGAGCAGGGACTCAGGGAAGTATCACAAGAGGGCAGACCAGAGATAAGCTGAATCTGAACTATTTCCCTAAGTTTCAAAAAGCATGGGGTTCCTTGTAAGTAAGAGCAAGATAATGTATTAATTCAGGGGTCTTCAAACTTGGCCCTTTTATGACTTGTGGACTTCAACTCCCAGAATTCCTCAGCCAGGCACGCTGGCTGAGGAATTCTGGGAGTTGAAGTCCACAAGTCATAAAAGGGCCAAGTTTGAAGACCCCTGTATTAAATGAAACACTTAAAAAAAATGCTTTTCTCTCAAGGTTAGATTTTTATTCTGGTAGAGATAATGATGGAAATCACCCAAAACAGGAAAAAAAAATCAAAGTTAGCTCTAGTACAATACCTGGTGATTTTATAGGGATATCCTTGTAGCTCTATTGGCAACAGTATTGACATGAATTGGTCTTCCAAAAGAATTTCTCAAATTTGACGACTTGAAGACACGTGGACTTCAATTCCCAGAATTCTGCAGTCAGCTAAGCCAAGTTTGAGAAACGCCATTCCAAAATGTTTATTCTTTTCTTCTTCTTGTATACATGGGTGATCTCCTTTTTAAGTACTAATCGGACCTAACCCTTGTCAGCTTTTTGAGATCAAATAATATTAGCTACCTACTTTGTATATTAACTTTACATATATAAAATGATTATATCTGGATTGCAAACACACACATCTGAGAATGAATCAAGACAACTGCAGACTCACCCCTACATTAAGGAGTAATATGTTTGAATAGTTTTAATCCCCCATTCATTAAGAAGTAGAACAATCATGCTAACAATACAAAGATGGGTATTGTTCTATTGTTTTATTGTGCATATTAAGGATACTGAGTGGGAAAATTATACATTTTTCTATGTTAGGTTATGGTCAGGGACAAAACAGTAACCTTTTGCTGAAAATGTAAAAATGTCAAACTGTTATTTCTGGATTTAACAATTAACAAAAAATGGGGGGGGGTGAAAGGATTATTTACTGTTAAGCAGGGAGAGGGATAATGGGTTTGTTTGTAACTACAGTTAAGAAAGGTAGAAGTGACTTCTTTAACTATCCTCCTTTTTTCTTTATTCTTTTCCGCACATTTTCTTCTTTTTTCTTTATATATTTCTATATCTGTCTTTTAGCTACTGTATGTAAAAACTTTTGATTTTTAAAAAAAGGACTATGGAAGTCAATGTATTTAGCATTTAGTAATAGTAATAGTAGTAAAGTTGGAAGGGACCTTGGAGGTCATCTAGTCCAACCCCCTGCTCGGGCAGGAAACCCTAAACCATTTCGGACAAATGGCTGTCCAGTCTCTTCTTAAAAACTTCCAGTGTTGGAGCATTTACTGCTTCTGGAGGCAAGCTGTTCCACTGATTAATTGTTCTCACTGTCAGGAAGTTTCTCCTTAGTTCTAGGTTGCTTCTCTCCTTGATTAGTTTCCACCCGTTGCTTCTTGTCCTGCCTTCAGGTGCTTTCGAAAATAGCTTAATTCCCTCTTCTTTATGGCAGCCCCTGAGATATTGGAATACTGCTATCATGTCCCCCCTTGTCCTTCTCTTCGTTAAACTAGACATACCCAATTCTCGCAACCGTTCCTTATATGTTTTAGCCTCCAGTCCCCTAATCATCTTTGTTGCTCTTCTCTGTACTCTTTCTAGAGTCTCAGCATCTTTTTTACATCGTGTTGACCAAAACTGGATGCAGTATTCCAAGTTAAACAAGTTTAAAACAAGTCACATGTTATAACTCATTCTATTATACAGCAGAAAGAAGCAAAGCTAGGGTCGCCACCGTTGAGAAATAAGTTCCACAAACTTCTCTTCAATCAGTCACTATCTTGAAAAACTATTCCTTTATGGACCAGGAGCAGAAGGCACCTGAATTATTTCCATAAGATTCAAAAGGCATGCCTGTTTCTTGTAAGTAAGAGCAATGAAACATTTTAAATTAAATGAAACGCTTTAAAAAAAATTGCTTTCCTCTCCAGATTAGATTTTTGTTCTGCTAGAGGTAATGATGGACGTCACCAAAAAACAGGACCAGGAGTAAAAGGCAACAGAAGTCATTGGTTCCATCATCTCAGAAAGACCAACCTTTTTGGACTCCTGTACATCTTGAATAGTTTCTATTCCAAATGGTAAGCATCATTATTTTTCAACTAAGTACTAGTGTTTAAGTTTGTTTTTCTTCTCCCTTTCACCTGAACCCATTTACTTTTGCATTCTGTTCATATATTGCAGTGTTTCCCAAACTTGACAATTTTAAGGCATGTGGACTTCAACTCCCAGAATTCCACAGCCAGCAATGCTGGCTGTGGAATTCTGGGAGTTGAAGTCCACATGCCTTAAAATTGTCAAGTTTGGGAAACACTGATATATTGTTTTGGGATTATAACACCAAAAGCATGTATTACCCGTCTTTGTAAGCCTTACCATCTTATAATCTTTTACAGATGAAGAAGGGGATAAAATAATTAAACCTTAGGGTTTTGTTTATTTTTGTAAGTATTAATTATATACTCTTCCAAATTTAGTTTAAGATTGCCATGAAACACAGTGAAATCTTTTACTGTACTAGATAATGGCACAGATATTTCTATCTCTATAAGCTCTTTTTTTGTATTTAAACAAAAGCATTAAAATATAGGTTTTGACAGTTTCAGGAACTGCATGTCTGAATTAATACAAATTATGAAAAACGTCAAGTGATTACAGCCCACAGAATATACAGAGCTTTTACATATTTATGGGAACAGGTAAAAGAGATGGTTTAAAATATTTAAAATCAACCTATTGCATATGCATAATAAGTATCTATGCACCATACTTCAGAAGGTTGGGATTAAATACAGGACTTGTGATAAATTATGCATTTATTTTAAGAGGGTCAGAAGAAGAGCAAGAAATAGTAGTTACAATTTACTTACTATATTTGGTTAAACCACCAGCACTTATTATAGAGATATCCTGTCAAGCCCTACAGAAATTCCCAAAGCTAGCTACAATGGAAAGGCAATTTTTTTCTCAGAAACACGTGTAAATGCACAAAACTATAGCATCCATTAAGGAACTGAGCTCACACATGGGCTGTGACATCTATATTAGCTGATATCTATATATGAGAGACCAATCTAAGGCCACAGCTGAATATGTAGTTATGAGAAGATGTATCAAACTCTCATAATCATGAGATTATGAATGGCGGATTTAAAGTATTTAAACATGTTGCTCCCTAATGTAGGAGTGAGTGTGCAGTTGTCTTGATTCATTCTCAGATTTGTGTATGGCACAAGACTTACAAAATTCTCATTTGATTTCTCTTTTCTGGGATTAAAACTCATAAATCTAATAAGTTTATCAGC